>NW_024070202.1:114719203-114798077 GCF_014754425.2 Oryx dammah | reverse complement strand
GGTTGGATCTCCTTGCAGTCCAAGGAACTCTCAAGAGTCTTCTCCAACACCACAGTTCAAAAGCATCAATTCTTCAGCACTCAGCTTTCTTCACAGTCCAACTCTCACATCCATACATGACCACTGGAAAAACCACAGCCTTGAGTAGACGGACGTTTGTTGGCAAAGTAATGTCTCTGCTTTTCAATATGCTATCTAGGTTGGTCATAACTTTCCTTCCAAGGAGTAAGCATCTTTTAATTTCATGGCTGCAGTCACCATCTGCAGTGATTTTAGAACCCCCCAAAATAAAGTCTGACACTGTTTCCACTGTTTCCCCATCTATTTCCCACGAAATGATGGGACCAGATGTCATGATGTTCGTTTTCTGAATGTTGAGCTTTAAGCCAACTTTTTCACTCTCCTCTTTCACTTTCATCAAGAGGCTTTTTAGTTCCTCTTCACTTTCTGCCATAAGGGTGGTGTCATCTGCATATCTGAGGTTATTGATATTTCTCCCGGCAATCTTGATTCCAGCTTGTGCTTCATCCAGCCCAGCATTTCTCATGATGTACTCTGCATAGAAGTTAAATAAGCAGGGTGACAATATACAGCCTTGATGTACTCCTTTTCCTATTTGGAACAAGTCAGTTGTTCCATGTCCAGTTCTAACTGTTGCTTCCTGACCTGCATATAGGTTTCTCAAGAGACAGGTTAGATAGTCTGGTTCCCATCTCTTTCAGAATTTTCCACAGTTTATTGTGATCCACACAGTCAAAGGCTTTGGCATAGTCAGTAAAGCAGAAATAGATGTGTTTCTGGAACTCTCTTGCTTTTTCCATGATCCAGCCGATGTTGGCAATTTGATCTCTGGTTCCTCTGCCTTTTCTAAAATCAGCTTGAACATCTGGAAGTTCACGGTTCATGTATTGCTGAAGCCTGGCTTGGAGAATTTTGAGCATTACTTTACTGGCATGTGAGATGAGTGCAGTTGTGCGGTAGTTTGAGCATTCTTTGGCATTGCCTTTCTTTGGAATTGGAATGAAAACTGACCTTTTCCAGTCCTGTGGCCACTGCTGAGTTTTCCAAATTTGCTGGCATATTGAGTGCAGCACTTTGACAGCATCATCTTTCAGGATTTGAAATAGCTCAACTGGAATTCCATCACCTCCACTAGCTTTGTTTGTAGTGATGCTTTCTAAGGCCCACTTGACTTCACATTCCAGGATGTCTGGCTCTAGGTGAGTGATTACAGCATTGTGATTATCTGGGTCTTGAAGATCTTTTTTGTACAGTTCTTCTGTGTATTCCTGCCACCTCTTCTTAATATCTTTTGCTTCTGTTGCTGCTGCTGCTAAGTCACTTCAGTCATGTCCTACTCTGTGCGACCCCATAGACAGCAGCCCACCAGGCTCCCCTCTCCCTGGGATTCTCCAGGCAAGAACACTGGAGTGGGTTGCTATTTCCTTCTCCAATGCATGAAAGTGAAAAGTGAAAGTAAAGTCAGTCGTGTCCGACTCTTAGCGACCCCATGGACTGCAGTCCACCAGGCTCCTCCATCCATGAGATTTTCCAGGCAAGAGCACTGGAGTGGGGTGCCATTGCCTTCTTCATCTGCTTCTGTTAGGTCCATACCATTTCTGTCCTTTATCAAGCCCGTCTTTGGATGAAATGTTCCCTTGGTATATCTAATTTTCTTGAAGAGATCTCTAATCTTTCCCATTCTGTTGTTTTCCTCTATTTCTTTGCATTGATAGCTGAGGAAGGCTTTCTTATCTCTTCTTGCTATTCTTTGGAACTCTGCATTCAGATGCTTATATCTTTCCTTTTCTCCTTTGCTTTTCGCTTCTCTTCTTTTCACAGCTATTTGTAAGGCTTCCCCAGACAGCCATTTTGCTTTTTTGCATTTCTTTTCCATGGGGATTGTCTTGATCCCTGTCTCCTGTACAATGTCAGGAACCTCATTCCATAGTTCATCAGGCACTCTATCTATCAGATCTAGTCCCTTAAATCTGTTTCTCACTTCCACTGTATAATCATAAGGGATTATACCTGAATGATCTAGTGGTTTCCCCTACTTTCTTCAATTTGAGTCTGAATTTTGTAATAAGGAGTTCATAATCTGAGCCACTGTCAGCTCTTGGTCTTGTTTTTGTTGACTGAATAGAGCTTCTCCATCTTTGGCTGCAAAGAATATAACCAATCTGATTTTGATGTTGACCATCTGGTGATGTCCATGTGTAGAGTCTTCTCTTGTGTTGTTGGAAGAGGGTGTTTGCTATGACCAGTACTGGGGAACAAGTGGCTAGAAGCCTTGGGTAAGTGACTCTTCCTCTCCAAACCAGTTCTGAAACCTCAAAACAATTCTCCATCAAGGCTTACTGCACAAAAGCCCTTTTGCTAATTTCTTGGTACACGTTGGTTTCTTGCAGCCCATTCTCTTCCAAAATTCCTCTTTCTTCTTCTTGGAGATGTCCTCCATTCATTCTCTCAGAGAGGGCTTGCAGGTCATAAAACGTCTTCGTTTTGGCAGATCCAAAGATGCCCTTATTTTTCTTCTAATGTTGAACAGGAGGCTAAGAAAAAGAATCTAAGATCAAAGGTAACTTCCTCAGCACTTGGCTCTACTCTTCATTATCTCCTGACAGGCCAGGTGGCTGACAAGGCATCTATCTAGTCCTTATTCCTTTGTAGGTAATCTGTCTTCCTCTGATAGCTTTGGGATTTCCTCTTTATTCCTAACTACCACATGTCCAGATGTGGAGACTTTTGTGTTTTTATTCTTCTCAAGACTCAAAGAGTTTCTTCAATATGAACATGTGTTCTGGGACACTCTGTGGTCTTTTTCTTTTTTTCTTTTTCGGTTAAGAAGTGGATTTATTCAGAAACAGAGAGAAGCACACTCCACAGAGTGCGAGCCATCGCAGAGGGCGAGTGCAGCCCCGAAATTTGGCGTGGTTAGCTTTTATAGGCTGGGTAATTTCCTATGCTAATGAGGGGGGGGGTTATTCCAACTATTTTGGGGAAGGGGCGGGGATTTCCAGGTTCTGGGCCCCGCCCACTCCTTGGTGTTTTAACAGTGCCTTGGAACTGTCCGGGCACCTCTGGGTGTGTCATTTCACTTGCTGATTGAGGATCAAGGTCTAGTCTTGTCTGCCAGCTTGGTCCCATTTGATCCTAATCAGCTTCTCTCGTGTCCTTGAGCTATGTCCTTCTTTCAAAAGTTGCACCCTGCCCCTTTCCCTCCCGTTACATTCCCCCCTCAGAGAGTTTACTCCCATATTCTTATGTGAAGCAGAAGGGTGAAGGTCCATCTTCTGTAATTGCTTCAAGGCTGAATAGGGGCATTGACCCTGACAGTCAGGGAGTAAAAATCTCTGGAAACCTGATCTAGGGGCCCCAGGGGCAGGGCGGCTCCTTGTTTTAGTCCACACCCCTACATAGCCATCATCTTGATGTAGAACTGTTGTAACTGTTTCCTTCGTCTTCCTCTGTATCTTCCTGGTGACGAAGCATTTTTGTACCAGCACCAGTGTACAGAAATATCTATAAATGACAAAAGACTAAAAAAGGAATGGTCAAACATTTGATTACAGTGTACGATAAAGTTTGGTTACAATAACCAGAATTACAAATGATCACATTTAATATAACATACCAAATAACCCAGTTAAACATTTCTTTTTGAGATACCTCAGTTCAGTTCAGTTCAGTCGCTCAGTCATGTCTGACTCTGCCACCCCGTGGACTGCAGCACGCCAGGCCTCCCTATCCATCACCAACTCCCAGAACTTGCTCAAACTCATGTTCATTGAGTCAGTGATGTAATCCAGCCATCTCATCCTCTGTCCCCTTCTCCTCCTGCCTTCAATCTTTCCCAGCATCGGGGTCTTTTTCAATGAGTCACTTCTTCACATCAGTGGGCAAAGTATTGCAGTTTGAGCTTCAGTGTAGGGTAAGGGAGTTAGAGAAAGCGAGATTCAGAAAAAGAATGAGACCGGCACTTTACAGGAACTGAAGTGGGGTGCCATTGCCTTCTCCCTTTACAGGAACAGATCACCTTTAATGAGGCGAGAAGGGGCAGCAGTCAGACCAGTGAGCTGCTGCACTTACCCAAGAAAAGAGTAAGTATAGGCATGTATGTGGAAAACTACTGTCTTACGGGGCCTGTTCTTCTCCAAGGTTGTTTGGAGTAGTTAGCTCTTAAATGGCTAGGGCAAGGAATTTTGGAGATCGGCCAGAGGCTGGACCTGCTGAGAGCTGGGCGTAATCAACTTAATGTCCATTTTTTCTTTGGGTGAGAGAATTCTTTGTTTTGCGTAGAATGGTGGGGAGGACCTGGAGGGGAGTTTTAACTCCAGGCTATTTTGAGCCATGTAACTTTCCTTCATTCAGCATCAGTCCTTCCAGTGAATATTCAGGACTGATTTCCTTTAGGATTGACTGGTTAGATCTCTTTGCAGTCCAAGGGACTCTCAAGAGTCTTCTCCATCACCACAATTCAAAAGCATCAATTCTTCAGCACTCAACTTTCTTTATGGTGCAACTCTCACATCCATACATGACTAGATTTTAGATGCTATCCCTTCCAAGGGAGTCTCGCAACTAGTGCCCAAAAGTTGTCACAAAGAAACAGCATGAAGACATCCCCAGTGGTGTTGACAACTAGTTGGAGGTGGTTTAGCTATAAGTTGGGAATAATGGGTCAACACGTATAAGAATTAGAGGGAGGGGAATAAAAGCAATCTTCTGAGGTTAACAGAAGAAACAGAACGGAAATGAAGAAAAACAAAAAAAAAATGTAGGAGGAAAACCTCAGAGCCAAAGAAAAAAGTATAATTTTGTCCTGGACCTGCTGTTGGACGTGCATAAGCGTACAGGATTGACCTGCGAGTCACAAATAAGCAGACAACAGCAGAGAGTTTTCCTCAGTACACCTGGCTCACAGGGTCCCAGGGACCTCTTCAGGACCTTTTCTTACCTTATCACCAGCTCTTTGTGGTCGCCAGCTGAAACCGTTTACCACAGACCGGAACCGGGACTCAAACCCATGTGGTTGGGACTCAGTTCAGTTCAGTTCAGTTCAGTCGCTCAGTTGTGTCCGACTCTTTTCAACCCCATGGACTGCAGCATGCCAGGCCTCCCTGGGACTCAAACCCAGCCCAAACCCAAGGTACCTGGTTTCAGGACCTAATGAAGCTTGGGTTCTTGATGTCTAATTGCAGAAAGAATTCAGTGAGAGACAAAGTGATAGGTAAGAAGTGGACTTATTCAGATACAGAAGGAAGCACACTCCACAGACAGAACGTGGGCCATCACAGAGGGCGAGTGCAGCCTGTAGTCTTCACTTCTTTAATTCCCACCTCTCCACTCTCTCCTTCTGGGATTCCTATTTAAGGAACGCTAGAACTTGTGTGTCCTTCCTCCATGATTCTTACCTTGCATATAATGTCTGCTCTTATATTTGCTGTGATCTGAGAGAATACGTGAATAAAATCTTCCATGTTTACTTTTCAGCCCTTATCTAATCTTTTATTTATCCAACCTACTGACTTTTAAATTTGTATTTTTTTAAATTTCAAAATATTTAATTGGTCCTCTTTTTAATAATATTTTTTATAACTTGTTTTTGTTTATTGGATGTGATTCCAACTTTTCACAGACTGATGATATTAAATATACTTGTACTCAAGTCCTCTTTCTTTGGTGTTAACTGTTTCCTGGGGTTGAAAGGTCTTGTATCTGTTGTGTAATTTTTTCTCTTTATGTGTTGTTGTTCCTCAAAAGTTCAGTGACTGGCACTAGCGTTTTCAGAGTATTTAGTCGCTTAGTCATGTCTGACTCTTTGTGACCCAGTGGACTGTAGCTCTCCAGGCTCCTCTGTCCATGGAATTTTCCAGGCAAGAATACTGGAGTGGGTAGCCATTTGCTTCTCCAGGGGATCTTCCTGACCCAGGGATCAAACCTGGGTCTCCTCCACTGCAGGCAGATTCTTTACCATCTGAGCCACCAGGGAAGCCCAGCGATATCGGAGGAGGGTGTTGTCTTGAGCAGCCTAAGCTTCCCTTACCCCCAGTTTGTCCTGGATGGGCAGGCACTTCTTGCTTTAATTCAGCAGCTTCCCTCTGTAGTCTTAGGGATTCCTGGCCATTGCCTCGGTGAAATACTACGGCCTCCTGTCTCCTTTCCTTATTTTAGGGATCATCATAGTTTTTGGTCACAAATATTCACTTTCTCTCCAACAGTGACCATATACTTACTGATTTTTTACGTCTTTTCCCATCATTTCTATGGACGTGAAGCAGAAAGATTTCAGTGTGCGACAAGCCACCTTCTTGAAACGGAGTCTGTCATAGGGTTTGGGTTTTCTTCATCATTGACTTTTCAGCTTGAAGAGGGAATGATCAGATATGTGCTTTAGAAAGGTTATTCAGTTGGCGATGATGAAGGACTCGAAAGAAGCATAAAGTCCTCAAGCTGGAAGTTATGTCAACAGCCTGTGCCAGCAGGACCGGAGGGAACAGTCTCAACGTCTATAGAAATGACAGAACCGGGAGCCTGGTTGGGAATCGAGGGTGAGGGGAGGTGTTTTGTGATAAACGTCAGGTTTCAGACTTGGCCTGAAAGGTAAACAGCGACAGCATCCTCAGAGAAAGATTTTATAGAAGGAAAAAGCAATGATGAGACGTGAGTTCAGTGTTTGCCATATTAGGTTTGAATTTGAGGTGTCTATAGCTTAGCCATCTGTGAGTGTCTAATTGGCAGTTGGAAGTAAGGGTCTGAGCCCAAGATTGGCATCTGGGAATCTGTACCTAGATACTAATCAAAGTCCTCAGTATGGAGTACATCAGGGAGGGAGACTGTGTAGTAGAGGATGTAGGAGAGAACCTTTTTTAAAAAAATATTGATTGATTGATTGATTTTTGGCTGTGCTGGGTCTTCCCGGATCAGGGATGGAACTCATATCTCCTGCCCTGGCAGACAGATTCTTAACCGCTGAACGCCCAGGGGAGCCCAGGAGAGAATCTCGGGTCACACCAACATTCAGTGTGTGAGTGAAAGAAGAGAAGGCATAAAGGCATAAAGAGAAGGTGTAGGGGCCGGACAGTGATACTGCAGAAGTCGAGGAAGGAGGCAGGTGAGGGAGGGGGCGATCAGTGTCAGGGATACAGAGAAAACTAGTCTGATAAGGATTGGCAACTATGAACAAGAGCAGTTGCAGTGCATTTGGGAGAGTAAAGCCGAATTCCCGTGGACTAATTCCATAACTTTCACTGATGGAAGAGGAAAACCGAGAAGGCGAGAGCACTCCGGTCAACCGTGACCTCCTCCTCCTCGAGGCCTTTGAGACCACACAGCACTGTTACATCACTCTTTTTATTATTATCATTATCCTTCATAAGGTAGAAAGGAAAGGAGGGGGAGAAGGCTTTGGACAACCTTTGAAGGGGGCGAGGAGGGCAATGGGTACAGAGAGTGAACAGGGCCTGTTTCACCCAGTGGCGCTGAGGGCCCTACTGGAGCTGATGCTCAGCTGGGCAATGAGTTCATGTGCTTTGGTCCTTTTACTTATTTTTCTCCCGCAGGGCTCAAGGGTCCTGGAATAAGAGAGTAAAATCAGGTGGCCCCTCTTTCTTCATTTGTAAGATGCAAGTGTTACAGTAAACCACCTTTAAGGTCCTTCCAAATTTAAAAATCTGTGATAATTTAGTAAACCACCTTTAAGGTCCTTCCAACTTTAAAAATCTGTGATAATTCAAATATACTCAGAAAGCTAGGGATTAAAAAACTCTTTTGTTAAATCAATAATCACTTATTATCTATCCTCCTGAAGTTGTGAGTTTTACACATTCAGTTTCCTCAGTAGACTCTCCCTTTATACTTGTGGGTATATTTCCCCCAGCTTTACTGAGGTATCATTGACAGTTTTCAATTGTATAAATTTAAGATGTACAATGTGATGACTTGATATGTACATGTGAAAAGTCACCACAATCAAGCTAATTAACATTTCCATCCCCGCACAGTTACTATTTCCTTCCTTCCTTTCTTTCTAAATTTTGTGATACTTAACTGCAGCTCTATAATCTTAATTTCAAATAATATAAGGATCTTGCACACACAGGGTTGTACATGGGTATACTTTTTAAACGTTTTCACATCCTTCTAAGAGTCGGTGCGCTTTCCTATAGCGACATATTTTCAGTTCGATTTGGCATGTTAGTCTGTCAGTCGTGTCTGATTCTCTGTGACCCCATGACTGTAGCCCGCCAGGCTCTTCTGTCCATGGGATTTCCCAGGCCAGGATACTGGAGTGGGTTGCCATTTCCTTCTTGATGGCATTGGCATCCATAGATTTTCCTTATCCATGGATTTGGCATAGATACACATTGTTTCTCCCCACATGGTGTAAATTCCTGAAGAGCACACTCTCTTTGAACAGTTTTCCTCCAGCATCCCCGGTGAGGACAAGAACATTGGCCACCCAGATGACTGACACTCAGTGAAAGGAGGCTCCTTATTCAGACTCCATTAGCAGAGGTTGTCTAAGAGCCAGGGGCCCAAGACGCTGCTGTGCTGTGAAAATGGAAGGTGCTTGCAAGCCAGAGGCCTTGGCAGAGGGGACGCTTAAGTGTGCAGACTGAGAGATGATATTTAATGGGGCTGCTGGAGAACAGTCTGAACCAGGCTCCTGGTTTAGAGGGAATGTATATTCAAAACACCAGGCAAATACGTATCATCCCATCATGCAGAACTCTATTTCTCAGTGTTATTGTATACCTGTGAGTGTGTGTGTTTGTGTGTGTGTGTATTTACATAATACAAAATGTACATAAGTCATTCTCACTGAATGACTGTTGCATTGATTCACTCACTGAATATCTATTAGGCGTCTGTAATATGTAAGATGCCGTGGTGCATAGGATCGCAAAGAGTCGTACACGACTAAGTGACTCAGCACACATTCGTGCGTTTAAGGGCCAAGGAGAATACAAATGAATTTCATACACATCCTTCTTTCAAAAAGCAAAACAAATAGGAGGAAGAAAGATGCACTCCAGCGACCAGAATCTGGAGCAGGTCACGATATGCTTCGAAAGTTCAAACAAGGGGGAAATTCACCTTTGCTTAGGAGAGGACCTCAAGAAGTACTTCATAGAGGAGGGGGTGTTTGTGTTGGCCCTTGAAGGAGAGAGACGCTTTCTAAGGGCCTGGATGGAGAGATGGGAAGGTATTATGGGCTATCAGGGAATGGAAAACGATTGCATGGAAGAGGGTTGAGACTTCTCACGAGTGTCATTGTGGAGGGTAAAACTAGGACCAATGATTAAAATCATTAAATTTCAGTTTCATGTCAAACTGTTTCAGCAAATGAATATTGAGACCCTTGTGCACCAGAAGAATTTCTGCAGTGGATGAAGTATTGGACTGGGTCAATGTTTCTCACACTGAGAAAGGTACATGTCCATCTTAAAGGAAAAAAATTATCACACATCACCAGATATTACTTTATTACAGTATTATTTTAAAATAGTAAATATTAGCCTAGGTATAAACTCATGATTATAAATCTTGGCTATACTGAAAAAAAGAAAAGGCAAGTAATCTACAAATACAAGTACAAAGCAAATAAAGTCAGATGAGCAACTTTAACTGAATATCATAGTTGATGTTTCGCTGAGACAAAATTCAAGCAAGATTATACAAGATTATATTCATACAATTTTATAGTACAAATTGCCTCTGCCTGGTGTGTCCCGGCCACCGCTGGGAGAAGTCATTTTCTCCTATGCTTCTCTCTGTTCAGACCACTCAGTGTCTCTATAGAACAGGCCGAGGCACAAGGTCCACCGATGGGGGTGAATCCTTCCCAGATCCAGCCCAGCTCTCCCTGAATTAGCCTGGAAACATGAGAGCCCCCTTCCTGGGACCAACCGTACAGGATTCCAGTAGAAGGTGGAGGACACTCCTCCTGGATAACCTGAGGAGGGTTTTCTCATGAAGCGACCCCTTAAAAGTGTGTGTGTTTGGTGGGAGGACCTTCCTCCTGCCAGGAACTTAAGAGGTGCTGCAGGGCCCGTGGGACCCTGTGACAGGAAGGACACAAACAGGGCTTCATTAGTCACTCAGCAGCATTTATTGAGCACCTGCTGTGTGCCAGGCAGTTCCAGATTCTGCTGTCCAAGAAGAGCTCACTTGTTGAGCTCTTGAGGGAAACAGAGAATAAACTAAGAGAGAAGCAAGAAAAGAACATGGAGTGATAAGTGATTGGGAGAGAAACCAACTAGGGTGATGGATGGAGTGACTGGGCTGTTTCAGACCAAGAGGTCATGGAGGACTTCATGGAGGAGGTGACTGCCAGGCCTAGTTCAGGGGGAGGGAGCCCTTCAGGAGGAGGGAACAGCCAGGGCAAGGCTGCCTTGGAGGGATCCGATCTCTGCTGCCTGTGGTCTGTCTCCCTGCTCTCCACCACATGCTTGCTCCCCTCTGCATGGAGCTTCTCCAGGTAAATCTGGCCTTGTCATTCCAGACTGATTTTATTGTTTGTTTTCTGCCGCCCTCGGCATCTCTTCCCCTGAACTCTGTCAGGCCCCTCACCGCCTCCCCACGTTACCTCCATGCGAGCCTTGGAGGCCAGGCCAGGCCTCTTCTTGTCTTGAGCTCTGTCTGCTAAACTTGTAACCACAGAGCGTCCTGCCATACCATGCCGGGTATGTGTAACAGTTACGAACACAGTGATTCGGTCCGTTTTAAATAATACTGTCAGATTTGATTTCTCTCTTGCTGCCGTTCACCGTTACTACCCTATCTTTCCAATTACTCACCTGTCTGCAAGGCTGCTCTCCCCATCTCCTGCTCGTAATCTGGAAAGTTCCTGCTGCAGGACGGGTTACTCCTGGTCCAGAGGGGAACCAGAAGCAGCTTCCTTGTTTCCTAAGGTGGTCTCTAAGTGTATATCTTACATGTGGATGAAACACAAAAAGCAAGCCTGACCCAGTGTGAATGCAGAGAAGGTAGCAGGTCCTAATGACATTGGGTGTTGGGGTTGGGCCAAACTGGGACCATGCGGGTGATGAGACAGACTCACAGTGGAAAAGGGGAAGATGTGAGGGAAACAGGGCAGGGCCACACAGGTGGGGAGAACGGGAAGCTGACGGATCCGTGAAGAGAGTTACAATCTGCTGGAGAGGCCCAAGCTCCAGCCTCTTCCTGCCCATGCTACCTGCAAGGCCAAGAGAAAGAGCCTTTAGACCATCTGCCAAGTAGGCCGTGTCACCCGTAGATCCGACTTTCCCGCCCAGGGACGATCAATAGTATTGATAGTCCTCAAAGGCATCTAGAAAGATCATATCAATTTGAAGAATGCCATTAAATTACCATATTTGGGCTACACACACACACACGCACACACACATTTTGATGGCACACACATTTTGATGGCACACACACAATTTTGATGGCACACACACAATTTTGATGGCACACACACATGCACACACACACGCATGCACACAGATGCACACACATACATGCACGCACGCGCACACACACACAACCACACACGCACACACGCACACATTTTGATGGCACCTCCCATCCTCCAAGGACCCAGAGAGGAACGGGGAGGAGGCCCCGGCAGAGAGAAGCGTTCTGCTGTGCGGCCTCTCCTCCTCGGGGGTTCAGAGCCCTGGGGAGGAGCCCAGTAGTATGGGCAGCCCCGCAGGTTCTCCCTCAAACTGCTCTTGCTTCCCTGGCCGCGCAGGGCGCCCTTCTCCCGGCGGCTCTCAGCGCAGACCCAGGCGCGCCCGCTGCCTCGAGCTATCCGGGAAGCCGCCCTCCGGCCTCCGGGTCTGCGGGCACGGGCAGCTCGCCAAGCACACGCTGACCCTCACGGGCCACCAGGAGCCCCTGACCTCCTCACCCTTCAGACAGGCTCCCGGAGCGCGTTTCACCCCGGAGCCACCTTTAGTTCCGGAAAGACTTAGCAGTTCAGTTCAGTGCAGTGCAGCTCAGTCGCTCAGCCGTGTCGCACTCTTTGCGACCCCATGAACCGCAGCACGCCAGGCCTCCCTGTCCAGGGGAAGAAAATGTCTCCTCAGAAAGTGGAATTTGTCTGGAAACCGTCGGTCCCCTCTAAGGGGTGTCTGCTAGAAGTGGCAGAGGTCAGCCTCACTGTAGGTGTCTGCACCTCTTCGGAAACGGTGGTTGAGACAGCGGCTTACCCTCGTGGGAGTCCACGCTTGGGTGTGAACGCTCATGGACTCATTTCAGGAAAATGAACAATTTCTGCTTACGATTACCTCACCAGCAACTGTCCCCGTTACAAGAAAATCACTGCATTCTGATGGGAATTTTGCTTTAACGGTAAGGCGATACTATAATCACCTTGTCTCAGAAACACCCCCTCCGCACCCCTCTGTGGACAGTGACAGCAAGGCTCCCTGGGGGCCTGCAGAGTCCCGGGAGGGGCTTCACTTTGGAATTCTCTGCTCCTGCTTGCCTTCCTATTTTTAACTAAAGGTACCTTTTATTTTTCCTATCACAACATCCTTATGTGTAGAATTTAGGAAAAAATATAACTCCAGTAGACTCAAAACAGAGCATTAAAGTCACACTGCTCTGTTCCTTCAGAGAATGCCATTATTCACACCTTGGCACAGCTCTTCACGCCCATTTCTCACTGTGTATATTGTTTTATTTACCAAAAAAGAGGAAACCGTGGTTTGTTCTGAACAAAACCTTGGAATGTCTTCACTTATAGCATATGTATGCACTGCCATATTAATATTTCTTTTGCACGTTTTTCTATCGCTTGCCTGTTATCCCACTCCATGGAAAAGTCCTGCCTCGTTTAGTCAATCTCTCAGTGTTGAACAATTGTGATTTTTTAAAAAATATGTATGTATTTGGCTGCTCCAGGTCTTCGTGGCAGCACTCGGGATCTTCAGTTGCCATATGAGGGATCTAGTTCCCTGGAGGACGTGATGGTTTCCTGCGTGCTCAGTCGTGTCCGACTCTTTGCAACCCCGTGGACTGTGGCCCGCCAGGCTCCTCTGCCCGTGGGATTCTCCAGGCAAGAGTACTGGAGTGCATTGCCATTTCCTCCTCCAGGGGATCTGTCCAACCCAGGGATCAAACCAGCATCTCCTGCATTCGCAGGCAGATTCTTTACCACTGTCCTACCTAGGAGGTGCTTGTTCCCTAACCAGGGATCAAACCCAGTCCCCCTTCCATTGGGAGGACAGAGTCTCAGCTACTGGACTCCCAGGAAGTCCTGGACATTTTTATTTTTTTTCCTAACTGTTCCTGGGTTCTGCTTCTGTCTCATTCATCAGCTGTTCAGTCTCAAACAGGTAACTGCACCTCAGTTTCCATGTCTGTAAAATGGGGATAACATGTAACTCACAGAGTCACTATAACAATCCCACAGTTTTCTATTAATACATGCGAAGCACCCCAGCTCATGGCAAGCATTTCATAAGTGTTGGTTATTCTTTTCCCACTAAAGAACAGACATGTAAGAGCACATTATTGGACTTCCCTTGAGGTTCAGTGGTAAAGAATCTGCCTGCCGATGCAGGAGATGCGGTTTCAATCCCTGGTTTGAGAAGATCCCACGTGCCTTGAGACAGCTAAGCCCATGCACCACCAGCTACTAAGTTCTCGCGCTAAAGCCTGTGCTGCACAAGAGAAGCCTGTGCATCGCAACTAGAGTAGCCCCTTCTTCCTGCAACAGCAGTGAAGACCCAGCACAGCCAAAAAATTTTTAAATATATTTTTTTCAGAGAGCACATTATTGAGAATAACATACCTTTACCACATACTTTGCAATTATTTTTGCCTTATCTTCCTTTTTTTTAGAATTTTTCATGATAAAATCGTAAGGAGAGTTTTGACAAGAATAAGGAAGAAGATTTTTAGAATGACACTATTTCCTCCAGCTGTTACCATGATCAGTGTAATATTGTGTCTCCTGAAGGCCTTGGTCAGGACAGTGAACTCAAGTCTTAGGGGCTGGAAGGGGCACCTCACTGGGGTTGGGTGGGGGGTGTGCCCCTAACCTAGGTGAACTCAGCACAGTGCGAATTTTCTTCTGTTGAATTTCACCTGAGAAGAGAGTATTTATGGGACTGACTGTCTTCAACTCCTGGAAAGGCAACAGGGTAGAAGGAAGAGGAATGGAGTTGTTTTTCTTGTTCCAAAGGGTAAAGATTGCCAGGAAATTAGCTTAGGCCTAATTTAAAAGGGACTTTTTAACCCACCCAGGCACCCTGGCATCACTGACTCGATGGACATGAGTTTGAGCAAGCTCTGGGAGTTGGTGATGGACAGGGAAACCTGGTATGCTGCAGACCATGGGGTTACAAAGAGTTGGACACGACTGAGCAACTGAACAACAACAGGCAACCTGGAGGCACCCTCCTCCCACCAGACTCCCAGAACCCCCAGGCCCTGCTGCGGCAGTGGGGTTCCCAGGACAGAAGAGGGGAGCCTGGTTTTGCTTTTAGCCATTTGTACATAGCCTCATTGTCCCACGTTATTTTGCCGACAAAGGTCCCACTAGTCAAAGCTGTGGTTTTTCCAGTGGTCATGTATGGATGTGAGGGTTGGACCATAAAGAAAGCTGAGCGCTGAAGAATTGATGCTTTCGAACTGTGGTTCTGGAGAAGACTCTTGAGAGTCCCTTGGACAGCAAGGAAATCAAACCACTCCATCCTAAAGGCAATCATCAGTCCTGAATAGTCATCGGAAGGACTGATGTTGAAGCTGAAGCTCCAATACTTTGGCCACCTGATGTGAAGAACTGACTCACTGGAAAAGACCCTGATGCTGGGAAAGATTGAAGGCAGGAGAACGGGATGACAGAGGATGAGACAGTTGGATGGCATCACCAACTTGATGGACATGAGTTTGAGCAAGTCCAAATTTTGGTGACAGCCATGAGCCTGTTATTTCTTATTCTATTCCTGAAAATGTATGCCAAATCAAAGAAGGGGTTACCTTAGATCACATCTTGGGAAGTTTTGACAGAGCTGTCCCTGCTATATGAGAAATAGGGTGATTGGATTGGAACCCACAGAGAAGGCAATTGGGTCCAGCACTGGAGAGAGTCCTGTAGGGGAGGAAATAGTGAAAACCATTTCCCACCCACCATCCCCCACCACCAAGAGACCCCTCCTTCCTTTTCATTATCAAAGCCCTTCTCTAAGCTCCTTTTTCCTTCCTTTTTTCTGGTGGTGGAACATTAAAACATAGTTTGGAATCAAGGAAGCAAACAACACTCCTCCAGAGCTTGAGTCCTTGGGGAGTATCCTACAAACCTAAATTGTCACCCTCTTAACCACAGTCATCGCTGTGGCCCCCAGGGCCTCCCTTCCTCCGGTAAACAAGGGGAATCAAGCCAACCCCCAAACATTTCTTGACTAGTCAGAAACACTCCCAGAAAACAGTGTCTTGGAAAAGTCCACCCTCCGCCCAGGGCCTCTAGACGCGGCCTGGATTCTCCAGCTCCTCTCCCGCTGGCCTGGCTTCCTGTCACTCACTGCCCTACGTGGCCATCTCGCCCTGGAGAATAATTAGCTGTTGATGAGCACTGGTTGCATCTTCATCAGCTCCATTTCCAAATTCCTGTAATTTCCGTCTCATCCAATTAGTATATTTTGGTCCATTCTCTTTCAGCAGCCTGGGAAGAGAGGCCTCACTCACACTGAAATAGCAGCCTCATTTCTAAGAAACCAGAAGACGCTGCTGTTGGAGTGTTTGGCTTCACCCCATTTTTCCAAGGTCTGAAAAATTAACTTCAGTTAATCTAATATTCTAATTCTGTACTGAAGTGGATGCCCTCTCAAGAACAAAATTACCTCAACTCAAGTTTCTGGGAACAGTATTTTGATGGAACTGTAACATTCTAGTTCTAGTTCAGATGCCAAACACCACATGCAAGAACAGCTTTTCACATCACCCTCCATCCGCACCCCAGGCTTGCGTTTCAAGAGGGGCCCTCGGTCTTCCCAAGGTGTGAGCCGCGCGACTCTGGTCCCGTGAGCTCTTCCCCGGCCACAGGGCAGGAGTTCCATTCCATCTCAGTGAGCGTCAGAAGCTTCGGCTCTGTTTAATCCACTATTTCTCAAACTCAGTTAGTGGTGGGCCCTTTTGTGAAGTCAATGCTCAGCCCACTTCCAAGCACTCAATAAACATCCGTCAGATGAATAAATGAGCCTTCCACAGAATACACACCGGGAGAGGCTGCTCTAAACCAAAGCAGGAAATAGGACGGGAATGTTTGATCTTTTAAAAAGGCAGGAGACATTTTCTTGGCTAGGTGGCCTGTTATTCAGTCGCTCAGTGGTGTCTGACTCTGCCACCCCATGGACATCAGCATGCCAGGCTTCCCTGTCCTTCACCATCTCCTGGAGTTGGCTGAAACTCATGTCCATTGAGTCGGTGATGCCATCCAACCATCTCATCCTCTGTCGTCCCCTTCTCCTCCTGCCTTCAATCTTCCCCAGCATCAAGGGTCTCTTCAAATGAGTCAGCTCTTCTCATCAGGTAGCCAAAGTATTGGAGTTTCAGTTTCAGCATCAGTCCTTCCAGTGAATATTCAGGACTGATCTCCATTAGGATGGACTGGTTGGATCTCCTTGCAGTCCAAGGGACTCTCAAGAGTCTTCTCCAGCACCGCAGTTTGCAGACATCAATTCTTCAGTGCTCAGCCTTTCTAATTGTCCAGCTTTCACATCCATACATGACTCCTGAAAAAACCATAGCTTTGACTAGTGGACCTTTGTAGGCAAAGTGATGTCTCCGCTTTTTAATATGCTGTCTAGGTTTGTTATTTCTTGTCTTCCAAGGTGGCCTGTTACCACCCCTTCAAATCACACTCTAGGCAGATGTGTGCCCCAAGTCAGCCCTGGTTAGCACAGACTCCTCCACTAGCATGGAAACTCCTTGACGGATGGGACCAGCTTTTCGTCCTTACTCCTGTGTTTCTAGCATGAAACCGAGGGCCTGGTGCCTAGCAGGTGCTCTTAAGAAATTAGTAATTCAACTAATTACTGCTCGCTGTGTGCTGTGCTCTGCTAAGTCGTGTCTGACTCTATGTGACCCTATAGACTGTGGCCCGCCAGGCTCCTCTGTCCATGGGATTCTCCAGGCAAGAATACTGGAGTGAGTTGCCATGCCCTCCTCCAGGGGATCTTCCCAGCCCAAGGACCAAACCTGTGCCTCTGAAGTCTCCTGCAGGAAATAAATAACAAGTAAATATCACCCTTAGTACCAGAGACTCTCCTGGCTAAGAGGGAATATCTCCTAAGGAAGCCTCAGAAGTCATCTCTTCCAGCCCTTATTCTATACTTGAAGGAACTGAGAGCCCTAGAGAATTGAGTGTTTGGTCCAAGGTTGTGCTCAGAATTAGTCATGAGGGTGCTTTATCACTATTCTTCCCAAAATAATACCTAGCCCTGGGGTACCTAACCAGCCAGCATGGCTTGTTTTCAGCTATACACTAATACTATACTATATCATAAAACAGCTCCTTCAGCTAAGCAAATACTATATGTAGGCACTGTCGTTAACCCATAATTAGAATACCAACAAGCATATTATAAACACATGTATAATAGTATTAGCTCCAAGCACAGAAATGTTCGAATGTCTGGGTTTTTAATCTTGGTAAAATTGCTTTAACAACCAGGTTATGCCAGGGTTTTTCCCTTCAATATTTCTTACATTTTATGAGAGCTTCCCTGACACACAATTTTTTTTTTTGGCTCCCCATTAAGTACTTTGAAAGCTCAGAAGAAATCACATCTATTCCCTTCTGAAATTGGCTTATTCTCCAGGGAACAGTGGGAGGTTTGTTTTGCTAGAAGAAGGATGAATGATCCTCCACAAACTTCTGGCCTTTTGCTGGTAAAAACTGAAGAGGGATAATTGGTTTGGCCACTGGAGTATTGAATTGGTCTGCAGAGAGCCTGAGGGGCCCTCTCTAACCCATCCGTTCCAATGTTTTTACTTACACAATTGCCAAATCCAGCTAAATGAGAGATCAGGTGATATAACTTTAGGAGTTATAACAAGTTAGCCCTTATGTCCAAAAAGATTCCCTCCCTTATTTTCCCCAGTAACTAAATTCCACAATAAGATTTTAATAATTTGCATTCACGTTTTGGCCATACTTTCCAGTCCATAAAATATCATGATGTGCAAAAGAAAGTTGGACGCTGCGGGTGGGCAAGAGCAGAGCTTTAAGCCAGACACTGGAGTATGTATTCAAGCTTTGCTGTTGTTAGGTATGGAGCTACGGGCACATCACAGAAGCTTTTACTTCCTGAGTTGTGAGAAATGGAAATACTATGCTGTCCACCTCTTAGAAATGTGACAACTGCAAATACAGCAATACACGTAAAATAGTCAACACGGTTTCTGGCCCAACAAACAGTAGCTGTTACAACCCTGTTCGTTATCTCTGTCCATCCCCCTATTTTGCCAAATGGAGAAAAGAAGCATTCAAAACTCCCAGCAACTCCCATCTGTAGATCAGAGACTCCGATGTCCTCTCAACCTTAGAGTTGAACCCATTTATCAGATATTTCCCAGCCTTGTGGACAAGCTGAGGACAAGACCTTTTGAGAAGCAGCTAAAACATTAAAGGCTATGTGGCGTGCCTGGATTGGTGAGAAGGCCCCTGAAAGCAGGGGTAGGAAGCGTTCAAGACATATTTCAAAAACAAAAATCGACTTTACCAACCTTGCTCAACCTTACTGGTTTTGCTAAGGGTCTGCTCAGACTGCCTATGATTATTTTCTAATTTTTCAAGCCAATCAAGGATCAGTTAAACTAATCCATGATCCATTATTGAAGCAAAAAAAAAAAAAATCAGTAGATGTACAACTTTGAGTTTATGCCTAGAGAGACTGCTTATCTTTCACATTCTTTCGATTATTATTGATTAGACAGAACTAGGAGCAACATTAGTGGTAAAGACTCCACCTGCCAGTGCAGGAGACATAAGATACACGGGTTCAGTCCCTGGGTTGGGGAGATCCCCTGGAGAAGGAAATGGCAACCCACTCCAGGATCCGAGCCTGGGAAATCCCGCAGACACAAGAGCCTGGAGGGCTGCAGTCTGTGGGGTTGCAGGAATTGGACACAACTTAGCAACTAAACCTCTACCAAACAGGACTAGAGCGCAGTTATTAAGTCCACTGCGTGCCAGGCACTGGGCTACCTTCTGGGAATACCACGATGAACGTCACCTGTACCCTGCCCTCACAGATGTCACCGCAAGCGACAGGACAGACCATGAATGAATCACTGCCCTGTAACAAGGTGAGCGCTGCAAAGAGATGGAACAAAGGAAGTGCTGTGAGAATGGAAAAGCTCCCATCTGCTGAGCTCTCCGGGAGACTAGTGACTCTGGAGTGTGTCTAGGTGAATGAGAAACTCTTCACAATTAAGAAGGAGGAAAGTCACTACATATAGGAAGAGAAAGAAGAAAAACTGTCAGAACAGGCTGTGCAGCCATGGTGAAGACCCAAGCTCTGGTGTCAGAGTGCCTCTGTGTGACCCTAACTAAGTGTGTGACCTGAGGAAAATCACTTAATGTCACCTTGCCTCAGTTTCTTCATCCGCAAAATAGGAGCAAAAAGTATCTGCTTCATGGAGTTATTAAGAGATCGGAAGTACTCAGAGTAGAGTCTAGCCAAAGAAAACACTTACTGATGTAAGCCTTTATTATTAGCAATGTGGTGGTTTTAGTTGCTAAGTCACATCCGACTCTTTTGACCCAGTGAACTGTAGCCCACCAGGCTCCTCTGTCCATGCACGCTCCAGGCAAGAATACTGGAGTGGGCTGCCATTTCCTTCTCCAGGGGATCTTCCCGACCCAGGGATCAAACCTATATCTCTTCTGTCTCCTGAATTGCAGGCAGATTCTTTATCACTGAGCCATCAGGGAAGACCCAATTTATTAGCAAATAAGCATGCAATATAGTCTGAATCCAGCGCATTTTACTTTGAATAAATATGTAAAAGCAACAAGTTAAATAAGCTTTTTAAAAGTTCCATTTACTTATCTAAGTAGTCAAGAATCTTTTGCTTGACTGACCAGTACTTAATAATATTTAAATCATGTGTATTTATACTAAAAAACAGACAAACCCTAGTATCTTTTATTGTGTTGCCCATAAATCCAATCATTCCTCGAGAAGGAGTGACATAGGGGCTTCCCTGGCAGTCTAGTGGTTAAGACTCTCTGCTGCCAATGCAGTGTGGGCACAGGTTCAATATCTGGTCAGGGAACTAAGGTCCTGCATACCACATGGCTTGGCCAAAAGAGAAAACCAAAGAAGAAGGAGTGAGGTGGATGGTCGTAAGCAAGCCTATTTCAGCTCTAGGTCTCAGTTTTTTAATCTGCGAAATGGGTAAGTTGTTCTGTTTTGTCTTGAATGCTTTTTCAGCTCTTAACTTTCTGTGCTCTTACTGCTGGCTATATTCATGATTGTAGGAATAAGGCAAGCCCAAAATTTATGGAAATTAAATATAAGCTCCAAGAGAAAAGACAGGGGAAAAGAAAGGGAAAAAACACCCCCTTAATCGTAGATTAACTTTTGATTTCTAGGGTTTTACATAGATTACTCTGTAACTACCTGTTCAGCAATTAAATATGGAATTTATTGCACTGACTTTTAACAAGTTGGAAATGGTACTGCTGAACGGATTGATTGCAGTCCTTGGTCAGCAAGCAAGCGCAGTTTCGGATCACAGACTTGGGCAAAGGACCAAGGCAAGCAGCAGGAAGGCCAGTGTGCCTCCAGGAAGGAGACTGTGGGAGTGGGTCGAACCGGCTCACGTCCAGGAGGCTGCGGTCAGAGGTGCGCCGGGGCTGCGGTAGTGGTGGCTCAGAGTCCACGAGGTCACAGAAGTGAGGTGGCAGATACAGAAGGGCGCATTACCACATGTGAGCAGAACACACGAACAAGAGGACAGACCACGAACAGAAAGCAAAGCCAGCAAGTGAGAGGGACAGTCGCTCAGTCGTGACAGACTCTTTGTGACCCCATGGCCTATACAGTCCGTGGAATTCTCCAGGCCGGAATACTGGCGTGGGTAGCCTTTCCCTTCTCCAGGGGATCTTCCCAACCCAGGAATCAAACCCAGGTCTCTAGCATTGCAGGCAGACTCTTTACCAGTTGAGCCACCAGGGAAGCCGGGAAGAGTGGGAAACAAAAGAGAAACGGTAACTCCAAAGAAGCGCTGATTCTGAAGCACACCCCAGGCCAGACCAGATGCTTCTTTGAGTCCTCCTGCCATGTCAGAATCAATGCAAAGCCTTTGCCAGCCGCAGGCCTATAATCAAAGGCAACAACACAATGGCACCTAGACAGAGAAAGTGTGTGGGTTGAAAAACAGGAACAGACTTTCAGTGTTTCACGGCCAAGGGTGAGGTGTCTGATGAGATCATTTAGAAAGGGCAGCAAGCAGGTCCTAGAGGGTGAGACGGCTCCAGCCGAAAACAGAGCAGGCCCGGAGAATGCACGGAAGCCAAAGGAACAAGAACCAGAAGTGGGCTAGAGGCTGTGTAGATCAAGGTTTAAATTGAAAAGCTACAACTTTAAGAACATTCATTTATTTGTTCATTCATTTTATACCACAATATCAACTAAGCAACTTCCATGTACAAGGCATAGTTAATCCAATAGCAACACAGACCCACATTGTCATCACGAGACACTGAGGTTCTAATTCCTTTTGACATTGGAGGATTCAGACCAAGGTGGGAAAAAAGATAATAGGAAATTATAGTGTGATGTGATAAGTGTCTTAATTCAAGTTCACAAACAGGGCTCGGGTAATCTAATCCAAACCTGCAACACTCAGCTGATTCTGAAGGATGAACACTAAACTGAGTTGGTCAGACAAGGAGCCTGGTGGGAGGAGCTGAAGAGGATGGACAGAGGATTGGAAGAAAAGTGTCCTAATATTGCGTTCGTGCAAGCTCAGTTGCTCAGTTGTGTCTGACTCTTTTTGACCCCAAGAACTATAGCCCGCCAGGCTCCTCCACCCATAGGATTTCCTAGGCAAGAATACTGGGGTGGGTTACCATTTCCTTCTCCAGTCCTAATGTTGCAGATGGCAGCAGATTTCAAAGAAGAGAGGCACATGTTCTAAGAACCATAAACAGAAAAGTAATAAAATTGACTCATATTTATAATTAAATAATTCAACAGAAATACAAGGAGAAATAGTCAAACCTGCGATTATCCTGGGAAAGTCCAACTCACTCCTCTTCCGTAATTAATAGAACTTTAAAAATCAGTGAGAATATATATAATTTGAACAACAAGATTAAGAAACTAAGGGACATAAATAGAACTCTCCACTCAAAAACTGAAGAATATATGCTAATTTGAAGCACACAGAGAATGTTTACAATTGGTCATATCCTGCCTCATGCAGAAGTCTCAACAAGTGCCAAATGACTGACGTAAACAGAATACCTTCTCTGAGCACAGCACAGTTATGCTAGAAATCATTAATAAAAGTTTACATCTCTATATAGTGCAGGTTCGATCCCTAGGTTGGGAAGATCCCCTAGAGGAGGGAATGGCAACCCACTCCAGTATTCTTGCCTGGAGAATCCCATGGACAGGGGAGCCTAGTGGGCTATGGTCCATAGGGTTGCAAAAAGTCAGGCACGACTGAAGCGACTTAACACACACACACAGAGCACACATATTGTATGGAAATGCGTTAATAAAAAGAAAACAGTGTAAATTATAAAATACTTAAAAACTGAAATGATAATGAAAGTATTACATATAAATCTAACAGGATGCAGAGCTTCCCAGGTGGCATAGTGATAGGGAGTCTGCCAGCCAAGGCAGGAGACACAAGAGTGGTGAGTCTGATCCCTGGTTGGGAAGATCCCCTGGGGTAGAAAGTGGCAACCGCTCCAGTATTCTTACCTGGAAAGTTCCATGGACAGAAGAGCCTGACAGGCTACAGTCTATGGGGCCACAAAGAGTCAGACTTGCCTGAGCGAATATTTGAAAAAAGTCTATAGCCTTAAATGCTACATTAACAAGGAAGAAAGACTATCAGTTAAGCACCTATTTTGAAAGTTAGAGCAGGAATAGCAGAAAGCACCAATTGAAAGTAGAAGGAGGAAAATAAAGAACATATATTTAATGAAATAGAAAACAAATGTAAAATAGAAATAAATCAGTAAAGTGCAAAATTGGTCTTTTAAAAAAGTTTGTTAAATTGATAAATCTCTAATGAGATTGTCCCCAAAACAGGGAAGAGGAACCAAAAAATGTATTTGTAATGAAAATTGAGACGTCAATACAGGTCTTGTAGACATTAGAAAGATAATGAGTATACTATATCTTTATGTAAAAGATTTGAAATTTTTTACGGAAAAACTGACACGAAAAGAAATAGAAAACCTGAATAAGTCCTGTAACTATAAATGAAGAGGAATGTGTAATTTAAAACCTTCCCCAGGAACTTCCCTGGTTCTCCAGTGCTTGAGACTCTGTGCTCCCAAAGCAGGGGGCCCAGGTTCACTCCCAGGTCAGGAACCTACATCCCACAGGGCTCAACTAAAAGGTCTATCATGCCTCAGCTAAAGATCAAAGAACCCGAGTGCCACAGCTAAGGCCTGGCACAGCCAAACAAATAAGTATTTAAAGCAAAAAACCTTCCCCCAGAGAAAATCCCAAGCTGAACTGGCCTGCCCTGTGAATTCTATAAACATGTAAGAAGGAAATAAAATCAGTTTCATACAAACGGTCCCAGTTCAGTTCAGTTCAGTTCAGTCGCTCAGTCATGTCCGACTCTTTGCGACCCCATGAATCGCAGCACGCCAGGCCTCCCTGTCCATCACCAACTCCCAGAGTTCACTCAGACTCATGTCCGAGTCAGTGATGCCATCCAGCCATCTCATCCTCGGTCGTCCCCTTCTCCTCCTGCCCCCAATCCCTCCCAGCATT
Organism: Oryx dammah; assembly: GCF_014754425.2. Lineage (NCBI taxonomy): Eukaryota > Metazoa > Chordata > Mammalia > Artiodactyla > Bovidae > Oryx > Oryx dammah. The sequence continues at coordinate 114,774,099 of NW_024070202.1, read as the reverse complement.
AGAGTCTTTTCCAATGAGTCAACTCTTTGCATGAGGTGGCCAAAGTATTGGAGTTTCAGCTTTAGCATCATTCTTTCCAAAGAAATCCCGGGGCTGATCTCCTTCAGAATGGACTGGTTGGATCTCCTTGCAGTCCAAGGGACTCTCAAGAGTCTTCTCTAGCACCACAGTTCAAACGCATCAATTCTTCGGCACTGAGCTTTCTTCACAGTCCAACTCTTACATCCATACATGACCACTGGAAAAACCATAGCCTTGACTAGACAGACCTTAGTCGGCAAAGTAATGTCTCTGCTTTTGAATATGCTATCTAGGTTGCTCAAAACTTTTCTTCCAAGGAGTAAGCGTCTTTTAATTTCATGGCTGCAATCACCATCTGCAGTGATTTTGGAGCCCCCCAAAATAAAGTCTGACACTGTTTCCTCTGTTTCCCCATCTATTTCCCGTGGAGTGATGGGACCGGATGCCATGATCTTTGTTTTCTGAATGTTGAGCTTTAAGCCAACTTTTTCACTCTCCTCATTTACTTTCATCAAGAGGCTTTTTAGTTCCTCTTCACTTTCTGCCATAAGGGTGGTGTCATCCGCATATCTGAGGTTATTGATATTTCCCCCGCCAATCTTGATTCCAGCTTGTGTTTCTTCCAGTCCAGTGTTTCTCATGATGCACTCTGCATATAAGTTAAATAAGTAGGGTGACAATATACAGCCCTGACGTACTCCTTTTCCTATTTGGAACCAGTCTGTTGTTCCATGTCCAGTTCTAACTGTTGTTTCCTGGCCTGCATACAGATTTCTCAAGAGGCAGGTCAGGTGGTCTGGTATTCCTATCTCTCTCAGAATTGTCCACAGTTTATTGTGATCCACACAGTCAAAGGCTTTGGCATAGTCAATAAAGCAGAAATAGATGTGTTTCTGGAACTCTCTTGCTTTTTCCATGATCCAGCCGATGTTGGCAATTTGATCTCTGGTTCCTCTGCCTTTTCTAAAACCAGCTTGAACATCAGGAAGTTCACAGTTCACATATTGCTGAAGCCTGGGTTGGAGAATTTTGAGCATTACTTTACTGGCATGTGAGATGAATGCAATTGTGCAGTAGTTTGAGCATTCTTTGGCATTGCCTTTCTTTGGAATTGGAATGAAAACTGACCTTTTCCAGTCCTGTGGCCACTGCTGAGTTTTCCAAATTTGCTGGCATATTGAGTGCAGCACTTTGACAGCATCATCTTTCAGGATTTGAAATAGCTCAACTGGAATTCCATCACCTCCACTAGCTTTGTTTGTAGTGATGCTTTCTAAGGCCCACTTGACTTCACATTCCAAGATGTCTGGCTCTAGATGAGTGATCACACCATCGTGATTATCCGGGTCGTGAAGATCCTTTTTGTACAGTTCTTCTGTGTATTCTTGCCACATCTTAATATCTTCTGCTTCTGTTAGGTCCATACCATTTCTGTCCTTTATCGAGCCCATCTTTGCATGAAATGTTCCCTTGGTATCTCTAATTTTCTTGAAGAGATCTCTAGTCTTTCCCATTCTGTTGTTTTCCTCTATTTCTTTGCATTGATCGCTGAAGAAGGCTTTCTTGCTATTCTTTAGAACTCTGCATTCAGATGCTTATTTCTTTCCTTTTCTCCTTGGCTTTTCGCTCCCAGGTAACTGAAAAAAGAAAGGACATTCCTCAGCTTCACATATGAGGCTATCATAACTTTGTACGAAAACCTGTCAAGGACATTACATGAAACAATATAGTTTAAAAATTGCAGGGACTTCCCTGGAGGTCTGGCAGTTAAGGATCTGCCTACCAATGCAGGGGACACAGGTTCCATCCCTGATGGTAGAACTAAGATCCCACCTGCCAAGGGGCAGCTAAGCCCCAGCACCACAGTCACAGAGCCCCCAGACTCTGGAGCCCGAGAGCCAAGCTAGAGAGAAATCCACACACCACAATGAAAGATTCTGTGTGCCAGGGCCCCGAAGACAAATAAATAAGTGAAAAGTGTCAGTTACTCAGTCGTGTCCAACTCTTATAAACACCATGGACTATAGCCCACCTGGCTCCTCTGTCCATGGAATTCTCCAGGCAAGAATACTAGAGTGGGTAGTCATTCACTTCTCTAGGGGAACTTCCCTGACCCAGGGATTGAACCCAGGTCTCCTGCTTTGCAGGCAGATTCTTTACCATCTGAGCCACCGGGGAAGCCAGTTAAAAAATATATATATTTTTTTAAATGCCAAATTAAATATTGCCAAAGTGATTCCAAAAATATAATGCATAAAATGTTAATACATTGTGACCAATTTGAGTGTTTACCATGAATGTAAAATTGGTTTGCTAGAATACAATATTTAGCATGCTAACAAAATAAAGGAGAAAAATTGTTTTAATCAAAGCATTAAAGTGTTTGATAAAAGTTAACCCATGCAAAGATACTTGTAGAAAATGTTTCGCTTTCCCTTTGAAATCAGAGATGAAGAAAGATGCCTGCTCTCAGCATTTGTATTCAACAGTGTCCTGGAGTGAGAGATGGTCTGAGGGAGCTGGAAAGACAAGAAGTTACAGTTTGAAGGTAATCCTTCTTTTCTCTTTTTATTTCTTAATTAATTGGCTCACTTATTCATTTTTGACTGTGCTGAGTCTTTGTTGCTACGAGGGGGGCCACATACACTCCCTTGCGGGGCACCAGCTTCTCGTTGCGACGGCTTGTCTTGTTGCGGCCCACCTCCCACACACACACCCCCACCCCCACACACACACATCCATCCCCCACATACACACCCCATGCACCCCCCATCCACCGGCCCCCACCACACACACACTCCCCTATACCCCCCAGACTCTAGAGCACAGGCTCCATAGTTGCAGCTCGCGGCTTTCTTGCCTCGTTGCCATGTGGGATCTTCCTGCACCAGGGATCAAACCCATGTCTCCTGCATTGGCAGGTGGATTCTTTACCACTGAGCCACCAGGGAAACTTTTTTCTTACTTTCTTTTTTTCTTTTTCTTTTTTTGTCAGCGCCACACAGCTTGCGGGGTTCCAGCTTCCCTAACAGGGACTGAACCCCAGGCCCTCGGGGGTGAATGCTCAGGGTCCCAACCACAGGACTGCTGGGGAACTCCTGAACGTGGTGTTTCTGATAAGCATCTCTAGTCCCAGGGATGGCAGACTTTAGGGGGACCACCAGAACAGGTGGCTGAGAGAGAAAGGAGGTGACGGCTGTGGGAGTTTGGGGTAATGTCAGTGACCTTGGGCTGGAGTTGTATGTGGGCTATTCACATGGGCCCTGAGGCCCCTAGGGCTGGAGTTGTACACAGGTTAGTCACATGGGCCCCAAGGTCCTTCCGGCTGGAGTTGTATATGGGTTATTCACAAGGACCCTGAGGTCCCTCAGGCTGGAGTTGAATACGGGTTATTCACATGGGCCCTGAGGTTCCTCCAGATGACAGGATGGGTGTGTAAGCCCATGTCAAAGCCTTCAGTGAACACGGAAGGGTGGCCAGGACTTGAGTAGATGGTACAGAGGGGAAAAGGTAACACACCCAAGTGGCACACCCTCAACAAGTTTGAGGAGTGTTATACTAGGAGATCGTATAAGAATTCGGAAAAGCCAGTGGGTAACAAGAACCAACACCACTCTCAAGTCCTCGTTACATGGGGTTTGCATGGACAAACCACCTTCACCCACCACAGCTCTAGAGGGAGCCTGTCATTAAACAAGGAGGTAAAAGGGTTTTGTATCAGATGATGTGTACAAAGCGCCTTCTTGCCAAGTCTGGCTCCCGGGAAACGTTGAGTGAGTGTCAGCTAGAGGCTCTGTGGGGCTACAGGGGAGAGGGGTCATGACGAGTGTGTCTGGGGAGGGGGCTTCCACCAGTGGGAAGATGAGAATATGTTGGGCTCAGGTGGGTGAGCCTGAGCGGGATGTGAGGTCTGTGGAGTCATCTGGCCTAACCCGGTTCTTGCAGGTTCAAACTCTTCGGGATAGCGTCTGGAAAAGGGACATTGGCTCAAGTTCTCCATGGAGCTTGTGAGGCCTGTGCGTTTAGTGGTCACTGGGTTCTATGGTGACCAGTTCCAGGGTATCTCTTGCATCCTTCTCATTTCTATTTCCATTAACAACATCCCGACTCGGGCCCCCATAATTTCCATTCTGGACAACAGAGTCTCCCGGCTGTTTTTTCTGCCTCCAGGTCATTTCTTACTCACTACTTGACAGTTCATCTTCTGTCATCTCCCTTCTCAAAGCTCTTCAGTGCTCCCCAACTAAAGTTAAACCTCCTCACTTAAGGATCAAGACCCTCTGCCGTGCTCTGATAATGTTTTAACCCGTTTCCTGTGATGTCACCAGTTCCCACTTGCGGTTCCCCAGTTCGCTGTGTTCTTTTGTTTCCTCCCTGCTTTCGTTCATACCACTCCTCACCCCTGGCTCTGGTTTCTTCTTGTCAAACTCACCCTGCACCCGTTCTTGTCAGGGTCACTTCGGACACTAGCAAGCTCCCCCCTTACCCATCACGCACAGCCAGGGGTGGTGTTGAAAAGGTGTAACCACTGCCACACACAGGCACTGTCCCAATAAGGACAGACTCTGGCCTGAGTAGAGGAGAGCCTCTGGGTCCCTGCCATGCTGGAGTGCGGGGTCTCTGGGTTCCTGGGGAGGGAGCCAAGGCAGGTGGGGAGGAAAAGAGAGTGGGGTGCTCAGAGGAGCAGGACTTCACCATTCTCACTATGGACACAGTAGTGTGTGTGCTGTGCTTACTCGCTCAGTCGTGTCTGACTGTCTCTGACTATGGCCGACTGTATCTGACTGTGGACACAGCAGTGCACGTGCCGTGCCTAGTCACTCAGTCGTGTCTGACTGTCTCTGACTGTGGCCGACTGTTTCTGACTGTGGACACAGCAGTGCGTGTGCCGTGCTTAGTCGCTCAGTCATGTCTATTTCTGACTATGGCTGACTGTATCTGACTGTGGACCCAGCAGTGCATGTGCTGTGCCTAGTCACTCAGTCGTGTCTGACTGTCTCTGACTGTGGCCGACTGTGTCTGACTGTTTCTGACTGTGGCCGACTGTGTCTGACTGTTTCTGACTGTGGCCGACTGTGTCTGACTGTGGACCCAGCAGTGTGTGTGCTGTGCTTAGTCACTCAGTCGTATCTGACTGTTTCTGACTGTGGACACAGCAGTGCATGTGCCGTGCCTAGTCACTCAGTCGTGTCTGACTGTCTCTGACTGTGGACACAGCAGTGCGTGTGCTGTGCTTAGTCGCTCAGTTGTGGTCGACTGTTTCTGACTGTGGCCGACTGTGTCTGACTGTTTCTGACTGTGGCCGGCTGTGTCTGACTGTTTCTGACTGTGGCCGACTGTGTCTGACTGTGGACACAGCAGTGCGTGTGCTGTGCTTAGTCGCTCAATCCTGTCTGACTGTTTCTGACTGTGGACCCAGCAGTGCATGTGCTGTGCTTAGTTGCTCAGTTGTGGTCGACTGTTTCTGATGTGGACACAGCAGTTTGTGTGCTGTGCTTAGTCATGTCCGACTGTTTCTGACTGTGGCCGACTGTTTCTGACTGTGGACCCAGCAGTGCGTGTGCCGTGCTTATTCACTCAGTCGTGTCTGACTGTTTCTGACTGTGGACCCAGCAGTGCGTGTGCTGTGCTTAGTCACTCAGTCGTGTCTGACTGTTTCTGACTGTGGCTGACTGTGGCTGACTGTGGACACAGCAGTGCATGTGCCATGCTTAGTTGTTCAGTCCTGTCTGACTGTCTCTGACTGTGGCCAACTGTTTCTGACTGTGGACCCAGCAGTGCGTGTGCTTGCTTAGTCACTCAGTCGTGTCTGACTGTCTCTGACTGTGGCCGACTGTTTCTGACTGTGTCATGTCTGACTGTCTCTGACTGTGGCTGACTGTTTCTGACTGTGGACCCAGCAGTGCATGTGCTTGCTTAGTCACTCAGTCGTGTCTGACTGTCTCTGACTGTGGCTGACTGTTTCTGACTGTGGACCCAGCAGTGTGTGTGCTGTGCTTAGTCACTCAGTCGTATCTGACTGTTTCTGACTGTGGACACAGCAGTGCATGTGCTGTGCTTAGTTGTTCAGTCCTGTCTGACTGTCTCTGACTGTGGACACAGCAGTGTGTGTGCCATGATTAGTCGCTCAGTTGTGTCCGACTCTTTGCGACCCCATGGACAGTAGCCTGCCAGACTCCTCTGTGCATGGGATTCTCCAAGCAGTAATACTGGAGTAGGTAGCCTATCCCTTCTCCGGGGGATCTTCCCAACCTAGGAATCGAACCCAGATCTCCTGCACTGCAAGCAGATTCCTTACCAGCTGAGCCACAGGGGAAGCCCACAGCAGTAAATACCATGGGGCATTAGTTCCTCAGACACCCTCATGCAGTCCGTTTCTTTTGGCAACTTGGAATTCAGCATCTAACCCATTCTGCTTCTCGTATAAGTGGTGTCCACTCCCTCCCCCCACCCACAACAAGAGGATAAGCTCCTTCAAGACTGTCCCCCTCATTGCTGTGCTGCTCCACTACGTCTGGCACATCACAGACACTCAACAAACGTTTGCCCCTTGGCAACCAGCAAGCGGAAACTGTTAACTTTCAAATGTCAACAGAGTAGGGTTCCTAAGGAAAAAAAGGAAATGATAAATAATTCTTAGTGAATGCCTGCCCTGTACATGTTATTTCATTTCATTCTGGCAGTAAATCTAAGAGGTTGGTTTTCTTAGTCCCATTTTACAAATGGGTAAATCAAGGCTTAGACTTATTCAGTTGATCCAGGACCACCCAGCTGGAAGTGGCAGAGGGGAGATGGCCATCCTGTTTGTCTCTAAGCTCATTGTCTCTTTTTCAGAACTTGGTGGGCAGTTGTTTTGTTTATTCTATGGTTCAAATCAGAGATTATATGGACTTTACATTATTAATCTGGTGGCTTTCTTCAAAATGTGCTTTCAAAAAAAATTTTTTTTAATGTCTCCTACTGGACTGGTAACCTAAATGAGTCTTAATAACAGATTCTATGGAAAGATCCCTTGTGTTCAGTCTTTTCAATTACTTTACCACCATTTTCTCTTTCACCAACTCAGTTACAGTTGATAGAGTTCTTTTGAGAGAGATCTCTTTCTGAATCTTTGCAAAAGGCAGAATTTCAGCACAGACAAAAAGTATAAAGGGAAACCATTTTAATTTTTTAATTCGGGCCATTATTAGCTCCCCCTGCATCAGCTCCTTCTAATTAGGCAGAAGTGCACACATCTGACAGAGTGCCTGGCCCTGACTCATGACTTACTAATGAGATCATATTTTTCATTACAATTCCAAAATCCCATCAATCTTTTCTTAATTATTTTTAAGTGAATTTGCTGCTTTAGAAAGGGAAAAGGACGCATGTGGCCCTAGCAAGAACTAGAAAAGTTTCATGCGATTTCAATTTCAGAAACTTTGTTGGCGAGAAGGCCTGTAACCATTGCCAATGTTAATAAATCAGATTTCGATGTCTAGGAACGGGTTTAATGCCATGCACTGCTCCCCCCCTCCACCCTCCATATACCAGAACTCACTCTCAGACTCAGTGAATCAGACCCGCAAGCATTGCCACAGCAAATCTCCTTCCAAGTGTCTCTGCCAACACGTATCCTAGTCATGGGTACAGCCGGGGAAACGCTCGGAGAGCCTGACAGTGGATACTAGCTGTAACACAGACTCGGGCTTCTGGGCACCAGCTCTGCCGGACTTCACCCTTTAGCTGCCAGACGTGAAGAATCTCTCAGAGAGGCCTGGAGGGGGCTAGACCAGACGGATTTTTGAGAAGGTGTGGGTCGCAGCAGCAGCTATTTTAACGACTGCTGGAGGGGTATTTGAATAATTTAATATGCGGTGTCGCTCAGGCGCCTACCAGGGCCTGGCAGCCCAGGCCCCGCAGCAGAGGGTGCCCTGAAACCTGGATCGGGGGCCCCTTTCCAGGCATGTTGTTTCGCCACGTCCAACACTCCGGATGGGCCTTCATTAACAGTGGCAGCCTGGAAACTGCCCCCAGCTATCCTCCACCCCTTTGCATTTCGCCAGCTGCCGTGTAAGCTGGTCCTCTACTCCTGGTCCTCACCCAGCATATTCAGCAAATACCGACTTGTCTGAGGTTTGCGTAAGTGAGGGGAAAACCCAAGGTGGCCGGGGAATCTCCTCTTCCTTATGAACTTTCATATGTTCCCCTGTGAGACCTAGGTCCTCAGAAATGAAACTCCAGTTGTCTGATTACAAATTTAAAAGGTCTAATTTTAAAAATATATATATTTTTAATGTAAAGCAGATGTTTGATGTTAGTGCCATGTGGTATAGCCCTTGGAGGCTTAAACCCCTTGAGAAGGTGACTGAAGGAGGACATGAACACTCTGGATGGGAAGGGGCCCCAGGGTCGTGAGTTCCCAGCGGGTTGCCCCTTGGTTCAGGCAGAGAGGACACCTCCCTCCATCCACGGACAGCATCCCCCAGGCCTGACCAGCCACTTTTCTCCCATCTGCTCCAACAGCAGTCCTTTGCCTTTAACGGGAGAAGTTTTCCTTTTTATTACTACTCGTAGTTTTTGGCCGTGGCAGGTCTCCCTTGCTGTGTGTGGGCTGTCTAGTCGTGATGAGCAAGAGCCCCTCTGTAGTTGCGGTGGGCGGGCATCTCCGGGCGGGGGCTTCTCTTGCCGCGGGGCACAGGCTGTAGATGCTTGGGCTTCAGTAGTTGTGACGCGAGACTTTAGTTTCTCCGCGGCATGTGGGGGTCTTCCCAGATCAGGCATTGCACCCGTGTCCCCCGCATTGCAAGGCGAATTCTGAACCACTGGACCACCAGGGAAGCCCCAGTATTCTTTCTTAAGCGTGTTATTCTCATCTATGGGATTTTGTGCCTAGGCTGAGCCGTCTACCTCACTCCCGCCCCACTCTGCTCAGTACTCTTTTGAGAAGTGTCCTGGGTTGGTAGGGGCCAGAGCCCTAACAAAGATGCCGGCCCAGGGTCTGCTCGGGAGGAGTGTGACCAAAGACCCCCAGTGACGTCAGGGCCATCCCTTCAGACTCCAGTGCCCAGCCAGCCTCCAAGTCTTTCCTGACCCCCATCCAGGCACTGTAATAACTAAGTCAGCTGGAAAAGAAATGCTGAAGAAAGACTAAAGGCAAACAGCGCACAGGGGCAGCCGGGGCCAGGAAGGAGAGCGCGGCAACACGGCACAAACGACCATTGTGCTGGGCTCCGCGGGCCGCAGGGGCACTTGGCAGCCCCATCAGCTGAGCCCACGATGATGTGTGCTCTCTGGAGGGAGATCCTGGGATCCCAGCTGAATAAAGGACGGCTCGGGGTGGGGGGTGGGGGTCCCGGGGCGGGGTCAGCTGTCAGGAGGGTCAGGGGCCAGACAGAGGAGAGAGTGGGCCGAGCAGAGAGAGGGCTGAGGCACAGAGCCTCTGTCTCTGCTCCCTCACCACTCGGGGTTAGCCATGGTCCCATCACCTTGACAGCTGTCTACAGGAAGAGCAATTTTCCCAATGACTCGTCCACGAGTGTGAGAAGCGTGTTCTTGCAGGAAGGAGGGGAAAAGGTAAGGCACTTGGCCTCCGTTGCCGCCACGGTCCGTTGTGAGGCCACAACTGCGGGGCTTGAACATCCTTTGAATGAAGGTATAAGGAACGGAGGAAGACCGCAGAAGAAAGGACGGTGGGAGGCGGGGGTGGGGGTGTCAGCTGTAGGGATTGCTTTTTACTTTATGAACAGCAGCACCTCCTTCTCAGCTTCCTGATTTGGGGACCAGCTCCCTGTCTGCCTCCTGCTCATTTTTCAGGGAGATAGTGTAGAGCCAGGACTGTCCTCTGAGAGTGACAGTAATTGTTCAGAACAAAATTTACTGAGGAATCAAGAGAATTTGGGAGTCCAGGGTCCAGGTAGGCTTCAAACCTGAGCTCCCCTCACTTGTGATGGCTCCTCAGCCCCTCACCTGGCGGGGGGCGGGTGCATGGGGTGACAGCTGGCCTACCCTGCCCTTTCCAGGGAAAAACCCAGTTCATCCTGGACCAATGATTTGCCCCCAGGTTGGGGGAGGGGGAGACTGGGACAGGCCCCGAAAAAAGAAGTGTTAAGAGAAGGAAAGAGCTGGCACTGGTAAATGGAGAAAGGTTCCAGCAGCTTAATCCATCTTGAACAGAATCATTAATCAGGTGCAAAACTCCTAAAAGGAGCAAAATTAGGACCAGCGCCTTCCAAAGGCAGCCTGCCAATTTCCCCTGCTTGCGTTTTCATTTCCAGATCCTTAGTGTCTTTGTATTAGGGCTGGTCCCAGCCAGCCCAGTCAGGAGCCACCTGTTCCTGTCCCCTCCCACCTCCCTGACCTCGGAAGTGAGAGGAGAAATGATGGGAAACCCAGACAGCTGCTATGAACCCCTCCCCCACAAAACAAGCCACCCGATTCTAGGAACTGGGCCAGGCCTTGGCAGATGAGTTACTCTCTGTGAAAAATGCTTCTATAAGCATATTAACTCTTTCCTTCACTGAGTTACTCTCTTGTTTAATAGAAGATACAGTCAGGGCTGGAAGGAACATCATAGATTCAAACCTTGCCCTTCCCCTTGTTCTTCTGCCCAAGGTCATGACATGGATTATCTGCAGAGTCGCGGCAGCCAAACTCCAAAGTTGTCCTGAGTGATTCCTGACACCCAGGGTCCACAGCCTTGGAGTCTTCTCTCAGAGTGAATAGGGCTGGCCTGTGAAATTGATAAAACACTGCAGAAGTGACCGTGTGTGACTTCAAGGCTGAATCATAAAAGACATGCAGATATCTCTCCTCTCTGCATTGAGAGTGGGAAAGCCAGCTGTCATGTCTCAAGGATGCTCAAGCAGCCCTGTGCCAAGAGGTGGAACCTGAGACTTCCCTCCAACAGCCAGCACCAGCCTCTCAGCTAGGCGGGGGAGCTGCCGGGGAAGACCCTCCAGCCCCAGTCAAACCTTCAGATGAGTACAGCCCCAACTTATATATCTCGAGGTCTGGAACCAGAACCACCCAGCTGGACTCTGCTGAACTCCTGACCCACTGAAACTCCTGAAACTCCTGGCCTAAGTTAATAAGTGTTTATTGTAGTATCAAAGAGAAACATAGCTGGACATTCATTAAAGGCGACAAGTGAGATTTCATGCAGACTGCTGCAGCAGGGGAGCAAGATAAACAACTCAGCTCCACTCTGTGCAGAGAGACGGGGTTTTCAAGGAAGAAGGAGAGAGGAGGAATTATTGAGGGCTTAGGCAGAGTCAAAGAAGTAGAAACATACAAAAAGTGGGAAAGGGGCTGTTTTCTGAGAAATGTTAGGCAAGGTACTAGGTACTGGGTGAAGGCAAATCTCACACAGAAAACTCTTTCGGCAACCTGAGCTTTCCCAGGCAGAAACTTGGGAGGGCTGGGGCTCGGCCAAGGGCATAGTCGTTATAAACCAGGCTTGTGTTTGTTCCACGGTCAGTGTGAGGAGCTGGTTTTGTGCCAAACTGTGCCAAGGTTTTGCTGTTCTCATAGGTCACACCTGAGATCTGGCCAAAAAGTCTCAGAGACGCCTGACTGAAGTCAGTCAAGGAGGGGGTCTTTGTCATTAGTTCTCACCACCGTGAGTTCTGGGAGAGTTTGGTCTGCAGCAATAGACGATTCTACCCATGAAAGATGCAAAGCAAGATTTCCAGGGCCCATGTTGTGTGCTTCAGCCCAAACTTGCAAGACAGTTGGGGATTATCACCTTTCCATATACCCGTTCTCACAGTCACTCAGGGCCCAGTAGCTTATCCAATACATTTCTTAACCTGACAGCCCTCATGGTCTCCTTCCTCACAGTGAGCACCTCCCCAGACGAAATCCCCCCAAGTCGGTGTGTATTCCTGTGAGTGGCATGCAAAAGTCATCAAAGCCAACACATAACCAACTTGCTGAGCACTTCCTTGTGTCATGCAGGCGCGGATGGTGCAGAAATGCTCATCCCTACCCCCAGTGATCAGCATTCTGGAACCCAGTGAAAACTTCCCCTTTAGACAAGGTTTCAGAGTAGGAATCAGGGTCTGCCAAATGCAACGTGAGTTTATCCGTCGAACTATTTTGTCCCAGCTGAGCCGAGGAGCCCTCAAGGGAACGGTGACAGCCAGAAACGCTTCCTTCCTTCCTTCATGTTTTAACTGTGGGGCAGAACAGAGGCCAGCACCATCACAATCACACACAATTGAGACATGAGATGTTCACAACACAGACTCCAAGCGGACTTCATCTCTTTTCTTTTATTTTTAATTTTATTAATTTTTGGCTGGGCTGGGCCTTCATTGTTGTGCAGGCTTTCTCTAGTTGAGGTGAGTGGGGGCTCCTCTCTAGTTTCAGTGCTTGGGCTGCTCACTCAGTGCAAGTGGCTTCTCTGGTTGTGGAGCTCAGGCTGTAGGCATGTGGGCTCAGCAGTAGTGGTTCCTGGGCTCTAGAGCACAGACTCAATAGCTGTGGCACATGGGCTCAGTGGCATGTGGGACCTTCCTGGACCAGGGATCAAACCTGTGTCTCCTGACTGGCAGGTGGTTTCTTCACCACTGAGCCACCAGGGAAGCCCTATCTTCCTTCTTAAGTGAAGACGTTGCAGACAGGTGTGTACCTGCCCTTAGGACCAGTTGACTGTCCATCCTTAAGCATCCACATTCTGGGTGGAATGACACTCAGGGTGGCTACTACTGCAGCTTGAGAAGGCAGGTCCTCACCAAGACAGAGCAAGAGCCATTTCCTCTGGGGAGCTTCCTTTGGCCTCTTCCAGCAGAATTAAGCGTCCACTCCTCCAAGCTTCAGGTCCTGTCGTACCTCCTCATCTCCGGTCGACTGAACCTCTGCTTTCAAGGACTCTGTTGTCCACCCTGGTGCCTAGAATAGCAACTGGTAGATAGTAAGCCCTTAACAGTGAGTATGTATGATGGATGAATAGGATGAGTGAATGAGTAACAAAACATGTGCAGGCCGACAGCCAGTCACCTCTTGAAGTAAATCCTAAATAAGCAGGCAGCTTCAAGGGCAGTCCACAAGTTATCAGAGTGATGGTCTAAAACTCAGGTCTAAGACCATTCCTTGAATTTGGACTGTGTTTTCCCAAAGGAAACATGTAGTAAGACTTGGAAACATGACGGTCAACCCACTAATTCTGTTAACCCACAATGTAGCCTGATGCTGGGAAAGATCGAGGGCAGGAGGAACAGGGGGTGACAGAGGATGAGATGGTTGGATGGCATCACCGACTCAATGGACATGAATTTGAGCAAACTCCAGGAGATAGTGAAGGACAGGGAAGCCTGGCGTGCTGCAGTCCTTGGGGTTGCAGAGTTGGACTCAACCTCGTGATTGAACAACAAACAAAAACCATGTACTTTGAAAGTGCACTGTTTCAACAACACATAATCGCCACTTTTAGTCCAGGTTCTGAACAACAGATGCTTACAGACGAACTCCATTCATTTATTATTTAATTTAGCAAAAATAAAGAAGGCATCAGTTATTCATAGGGAACAACTACTTTGCCAGGGTCTAAGATGTTCAAGCTGGTTTAAGAAAAGGCGGAGGAACCAGAGATCAAATTGCCAACATCTGCTGGATCATCGAAAAAGCAAGAGAGTTCCAGAAAAACATCTATTTCTGCTTTATTGACTATGCCAAAGCCTTTGACTGTGTGGATCACAATGAACTGTGGAAAATTCTGAGAGAGATGGGAATATCAGACCACCTGACCCGCCTCCTGAGAAATCTGTATTCAGGTCAGGAAGCAGCAGTTAGAACTGGACATGGAACAACAGGCTGGTTCCAAATAGGAAAAGGAGTACATCAAGGCTGTATATTGTCACCCTGCTTATTTAACTTATATGCAGAGTACATCATGAGAAACGCTGGGCTGGATGAAGCACAAGCTGGAATCAAGATTGCCAGGAGAAATATCAATAACTTCAGATATGCAGATGACACCACCCTTATGGCAGAAAGTGAAGAGGAGCTAAAAAGCCTCTTGATGAAAGTGAAAGAGGAGAGTGAAAAAGTTGGCTTAAAGCTCAACATTCAGAAAACAGATCATGACATCTGGTCCCATCACTTCATGGCAAATAGATGGGGAAACAGTGGAAACAGTGTCAGACTTTATTTTTGGGGGCTCCAAAATCACTGCAGATGGTAATTGCAGCCATGAAATTAAAAGACGCTTACTCCTTGGAAGGAAAGTTATGACCAACCTAGATAGCATATTGAAAAGCAGAGACATTACTTTGCCAACAAAGGTCCGTCTAGTCAAGGCTATGGTTTTTCCATTAGTCATGTATGGATGTGAGAGTTGGACTGTGAAGAAAGCTGAGCGCCGAAGAATTTATGCTTTTGAACTGTGGTGTTGGAAAAGGCTCTTGAGTGTCCCTTGGACTGCAAGGAGATCCAACCAGTCCATCCTAAAGGAGATCAGTCCTGTGTGTTCATTGGAAGGACTGATGCTGAAGCTGAAACTCCAATATTTTGGCCACCTCATGTGAAGGGTTGACTCATTGGAAAAGGCCCTGATGCTGGGAGGGATTGGGGGCAGGAAGAGGAGGGAATGACAGAGGATGAGATGGCTGGATGGCATCACCGACTCGATGGACATGAGTTTGGGTAAACTCCAGGAGTTGGTGATGGACAGGGAGGCCTGGCGTGCTGCCATTCATGGGGTCACAAAGAGTCGGACACGACTGAGCGACTGAACTGACCCGAAGGGATAGATGGTGGTGACTGAGAGGTGAAAAGCGAAGCTCTACCCCAAGGTAAAGCTTTATCCCACCGTCTACTGGGGAGAACCCAAGTGTCACACAGAGCACGAGGGTGAGCGTGAGGTGCCCCAAACAGAGAGACCCCTGGGCCTGAGAGTTAGGGAAGTTTTCCTGGAGAAGATACTTGAAGCTTAAGAAAAGCAGGCAGAGGAAACAGTATTTTAAAAAACACAGGTAAAAGAGAGTTCAAGATTTACAACAAAGCTTGAGTCAACAGATCTCCGTTTCCTGTAATGCCTCTATGCTTTCCAGCTGTGCTGGCTGTGGGTCCTTAGCACTCCCAAATTCACCTTCTCCTCTGTAAAGTGGGTGACCTCAGCCTCAAGGAGGTGGGAGTGCTCCAGCCAAGATGGTGCGTGGAAATGCTCGGGCGGCCCCTGACACAAGCTCCGCGCCTGGTGGGCTGCAGGGCAGGAATGGCACACGGGCCATCCTCTGGGCAAAGGGCCGCCCCGCTGCACAGGACTCAGGGCAGTGGAGGCCAGGTTGGTGCCTAGAGTGATCGATGTCATGGGAAGAAAGGTGCACAG
Source organism: Oryx dammah (assembly GCF_014754425.2). Lineage (NCBI taxonomy): Eukaryota > Metazoa > Chordata > Mammalia > Artiodactyla > Bovidae > Oryx > Oryx dammah. Next base: position 114,758,768 of record NW_024070202.1, on the reverse strand, counting down.
GCAGAGCCGGTAGGTGGCAGACAGGAAAGGAGACTCGGAAATGGAAGAACCTGGACAGTTACATGGTGAAAATAAGTGAGCCATGAGCCTGTTGCCTGAAAAAGGATGCCGGGAAAACAGAAGAAGGTTCTATGCATTTTGGTCCAAAACCCAAACCAGAGGCACCAAGGAAACTACTATTCTAGCTGCTTCTAATTTCAACTTTCCTGCACCTTTATTTTAGGTGCAAATTACCCAAGTGAATGGCAATTTTTCTCAGAGCTGTAGATAATATGCCAAAAGTGGAAGAATTAAACTTTGAAGACGAAAGATTTAATTAATTTTTAAGATTCCCAAATGGGCTTTTTAAAATGAAATGGCTCAAGAGTACATTTACATCACAGTCAGATTAAAAAAAAAAAAAGGATTATAGAGGGTGCTTGCCTGTCTGCAGCTCACTGTTTGGAATCAGGCTTAGCCTCGCCATCCAAGAACTGTAAAATTCACTATTAGCTGCTTTGGTCACTTTCTTAAAAATGAAAATGTCCAGTTCCACTGTGAAAACAAGGATACATGGATGTATATATGTAAATATAGAATTGGTACAGGATGGCCAATTGGTTGGATGGCATCACTGACTCAATGGACGTGAGTTTGAGCAAGCTCTGGGAGATGGTGGAGGACAGGGAAGCCTGGTGTGCTACAGTTCATGGGGTTGCAAAGAGTCAGAGATGTTAACATCAGGTTAACATGACCAAGCCATCACAGTTTCTCCTGTATGACCCGGGGACACTAACTGTCCCTACTCCAGAGAGTTGCTATGAGGAGTGACAGCATGCAGTAACTATGAGCAACAATGATAATAAAAGGAGGAGAAGGGAATGGCAGCCCGCTCCAGCACTCTCGCCTGGAGGATCCCATGAACAGAGGAGCCTGGTGGGCTACAGTCCGTGGGACCTCGAAGAGTTGGGCACGACTGAGCGACGTCACTTTCACTTCTGTCAGTCTTGCCTCGGAAGTATCTCCTGAATCCAGCGTGTTTGGCTTGGGTCCCTGGGGGAAGGGGTGGTCCAGAGAGCTCTGTAGGGCATCCCAGGCCAGCACGTCACTCTCATACTAAGACGGTGTTTGTCTTTTCCATCCTCACTCCCTCCCAGGTGTGCAGCAGAGCCTTCCAGAGGTGGCGTGGCAGGAGGTATTGCAGCAGATCAAATGAGAAGCGGACAAGGATTCTACTGCTTCGTAATAAACCAGGCATCGAATAGATTTATGAAAATATAAAATAAGATCACTTGTCACTAAATTTTGCTTTGGGAAAACACAGCCATTACTTTTCATAAAAATTAACTTACTAGGGACTTGCCTGGTGGTCCAGTGGCCAAGACCCAATGCGGGGGATACGAGTTCAGTCTCAGGTCAGGAAACTAGATCCCATGTAGGACAACTAAGATCAGGAACAGAGGAAGGAAGAGAGGGCCTTTTTTTTTTTTAATTTAACTTAACTCTGTAATGGATTTATTGTTGTTCATTTGAAATCAGTTAAAAAGAAAGTGAAAGTGAAGTCGCTCAGTTGTGTGCAACTCTTGGCGACCCGTGGACTGTACCCTGCCAGGCTCTTCTGTCCATGGGATTCCCCAGGCAAGAGTACAGGAGTGGGTTGCCATTTCTTTCTCCAGGGGATCTTCCCGACTCCGGGATTGAACCAGGTCTTCTGCATTACAAACAGATGCTTTATAACGATCTAATGGGGGGGGTGGTGGTGCTTAATTTCGAACTTGATAAATTGTGATCACTAAAATCCACATAAGCAAAAGTCATTAAGGGTCTCTGTAAGCACGACCAGGTAAAAGGGGCTGAGCCCCGCTGTGTTGAGCCCTGCCTCCACCCTCGGTCCATGCGGTCACCATCTCCCCAGCTCACCCCACCAAGGTCCACTCTGATCCCCTCACCCCCACCCTCCGGAAACATCTAAGGAGCCACTTTGAACCAGACATGGTGTTAGGCAAAGGAAATGCAAACAGCCACAGTCTCTCCCTCCTGGATCTCACACGAGGAATAGTACAGGCAAAGCAAGTCAGACAAAGCATTGCAAAGTGGAATATGTGTCCCCACCTCCGTCAGCACAGTCCCTTGCCATAGCCTCCCTGTTCTTATCCCTTGTCCTCAATGACCACAACCCAGAGTGCCTCTATTTCTCTCGTGTCCGCCCCTTCTGTAACTTCTTCTCAAGGCACACTAACCTCCACGCCTCCTTTTGGGCAGTAACGAAAAAACACCAGGAAATAAGCCTCCACCGAAAAACTCGGCTGCAGATATGCGGAGGCCTTGCAGAGGGCAGCCTGGAGTATCCAGGCCCTCCTAGGAAAAGATGGTGCTGGGCCTGTTCCACTGGACCACTGTGCCCTCTCCACGCTCTAGATGAAGGTATTTTTTTTTAACTGAGGTATATTTGATTTACAAGGTTGCGTTAGTTTCAGGTGGACAGCAAAGTGATTCAGTTATAGATACATACGTAACTATTCTTTTTCAGATTCTTTTCCATTATCAGTTCAGTTCAGTTCAGTTGCTCAGTCGTGTCCGACTCTGCGACCCCATGAACTGCAGCACGCCAGGCCTCCCTGTCCATCACTAATTCCCAGAGTTTACCCAAACTCATGTCCATTGAGTCGGTGATGCCATCCAACCTTCTCCCTCAATTTTTCCCAGCATCAGGATCTTTTCAAATGAGTCAGCTCTTCGCATTAGGTGGCCAAAGTATTGGAGTTTCAGTTTCAACATCAGTCCTTCCAGTGAACACACAGGACTGATCTCCTTCAGAATGGACTGGTTGGATCTCCTTGCAGTCCAAGGGACTCTCAAGAGTCTTCTCCAACACCACAGTTCAAAAGCATCAATTATTCGGTGCTCAGCTTTCTTCACAGTCCAACTCTCACATCCATACATGACCACTGGAAAAACCAAAAACCATAGCCTGGAGTAGATGGACCTTTGTTGACAAAGTAATGTCTCTGCTTTTCAATACGCTATCTAGGTTGGTCATAACTTTCCTTCCAAGGAGCAAGCGTCTTTCAATTTCATGGCTGCAGTCACCATCTGCAGTGATTTTGGAGCCCAAGAAAATAAAGTCTGACACTGTTTCCACTGTTTCCCCATCTATTTGCCATGAAGTGATGGGACCGGATGCCATGATCTTAGTTTTCTCTTTTTTTACATTAAAAAAAAAAAAACCTTTTATTTTGTATTGGGGTATAGCAGATTAACAAACAATATTGTGATAGTTTCAGGTGAACAGCAAAGGGACTCAGCCATACATATACATGTATTCATTCTCTCCCCAAACCCCCCTCCCATCCAGACTACCACATGACATTGAGCAGAGTTCCATGTGCTGTATAGTAGGTCCTTGTTGGTTATCCATTTTTTCTCTTTTTTAAAAAATTTATTTATTTTAATTGGAGGCTAATTGCTTTACAATATTGTAGTGGTTTTGCCATACATTGACATGAATCCACCACGGGTGTACACGTGTTCCCCATCCTGAACCCCCCTCCCACCTCCCTCCCCATCCCATCCCTCTGGGTCATCCCAGTGCACCAGCCCCGAGCACCCTGTCTCATGCATCAAACCTGGACTGGTGATCTGTTTCACATATGATAATATACATGTTTCAATGCCGTTCTCCCCAATCATCCCACCCTCGCCTTCTCCCACAGAGTCCAAAAGACTGTTCTATACATCTGTGTCTCTTTTGCTGTCTCGCATACAGGGTTATGATCTTACTTTGCTGAATGTTGAGCTTTAAGCCAACTTTTTCACTCTCCTTTTTCACTCTCATCAATAGGCTTTTTAGCTCCTCTTCACTTTCTGCCATAAGGGTGGTGTCATCTGCATATCTGAAGTTATTGATATTTCTCCCACAATCTTGGTTCCAGCTTGTGCTTCTTCTAGCCCAGCGTTTCTCATGATGTACTCGGCATATAAGTTAAATAAGCAGGGTGACAATATAGATTATTACAAAATATTGAGCACAGTTCCCTGGGATATACAGTAGGTTCTTGTTACTTACTTATTTTATACATCGTAATTTATATCTATTAGCCCCAAACTCCTAATTTACCCCTCCTTCAATTTCCGCTTTGGTAACCAGTCCATCCTAAAGGAAATCAGTCCTGGGTGTTCACTGGAAGGACTGATGCTGAAGGTGAAGCTCCAATACTTTGGCCACCTGATGCGAAAGGCTGACTCATTTGAAAAGACCCTGATGTTGGGAAAGATTGAGGGCAGGAGGAGAAGGGGCCGACAGAGGATGAGATGATTGGATGGCATCACCGACTCGATGGACAAGAGTTTGGGTGAACTCTGGGAGTTGGTGATGGAGACGGAGGCCTGGCGTGCGGCTCATGGGGTCGCAGAGAGTCGGACACGACTGAGCGCCTGAGCTGAACTGAACTGAGCTGAACTGAACTGGACTGAACTGAACTGAGCTGAACCATAGTTTGCTTTCTTGCTTTGTGGCGGCTCTCTTTCTATTTTGTATATGAACTTATTTGTATCCTTTCTTTTATCCCGCTTGTAAGGAGTATTATACACTATTGTCTTTGTTTGGCTTACTTCACTTAGTATGATAATCTCTAGGCCCACCCATGTTGCTGCAAATGGCGTTAGTTCATTCTTTTCAATAGCTGAGTTACATTTCATTGTATGTATCTCCCATATCTTCTTTATCCATTCATCTGTTGATGGATATTTAGGCTGCTTCCAACAGGTGTTTATTTGACTTTGAAATTTTAAAGGAACGATTAGGCCCTTTAGACTCTGGATCCCTCCTGCCTGGGTGTGAATCTCAACTTTACCCCTTACAAGCTGTGTGGGCTTGGTCAAGTTCTTTCACTCTCTCTCCCTTCGTTTTCTCATCGAAGAAAACGGAGCAACTACAGAATCTTTCTGAGAGGGTTGTTGCTAAGATTAAATTAGCTAGTAAAAGAAAAATTATTTAAGACATTACTTGCCATGCAGTAATGACAATTTATCATCATCATCATTAGGACAATGTCCTCCCCAAAAAGAAAACAAAATTTTACACGCACAAATATGTATTTGCCTCTATCCTGAATTCCACCTAAAACTGTAATCTGTACATTTACTAGACACACTGTTATACACTGGTTACCTTCAACTTTGATAACATACTCTCATATATATTTTAAATATCTTTCCTTTTTATTTTGCCTTAAGTATAGATATGAAGTTACTCAAAGTAGGGACAAGAAGAAAATCTTCAAAATTCCTGATGACCCTCTGTATTTTTTTTTAAATTATTATACATGGTAACTCAAGAATTTTTGCTTTGGTTTGAAATTTTTAATTCAAGATAACATAAATTCACCCATTCTTTTCTTATAATTTATTTACTTTTTATTTTTATTTTTTTTTTTTTATTTACTTTTTAATTGAAGGATAACTGCTTTACAGAATTGGGTTGGTTTCTGCCAAGCATCAGCATGAGTCAGGCATGGTCCACCCGTTATTATTGCAGGCGATTCAAGCACAACACAAGCCTACAGGGAAAAAAAAAAAAAAGGCTGTCCCCTCTGTTCCTCCCCTTTGCCCTATCCCCACCCCAGAGTTAGTAGCATCCTCACCAAGGGGGACTTGCCATCCACTTTCTGTGTCCCCACATGCAGAGAGTTTAGCTTTTTTCCTACACACAAAATTATCTGCATACTGATCTTTCGATTTGCTTTTTCCACTTAGTATATCACTACAGCCTTTCATATCAGGACCTGATGGGCTGATAGATACTGCTGCTCTAACTAAGCCCCTTGACTCGCAGACGTCTGTTTCCAGTTGTCGGTATCGTAAGCGAACGCTGCAGTGAACATCCCTGTCCGTGGCTGTGTACATGTGCTTCACTACGATTTACGTCTCACTCACTTGCACGCTCCTTACTACTAAAAAGGCTTTCTTATAGCTAAAAATTATTTTCTAGGTTGAATCCGAATCTAAAAGATGCCAGTTGTAATCTTAGATAAGTTGGGGGAAATCAATTGAATGTCAGGAAATTCATCAGTGAATTAAGCGGAAATGCTAATCTGGAGAGGGTAAACCAGATGGGGCTGTGTAATGCGGGATCCAAAGGTTTCTGGAGACACTTAACGTTTAAATCAGAAGACGCAGCATGAGCTTTCTTGGCAGCAGAAATTGAAAGGAAAATGATGTTAAATTGATTTTTCCCCCCAAACAATTACTCCCACCAAATCATCCTTCATCATTCTATTTTTAAATAGCAACAAGAATGTTGTACGCATTTCCCATAAGCGAATGTTATTTAATGAAGTCCTTATTTATTCACATGCGTGTGTAAGTCGCTTCAGTTGTGTCCAACTCTGTGGGACCCCATGGACTGCAGTCCGCCAGGCTCCTCTGTCTATGGGGATTCTCCAGGCAAGGATACTGCAGTGGGTCGCCATGCCCTCCTCCAAGGGGATCTTCCCAACCCAGGGAGCAAACCAACTGTCTCCTAGGTTTCCTACCTCGGCAGGCAGGTTCTTTACCACTCATGGCACCTGAGAGTCCTTATTTATGCACATTTTCCTTTTGAATAAATAGTTTCATACTTTTCCTATCTCTTCATTGCTAATGTTACTAGAAGCGTGATGAGAACCTTGCCCTGTCCTCCACACTGGCCAAATTAGAAAAAGGGATGAAATCAACCACACATGTTACTCCCCACGGGAAAATACATGCCCATGAAAAGTCTATCCAAAGGCATATAGAAGAGACCCAGTCAAACAAGGCCCTTCCACTCCCAAACTCTATAAAGAGATGTTTGGTGGAGACATCACCCTAATGGGAATTCCTTCCAAGAGTCAGTAAGGCCAGGGCATGAACCAAAGGGAGTACTCTGAGGATGCACAATAAATCCTGGAAGGATGACTGGTGATGGTGTCGGGGAGGGGCAATGGGAGGGAAACTCAAGAGAAATCCAGTTAACGGTCAATCGGGATTTTAATACAAAGGAGGGACCACTACCTTCTTTCATTGTTAAACTTTTTCTATGGTTAAATCATCTGTCACTTGGTTCTTGTTACCATTCTCCCCACACTGACTGCCTCTGCTCATGCCTAGAGGTCCCCAGGTGACACCCGTGCCCTGGGACCTGCTCCACCCCTTTCACATCACACAGTTGGGCATCCAGTCACGACTGCCTCCTGTTCTCAAGGTCTTCCCTTCTGTAAGACTGTGGCCCTTGCACTGGCCAACCTCAGGCATCTCCAAGCCAAGCTCATCCAGTGCGATCGCAGCTGGACGCCTTCAGTGTCTCTCCCGTCTGAGGTCTGGGTCTTTGCTGGGCACATGCAGCAAACTCCTCTGTGTCAGAATCTTGTTCAGTCTCAGTGGTCCAATTCTTTGTGACCCCATGGACTGCAGCAAACCAGACTTCCCTGTCCATCACCAACTCCCAGAGTTTACCCAAACTCATGTCCATTGAGTCGGTGATACCATCCAACCGTCTCATCCTCTGTTGTCCCCTTCTCCTCCTGCCCTCAATCTTTCCCAGCATCAGGGTCTTTTCAAATGAGTCAGCTCTTCGCATCAGGTGGCCAAATTATTGGAGTTTCAGCTTCAACATCAGTCCTTCCAATGAGCACTCAGGACTGATCTCTTTTAGGATGGACTGGTTGGATCTCCTTGCAGTCCAAGGGACTCTCAAGCATCTTCTCCAACACCACAATTCAAAAGCATCGATTCTTCAGTGCTCAGCTTTCTTTATAGTCCAACCCTCACAACTATACGTGACCACTGGAAAAACCATAGCCTTGACTAGACGGAACTTTGTTGGCAAAGAAATGTCTCTGCTTTTTAATATGCTATCTAGGTTGGTCATAGCTTTCCTTCCAAGAAGTAAGTGTCTTTTAATTTCATGGCTGCAGTCACCATCTGCAGTGATTTTTTGGAGCCCAAAGAAATAAAGTCTGCCACTGTTTCCACTGTTTCCCCATCTATTTGCCATGAAGTGATGGGACCGGATGCCATGATCTTAGTTTTCTGAAAGCCACTCAGTCGTGTCTGACTCTTTGTGCCCCCATGAACTGTATAGTCCATGGAATTCTCCAGGCCAGAATACTGGAGTGGGTAGCCTTTCCCTTCTCCAGGGGATCTTCCTAACCCAGGGATCGAACCCAGGTCTCTGCATTGCAGGAGGATTCTTTACCAGCTGAGCCACAGGGAAGCCCAAGAATACTGGAGTGGGTAGCCTATCCCTTCTCCAGGGGATCTTCCCAACCCAGGAATCAAACCGGGGTCTCTGCACTGCAGGCAGATTCTTTACCAGCTGAGCCACAGGGAAGTCCATCTCCCTGAGCTTGCTCAAACTCATGTCTGTTGAGTCGGTGACACCGTCCAACCATCTCATCCTCTGTCACCCCCTTCTCCTCCTGCCCTCAATCTTTCCCTGAATCAGAGTTGGAATCTTAGTCAAATGTAAACTCAGTGCTACTAAACCTTGGCTCCTTTTCCTTGTCCCGCAGTTATTACGAGCAGGACACTCACCTAAGGCAACACTGTGCCTGGAGCCGTGCTGGGGGTGTACTGCGTACCCCAGCAGCCTGCAAGAGCAAACTGGTACAGGGCCAAGTGTTCTGCAGGCGGGGGTATCATCCTGGTAGCCAGAAACCAGCCATGGCGTGTGGTGCTTACACCTCAGAAACCATCAAAGAGGGCTCCCTTGGTCGCTCAGTGGATAAGAATCCCAGGTGGCAATGCAGGGGACACGGATTTGATCCCTGGTCCGGGAAGATCCCACAGGCCGCAGAGCAACTAAGCCCGTGCGCCACAGCTACTGGGCCTGTGCTCTGAAGCCCGGAAGCTGCAACTCCTGACGCCGAGCACCCTAGAGCCCGTGAGCTGAAACAGCGCGACGAGAAGGCCACGCAGCACGAGAGAGCAGTCCTCACCCTCCATGAGCAGAGAAAATCCTGCGCAGACACGAAGACCCAACACAGCCAAGAATCAATAAACAAAAGTTGTAAAATAAAAAGAGCAAAGGAAGCCTTAAAGAAAGAAAAAAGAAATCATCAAAGACTGCAAATCAGAAAGAAAAAAAAAAAAAGCACCCCAGGGAGTTCCCTGGCAATCCAGTCATCAGGACTTTCACTGCCTGAGGCCTGGGTTCCACCCCTGGTCAGCGAACTCAGATGCCCCAAGCCTCATGGGGTGGCAAAAAAAAAAAAAAAAGCATTCCAGAGAGTTATTTATTTAAAATTATCAGCAGATCACAGGTTATGTCTACGTCACTGAGACGACTCTCTGAACTCGCTCCTCACTGATAACTGCACTGACCCTGGAAACGCATATGGGCCCCGTGGGAGTCGGCAATCCTTTTGAGGCTGTATTTTCAAAGAGCCAACCCGCTTTGGGTGAAATCAGCTAGAAGCAAGCGAGGAGGGGTGGGCTCTGGAGGGAGGTGCTGTAAAGCTCTGGAAGATTCCTGGCCAACTCTTGCACCTGCCCACAAAGCCCTCCTTTCGCACAGGTGACCAGGATCTTCACTTCATGACAGGCTACGAACCCACAGAAGGAACTCGGTGTGCTTCCAAGCTAATTATGGAAGGCAGAAGCGGGGGCAGTCTCCAAACCAGCCCGTCCGGTTTCAGTTAACCCCACAGGCTGGGACAGAAGCCCTGGGCCTCCTAAACTGATACCTCACATGGTTTTGATGTTTCTGTTTCTGCTTCATTGAAAAAAAACCCAACTTTTTATTTATTTCCTTGAGTGTGTCAGGTCTGAGCTGTGTCACCTGGGATCTTTCGCTGTCATGCACGGACTTTCCAGTCGTGGCGAGGGGTCAGAAGTTGAAGCCTGCCGGCTCAGTAGCTCTGCGGCACGTGGGACCGCTGTTCCCCGGCCAGGGATCAGAACCTCCACCGCTACATTGGAGGGTGAATTCTCATCCACTGTACCACCAGGGAAGGACCTGGAGAAAATTTTTTTTACTTGTTTTAGGCAGGGAGAAAAGAAACAAAGAAACTACAGTGGGGACAGAGTGCCAGCTGGGCTAGAATGCGGCATAAACGTTTTGGCTGCCTCTGCTGAATTTCTTGGCTTTCCTGGTGGCTCAGCTGGTAAAGAATCTGCCTGCAATGCGGGAGCCCTGGGTTTGATCCCTGGGTTGGGAAGATCCCCTGGAGAAGGGAAAGGCTACCCACACCAGTCTTCTACTGAGTGACTTTCACTTTCTGAACTTCTATCTCTTGTCTACATGCTTTTTTTTTAATGTTTATTTATTTTTAATTGATGATGATTGCTTTACACTATTGGTTTGATTTCTGTCATACATCAACATGAACAAACCATAAGTATATATATGTCCCCTCCCTCTTGAAGCTCAGGGAACTCAAACTAGGGCTCTGTAATAAAGGGGTGGGATTGGACGGGGCAGGGGGGCGGGGAGGGAGACTCAGGAGGGTCAGCGCACTTTGAAGAGCAGCTGAATGGAGGATGGTAGGGCTGTAGGCTCAGCTTCTGGCCTGGGTTGGACCCCATTCCGCCCCCTGGGGCAGGCTTCTTACTCCCCATCTGCCTCAGTTTCCTTATCTGTAAAATGGAGACGATAATAACACCTGATTTCACAGCCTCACTGTGAAAATTAGAGAAGCATTCCCACAAAAGGCTGGCTGCAGGGGCACACATCGAGGGCAGTGATACGAGGCCCCTGGCTCCAAAGGGCCTCCACACTTGGGGTGAATGCTCTGGGTCATCTCTGAAATTCTTAGTAATTTCATCCTCGGAATTTCTTTTTTAATTAAACAAACAAACAAAAAAGCTTTTGGTGGCCAGGCTGCACGGCTTGTACTTAGTTCCCTGAACAGGGATTGAACCCAGACCCTTCGCATCGAAAGCTCCAAGTACTAACCACCGGACCACCAGGGAGTTCCCACGTGGCTGGAATTTCTGTTTTGTCAGTGAAGTCTCATGGGACAGGAATAAGGCCAAGGCTGCCCTCCCTGGTGGTTGCAGCCGGCCTGTCTTCCTAGGGAAGGTTCCCAAGCCCCTGCCCCAGTGCTCCTCCAAGAGCCAGGGTGTGTGCCCCACCGTGTCTGGGACCAGGGCCCACTCCTGACCCACGTGGCCAGTGTGTCCAGGCACCAAGGCTGCAAAGCCCCGGGGGATCACCTGTCTGCCAGGGAGTGGGTGTAGCTGCCCCGTCCCCAGCCAGGGCGGCGCTTTGGTTTGGCAGCTGGTCAGAGGGGGATTCAGCCTCTGGGAGAAGTGGACTTGGACGCTAACAGTCGGGACAGGGCCCCTGGGCACCAGAGGGCCTATCCCACCTCAGGAGAACGATCTTAGATAGAGAACGGAAATCATCAGGACAGACTGCCCACGCAAGAAAGCAACCATGCCCAGTGTGCCGTGCCTTTCACGGCGCTTTTCCTGCTGGTTGAGCAAGGGGCTCCATGTTTTCATTCTGTGCTGGACTCTGAGAATCATGCGGCCAGTCTTGCTGAGAACTGTCCCTGGCACACAGTATGGCACAATGAGAGTTAGCTGTTATAATAATTATTTAACTCCGTGTGTTCTGTGTGGAGTCACGTGTTTCGCAGGCCTTTTTCCTGTCCTGGCGTAGAAAGGTTAAAGAGAAAGGAAGAAAGAGCGCTAAGTCATGTCCAACTCTTGCGATCCTATGAACTGCAGACTGCAAGGCTCCTCTGCCCTTGGGGTTCTCCAGGCAAGAAGACTGGAGTGGGTTGCCGTGTCCTCCTCCAGGGCATCTTCCAGGCCCAGGGATCGAACCCAGGCCTCCCACATTGCAGGCAGATGCTTTTACCGACTGAGCTACGTGGGAAGCCCCGAAAGGTTAGGGGCCATGTCTATTCAGGGTCCCCCCAGGGCCTCGTACAGCCCCCTCCCACTGATACGGATGCCCCCCCAGTGACAAAAGATGACATCCATCACGGAGATGAGTTTTCTCATTGATTCTGACAGGTTAAACCACCACATTCTGTCAAAGCAGGCAAGCACTAAAGCCCTATCGGATGTCTACAGGGGAAGTGGGGAAGAGGTCATCTGTCTACCTGGATCTGGAGAGACCCACCACCCAGGAGCCCTTTAAAAGGAAACTGGTCTCCAAGTGAGACACCGTGAGCACTAAATGCCGTCAGAGCTGGTGCACAGGATGAGGCTCAGCTGCACGCTGCTCCTTGGCCTTGACTGTCGCCCAGCCTCAGCTCTCATAGAAGTGGTCAGGGAAAATGCGCTGTCAGAGTGGGATTTCTGAGTTCATTGTAACACCGGAGTTGTGAGCTGTAGGTATTGTTTCCCTCTAACCCTGTCACAAACTCAGTGTGTATGTGAACCACCAGGTCACAAAGGACAAGAACACTTCTGGAAATTAAAACGTTGGTCCCTTAGGGTGTATTTCTCTATGTCTTCTGATTTTTTAAAAATTGGGTTTATGTCATTCTTCCAGTGTAAACATTCCCTTTAAAAGCTTTAAGTCTTTACATGTTCCCCAGTATTTATTTATCCCAGAGTTTCAGCTGAAGTTCCTAGTGGCGATTTTATTTTGATTTAGTCTCCTTTGCCAATCTTGTAATCGTACAGCTGCCGTTTTCCTAAACATTCACGGTGAGAAGGGTAATTTACTGAAAAATATCAAGGGTTTTAGAGACAAGCTGAGCTTTTCCACGTATTAGGAACTTGATGAATGTGTCAGGAAAGTAGAGATAAAGACACCTGCTTGTAGCAGGGAGGGTGAGGGTCAGCTGCAAGGGCGTAAGCACCCCCAACAGTAGACAGAGGTTTGTTTCTCTCTCAGGTAGAAGGCCAGGTAGGAGGCTAAGGCGGGTGTGGTGTTGGGGACACGGACTTCTACCAGTGACTCTGCTGAGCATCGCCAAGTTGGCCTCGTGTGCCCACGCTGGCTGCTTCAGCTCCTGCCTTCTCCTCTGCCAGCTGGTTAGAAGCAAGGAAGTTTCTAGAAGCTGCATACACTAGCTGTAAGAGGAGCTGAGCTGGGAATGTCCTGGTGTTAGGACTCCGTGCTTTCACTGCTCAGGGTATGGGTTCAATCCCTGGTCAGGGAACTAAGACGCAGCAAGCCACATGGTGTGGCTTTTAAAAAAAAAGAGAGAGAGAGAGAGAAGCTAAGCAATGTAGTTTCACAACCTCATGTCCGGCAAAAAGTCAGGGATACTGTTGCTAAAAAAGAGAGGGGTGGGGTGGGGTAGGAAGGATGAATTAGGAGTTTGAATTTGAGTCTTTTTTAGTTTCTTTTATGTTTTTCCTACACACTACTATATATAAAATAGATAAACAACAAGGCCCTACTGTATAGCACACAGAAGTATAATCAACATCTTGTAATAACCTATAGTGGAAAAGAATCTGAAAAAGAATAGATGTGTGTAAATATGTGTAACTGAACACTGCTGTACAGCTGAAACTAACACAATTTTGTAAATCAACTATACTTCAACAAAAAGTTGTTTTGAAAAAAAGAAAAAGGATAGGAATGCAGATATTGGGAAGAACTCACTAAGATTATATCGGTAAAATGCCACTGCAGTGCTATATACAAAGAGAGTTGTAGAAGACTGACCTTTATTATCATCACTGTATGTATTTCTCCTGACCGTAAACATGCCATGAAATTCCGACAAGAAGTCAGCGGTCATTCTCGCGTTTGTACCTTTCGACATACCATGTCGTCGTCTCTCACAGTTTTTCAAATCTCTCTTTTATGCTAGGTTTTTTTTTTTTTTTTTTTTTTGGAGGGGGCTGGATAGTGGCACTGTTCTGGGTCTTAACTGTGGCATGTGGGATCTAGTTCCCTGACCGGGGATCAAACCTGGGCCCCCCACATTGGGAGCTCAGTCACAATCACTGGGCCACCAGGGAACTCCATCTTTTACACTAGTCGTATGCATCTGTATTATCAGGGGCCCCAGCGCTTCAGGCTTCCCAGCTGGCTCGGTGGTAAAGAATCCACCCGCCAGTGCCGGAGACACAGGATACACAGGTCTGATCCCTGGGTCGGGAAGATCCCCTGGAGGAGGGCATGGCAACCCACTGCAGTATTCTTGCCTGGAGAGTCCCATGGACAGAGGAGCCGGGTGGGCTAGAGTCCATGGGGTCACAAAGAGTCGGACACGACTGAGTGCGCACATACGCTCTGTTCTTCAGCAGCGCCCAGATTCATGTGAGTTTTTTTGTTTCTTTGGCTTGGGGTTCATCGTGCTTCTTGGATCTGTGGGTTAGAGTTTTCATCAAATTCAGAAAATTGGGGGCCATTATTTCTTCAAATTTTTTGTTGTCCCTTCCCCTCTTCCCTCTATTTGGGAATTCCACTTTCAGGTATGTTAGGCCACTTGACGTTGTCCAGGTTATTGATGTTCTGTTCATTTCTTAGAGACTCCTTACTCTCTGGGTCTTATTTAGATTGTTTCTATTGTCTTCGAGTTCACTCATCTTTTTTCCGCTAGTGTCTACGCTGTTTATTCTTTCCAGTGTGCTTTTCATCACAGATGTTGTAGCTTTCATCTCTCCAGCTTTGACTCTTTTTAAACTTCTTTTCTGTCTCTGCTAACAGTGCTTTTGTTTTCCTCAGCCTTCTGGTGCATATAGAATTCTGTTGCAGTAGCTGTTTTTAACCTGCTTGTCTACTGGCATCCGTGTTGTCACAGTCCGTGATTTTCCCTCACTCCTGGCCATTTTATCCTGTTCTTTGTACACCTGGTAATTCTTTATTATGGGCTAAACATTTTGGAGTTTACCTTCTTGGTGCTGGATATTCTTTTTTTTTTTTTTAATATGCTTATCTTTGTTCTGGGACACAGGTCAGTTACTGGGGAATGGTTTGATCCTCCCCAGGGCTTTATCAGATAGGACCAGAGCAGCCATAGCCTCGGGCAGATTTTTCTCTGCTTCTGAGGCAGTCCCTGGCTTCTCTATCTGATGCCCTGCGGGCATGAGGTTAACACCACCTATTCCTGGGCCAGGATTCCTCTGCCTGCTCCTTTCAGGGAGTCTTCCCCTTGGCCTCGGGCAGTTGTCTCACCTATGAGCTCTGGTCAGGGAGGGACTCTGAAGATCCCTGCAAGTCTGGCTCTGGGGGCCGGTTCCCCACCCCCCACACCCCCCACCCCCCACCCCCGCCCCCAGCACTCTGTCGAAACTCTGTCTTGGCTTCTCTGGACTCCCAGCTCTCTACATCCTCAGGGTCCAGAGAGAGACCCCCGAATTCCCCAGCCCCTGGGTACAGCAGCGCTCACAACAGGCTCTCTGGATGCCCGAACACCAGCCCCACTTGCCTGCATCCTGGAGACCGCTTCCCAGAGCCCTCCTGACACGACAGCAGGCACTCTGGGCTTCATGCTTGCAGCAGCCCCCCCAGATCCCCCCAGTGCACCCCTTCTGTGCCCACCTGTGCACTCACATTCTAGCAGGGGCTGCCATGCCCCCCAGGGTCTCTTCTCCTTGCCTGGAGGCTGTGACTAGACCTGGCCCAGGCGCTCCCAGAACTTCTCGCCGTCCAGTGGGTTGCAACCACACCTTCTTCAACAAGGTCCGAGGCCCTCTTCCAAGTTGGTCCTTTAGGGCAGGGTCTCTCACCTCCGGGCTGCGGACTGGTACCTCTTGTCAGATCAGTGGCAGCACTGAAGTGCAAAATAAATAAAAGATGCTTGAATTATCCTGAAACCACCCCCACCACCCCTGGTACCTGGGAAAATTGTCTTCCATGAAATCAGTCCTTGATGCCACAAAAGGTTGGGGACCGCTGCTTTCAGACTGCTTCTAGAACTTTCTTCCCATCTTGACAATTTACTCACCTATCTTGACTTATCCTTTACGTGAAACTCTCCCCGCTGAAGTTATTGTGTGGTTTCTGGCTCCTGGATGGACCTAGATTGCTAGAGACACTAATTTTTTTCATAAGTCATTCTTGAACCTGGCATCATTGCTGAATTTCTCATTAGTTCCAATAGCTTGTTGATTTTGCTGGCTTTTTAATAGGTGACTGCATCATCTCAAATAGTGACAATCCTGACACTCCTCTTTCTCTTCTGATAACTCTTTCATCCAGTTCCACTTCTGCTGTGTTGGCCAGGGTCTCCAATACTATGTCCAGTGCTGGAGACGATGGTCAGCTTGGATCCTTGTCATGTCCCCTTGAGGAATACGCCTAGAGAATTCCCTGGCAGTCCAGTGGTTAGGACTCTGTGCTTTCACTGCTGGGGGCCCAGGTTCAACCCCTGGTCAGGGAACTAAGATCCTATAAACTGAACAGTGCAGCAAAAAGAAAAAAGGTAAAAGTTATCTATCACCTAGGATATCTGCTACAGATTTTTGGTACCAGGTTAAGGAAGTTTCTTCCTATTCCTAATATTTTAATAATTTTTAAAATCACAAATGGATGTTAAATTTTTTCACATGCTTTTTCTGGAGCTTTTGAGATAATCCTGAGGACTTTCTCCTTAGACTACCGCAAACTTACTGACAGATATTCACCTAATTGAGAGAAAGACAAGGGGTACAATAAAATGTGGAGGAGATCCTAGTTAATATTTTAAAATATTGTCTTCTAATCTATAGCAGTACTATCTAGAAAGTATTATCCTATCCAAAAAGAAAGAGGTTCTGGGAAACCCCGTGGCGTTCCAGTGGTTGGGACCCTGAACTTTCATTGCCAAAGGCTCAGGTTCAATCCCTGGTCCAGGAACTAATACCCTGCAAGGTATGCCACACAGCCAAATTAAAAAAAAAAAAAAAAAGTTCTGTGTTATTTAGGATCTACACCTGCTTTAAGATTTGACTCTTGATTATAAAATATCAACTGCAAATAGTCTTCATTTCAAAACAGTCTCAACCATAACAGAACAGTATTATAGGTAACACTTTGAAGTTAAGATGATCTTTTTTCTAGAATAATACTCAACAATTTTGGAAGTTTTCTTTTTTAATCGAAAAGTCTTGATTACAAAAGTAAGACATGCTTACTGCATAAAGACTGAGGCAGTTGTCAAGGTACAAAGTAAAAACGGAAAGTCTCCAACCTCTTTCTTCTCTCATTCCAGTTACCAAGGCTGGTTTATAATTCAGAACTTGGGGAAACCTTTTTTACTATGCCAGTTTAACAGTATTACCCATCAATTTTCTGAAAACCAAATAGATATTATAGCAAAGAATATATATCTGACAAAAGTCAGGAAAGCTCCACATGGTAATCTTTTCTTGAAAGTGAAAGTGAAGTCGCTCAGTCGTATCCAACTCTTTGCGACCCCATGGGCTGTAGCCTACCAGGCTCCTCTGTCCATGGGATTTTCCAGGCAATAGTCCTGGTGTGGATTGCCATTTCCTTCTCCAGGGGATCTTCCCAACCCAGGGATCGAACCCGGGTCTCCCACATTGTAGACAGACGCTTTACCATCTGAGCCACCAGGGAAATCCTTTCTTACAAATACTAAAGTGTCATCATCTCTGTTGAGCTCATATTCTTATATGATAGCAATAGCCCAGAGGAAGATAAGGAAGAGAAAATTACTTTTTTCAGTCCCACGAAAACCTGAAGAAACAGAGTGGTACCCTGCGTGGGTATGAAAAGTGACCGCTCCCCAGAGCAGGAGCAGAGGAGTACCCAGAGCAAAGGGATAAACTGGGGGGAATTCAACAGTCCCCGGAGCCCTCCTGTATCAGCCCTCCATGGAAAGAGTTCACTATTTTGTTTGAAATATCATGATGTCCCCAAACTTTACACCGACTCCAATTCTGATGCATTTATGAAGAACACTTTCAAAGCCAACAGTAAATAATTTAGGATTGGCTGACACTTTGGGTTTACCCCTGCTGCTGTAAACACTGCTGTAAGAACAAAGCCCAGATCTGTCAGTGAAGGTCCTGGAAAGTGTCAACCCCATTATAAACACTCAAATAAATGTTAAACCACAGCAGCAGCAACAAACAATGGCCCGTGAGCCTTTGCTCCACAGCCTTTAATTAATGATGGAACAGTAGTAGCTTTGAGCAAGGGTGTGAGGCAAAGGGTTTGGGAAACATGCTGGAGTCCCCATTAGTCATCACCCAGTTCAAAAAGAGGATCGAAAAACACTTGGAAAGAAAGCCAAAAATATAGGAGCATGTTTGAAAGACTCCCAGATTGTGGTGGAGGATCCACAATATCAGGGGTTTTTTAGGTGTTTTTTTTTTAATTTGGAATTCCCTGGTGGCCCAGTGGTTAGATCTCTACACTTTCACTACTGAGGGCCAAGGTTCAATCCCTGGTCAGAAAACTAAGACTTTGCATGCTGCAAGGTGCAGCCAAATATATATATATATATATATATATATATATATATATCTCCTGCTGCTGCTGCTGCTGCTAAGTCGCTTCAGTCGTGTCCGACTCTGTGCGACCCCATAGATGGCAGCCCACCAGGCTCCCCCGTCCCTGGGATTCTTGAGGCAAGAACACTGGAGTGCGTTGCCATTTCCTTCTCCAATGCATGAAAGTGAAAAGTGAAGGTGAAGTTGCCCAGTCGTGTCCGACTCTTCGTGACCCCATGGACTGCAGCCTACCAGGCTCCTCCATCCATGGGATTTTCCAGGCAAGAGTACCAGAGTGGGGTGCCATTGCCTTCTCTGATATACATATATATATATATAATTCTGACTGTAGTGCAAAGAAGATTGGAAGAGCCTCAAATAGTTAAAGATTGAGGCTGCAGCTGTGACTTGAACAGGTGGCAGATGATATTTTCTGTAGATAAGCAACTTAAAATGCATGCACGCGAGCTAAGTGGCATCTCCCGTTCTGTGTTCTTCTGCACCGTTCACATCTCTGTTTCTTCTCTACCCCTCGAGCCTGGGTGGGCAGTGGGATTGCTTCAACTATTGCAATATTGGGGGGAAGGGACACTGTGCCAATTATGGGCAAAAACTTTAACTGGCCTGGCAACTGCCACCTCCTGCCTTTTGGGATATTGCTTTTGGCACTGGGTCACAGTAGAGTGAGAAGCCCAGGTCCCATGGAGAAGCACATGGAAGACTCCACTGACAGCCCCAGCCAAGCTCCCTGTGAGAGCCCTGGTTTAGACCAGCCCCAGACAACTATAGCCCAAGCCGCTACCTGAGCAATTCTGAGCAGAGCCGCCCTGCTGAGCCCAGTCCACCCACCAGCCATGCAAGATGCCAGCTGTGCTGGTTTACAAGGGATAGTGCTGCTAGCAAACTGCGCGCTTATACAACAGAAACGTCTTGTCTTGTAGTAGTTCTGAGAACGAGAGGTCTGAACCAAGACGTCAGCAGCACAAACCCTCCTGAGGCTGTGAGAGAGAATCTGCTCCAGCCGTCTCTCCTTGGTCTACAGATGACTGTCTTCTCGCTCTGGCTCTTCCGTCCTTCTGCATAGCTCTGTGTCCCAATGTCCCCTTTTCAACAGGACACCGGTCATATTGGATGGGGGCCCGCTTTAATGACCTCGGTGTAGCTCGATTACCTCTTTAATGCCTTATTTCCAAATCAGGTCACATTCTGAGGTACTGAGGCTGAGGACTCCAGCATAGGAATATGCTGCTTCGGCTGCTGCTGCTAAGTCACTTAAGTCTGAGGGACACAAAATGATGATAAATTGCTCTCTGAAGGTCTCCAGTTTTGAGGTGGTTTGCTGTGCTCAAAAGGTAACCAGAACAGGTGGTTCTGGAGATGGAAGCACACACTTCAGGAGACATTAAAAAATCCTTAAAACGGGTGGAATGGGAAGGGAGGTGGGAGGGATGTTCAAGTGGGAAGGAACATGGGTTTGTAAACCTATGGCTGATTCATTTTTGTTTGGTAGAAGCCAAAACAATATTGTAAAGCAATTATCCTTCAATTAAAAATAAATAAAAAAAAATTTTTAAACCCCCAAAATGTGGTCATTGTGTTGGAGGTGAAGAAGACAGTACAGATTTCCTACCCAGCCCTCATCCTTCTTTCTCGTTAGTATACCACTGCTGGCTTCAAGGCCTCATTTGGGGACTTCTCTGGTGGTACAGTGGATAGGAATCCACCTGCCAGTGTAGGGGACATGGGTTTGATGCCTGGTCCAGGAAAATTCCACACGCCTTGGAGCAACTATGCCCCTGCACCACAACCACTGACCTGCACTCGAGGGCCTGCACGCTGCAGCTGCTGAAGCCCACACTCTCTGCAGCCCGAGCTCTGCAACAGAAGAGGCCACCGCAATGAGAAACCCGTGCTCTGCAAGGAAGAGTAACTGCTGCTCGATACAGCTAGAGAAAGCCTGTGTGTAGCAAGGAAGACCCAGCGCGGCCAAAATTAATTCAATTTTTAAAAAAGACCTTGGACTTCCCTGGTGGCTCAGTGGATAACAATACGTCTGCCAATGCAGGGGACTCGGGTTGGATCCCTGGTCTGGGAAGATCCCACGTGCCCCGGAGCAACTAAGTCCACGTGCCACAACTACTGAACCCAAGAGCTGCAACTCCTGAAGCCCGTGCCCGCCTAGACCCTGTGCTCCGCAGTGAGAGAAACCCCAGGAATTCTCTGGTGGGCCAGTGGCCAAGACTCTGCTCTCCCAATGCAGGGGGCCCAGGTTCAACCCCTGGTCAGGGAACTAGATCCCACATACTGCAACTAAGACCCAGTGCAGCCAAATAAAGATAAATATTTTTTAAAAATAGAGAGAGAGAAGCCCCCCACTTGCTGCAACTAGAAAAAGCCCATGCAAAGCAATGAAGACTCTGTTCAGTTCAGTTCAGTCGCTCAGTTGTGTCCAACTCCTTGAGACCCCACGAATCGCAGCACCCCAGGCCTCCCTGTCCATCACCAACTCCCGGAGTTCACTCAGACTCACGTCCATCGAGTCCGTGATGCCATCCAGCCATCTCATCCTGGGTCGTCCCCTTCTCCTCCTGCCCTCAATCCCTCCCAGCATCAGAGTCTTTTCCAATGAGTCAACTCTTTGCATGAGGTGGCCAAAGTACTGGAGTTTCAGCTTTAGCATCATTCCTTCCAAAGAAATCCCAGGGCTGATCTCCTTCAGAATGGACTGGTTGGATCTCCTTGCAAGGCCCAAAATAAATAAATAAAAAGACCCCGTTCTTCCCTTCTGGTTTTGTCTTCACTAAATTCTGGCCCTATTTACCTCTTAAAAGAAGAATCCTAAATAAGCTAGGGGAATCACAGTAATGACGTTAGGTGATGGGATTAAGGCGTGTGGCTCAATGCTGAGAGAGAAACGTGCTGAAGGTGCTTCTGGGGAAAGTTTCTTGCCTCTTAAATGGGACACAATGAAACAATCATCCCTTTTCTCCCTCTGGATCTTCCTGTGTAAGGGTGTGATGCGTGGAGGGAGCCAGGCAGTACCCTGAGGATGGCAGGAAAGAACGTTGAGCCGCTCCCAGGTTCTTGGTGACGCTGGAGTCACTGCATCGACCACCCTGGCATCAGCCCAGCTCACAACTTCTCTTTATGAGGCTCTACATTCTATTGTTTTTAAGCTCTTTTGAGTCGAGTCATCTCTCACCTATGGTTTACAGTTGTCCGTCAAATAGGTAATTAACTATTTAGGAGCTCAGAAGTTTGAGATGGAAATAGAAAATTTCTGGTCATTTAAACACGAATGGAGTTGGGTGCCAGTAGACACAGGAGAGTCGGGTTCAATCCTTGTGTGGGAAGAACCCCTGGAGGAGGAAATGGCAATCCACGCCAGTATTCCTGCCTGAAAAATCCTATGGATAAAGGAGCCTGGCGGGCTACAGTCCAAAGGGTCACAAAGAGTGGGACACCACTGAGCTACTGAGCACATCCAGGTATATGAACAGGAACAAGGGCAAATTGCAAAAGAAAATACACAAGGGATATGTATGGAAAGTTTCTGTTCATTTACCTAATAAATATTGACAGAGTGTCTAGTATATGCCAAGCACTTTTCTAGGCTCTGGGAATAAAGCAATGACTGAAAGAAGGCGGAAATCCCCATTGTCACGGAGCTTCATTCTAGCATTGGTATTTAGTGGGGGAAATACATGGAGAAGGAAATGGCAACCCACTCCAGTACTCTTGCCTGGAGAATCCTGTGGACAGAGGAGCCTGGTGGGCTGCTGTCCATGGGGTTGCACAGAGTTTGACACGACTGAAGCGACTTAGCATGCATGCATGCATTGGAGAAGGAAATGGCAACCCACTCCAGTATTCTTGCTTGGAGAATCCCAGGGACAGAGGATCCTGGTTGGCTGCTGTCTATGGGGTCGCACAGAGTTTGACATGACTGAAGCAACTTAGCAGCAGCAGCAGCAGGGGGAAATACATGAGCACAATATCTAGTGTAGACTGGGAAAAAAACACACAACCTGAAAGTCGAGAACCATGTTTTTTTTTTTTTTTTTTTTTTTTGTGGACAAACCTGAGGACGATAGCCCAGGATGCAGCCTCTCAGGTAGCTCTGAAGTCCTGCTCCACAGAAGCAAGGCAGGAGCCAGGATGGGGAGGAGCTTTTGCAACAAATACCAGGCAGTCGGAACTTCAGAAGATTACTGTGAATTCAAGAAAAGCAAGCATCTCAAGTTAAGGAATTTAAGCACTCTTCTATGCAGGGGAAGTTGCAAAAGTCTGGACTCACTGAAATCATCCCTTTGATCTGCACCTCGGCTCTCTGGGGCCAGTGTCTTCTGTGCTTTCTCATCCGACATCTCCTCAAGGTACACCCTCAGGGGTGGCTGCAGCGGCTGGTGGCTTGATCAGCCTTCATCACGGAGACAAGATGGCGGGCACTGTGTCTCCATCCTGAGTTCCCTTGGGGCTCGGCTCGCTGTCAGGGCAGCTGGAATGTGATGGCCGCGACATCCTTATTTGCTGCGGTAGCAGGCAACATTTTTTCTCCACTCACACTAGAAAATGCTTAACCTCAACCCTTATTGCATGCTCTGTGGCTCAGTCAGGTTGGACTGTTTTTGTGACCTCAAGGATTAGAGCCCTCAGGCTCCTCTGTCCGTGGGATTTTCCAGGCAAGAATACTGGAGTGGGTTTTCTTCTCCAGGGCATCTTCCTAATCCAGGGATCAAACCCATGTCTCCTGCATTGCAGGCAGATTCTTTACCACTTAGACACCAAGGAAGCCCCTTATTATTGAAGAGGTACAAATAACATATATTTATACTCACTTACCAACCTGACAAAAATATAAGATCTTGACAGTACCCGGCCCTGGCAGCAGGGTGTGAACTCTCGTCCACAGTTGGTGGGACTACAGGCTCATGCAACATTATGGAAGATCAGCTGGGCACAGTTACAGAATTGTAGCAGGATGTTCATTTTGACAGTAAAACCCTGGACCACCAGCAAGGTATCTGGCAACACAGCACTGGCTAGACTTATGTGTGGTCCATCTATACTATAAAGCAGGCCTGTATATGCAAATTCAGAGGTACAAAGATATATTATTAAATGAATAGCACAAAATGCAAAGGAGCATGATCTGTTTGTACAACAATCTTTTAAACATTATAGCAATTTATTGTAATAATTTAATAGATGGGAAATAGATGGGGAAACAGTGGAAACAGTGTCAGACTTTATTTTGGGGGGCTCCAAAATCACTGCAGATGGTGATTGCAGCCATGAAATTAAAAGACGCTTACTCCTTGGAAGGAAAGTTATGACCAACCTGGATAGTATATTCAAAAGCAGAGACATTACTTTGCCGACTAAGGTCCATCTACTCAAGGCTATGGTTTTTCCTGTGGTCATGTATGGATGTGAGAGTTGGACTGTGAAGAAGGCTGAGCGCCGAAGAATTGATGCTTTTGAACTGTGGTGTTGGAGAAGACTCTTGAGAGTCCCTTGGACTGCAAGGAGATCCAACCAGTCCATTCTGAAGGAGATCAGCCCTGGGATTCCTTTGGAAGGAATGATGCTAAAGCTGAAACTCCAGGACTTTGGCCACCTCATGCAAAGAGTTGACTCATTGGAAAAGACTCTGATGCTGGGAGGGATTGGGGGCAGGAGGAGAAGGGGACGACCCAGGATGAGATGGCTGGATGGCATCACGGACTCAATGGACGTGAGTCTGAGTGAACTCCGGGAGTTGGTGATGGACAGGGAGGCCTGGGGTGCTGCGATTCATGGGGTCGCAGAGAGTTGGACACGACTGAGCGACTGAACTGAACTGATACTAATTATTTATTATAATATACTAAATGTTAATATGCCTTAAAGTTTTGTGGGATTTCCCCCCACCCACCCAGAGGGAATAGTAAGAAGATGCTCCTAGCATTTACCCGGGACAGGAAGTCCCGGTCCTTGACGTTGCATTTAACTGTAGCAGACCCTGTGGATTGGTTCCCTCTTGGCAGTCGTAGCCCCGCCCCGTCGCCTTCCCCTCCTGTATTGCTGGGAGGGCAGGAAAGCTCCTGGCCTTAGATTCTCTTGCAGCGAGGCTGCTCTTGTCGTCTGCGAATGTTCGACCCAGGAAAGAAAAGACTGAAACAGTCATTCAGAAGGGACTCGCGGAACGCGCTGCAGACACCTCCCTGTTTTCCCCAATCAGCCGCGTGCAGAAGGCCTGACCTTCGCTCCCAGGTTGACTTGCGGCCCTCATCTGGATTACGGCCACATCGGAGCCCTGGGGAGGGGGCGAGGCAGCTGGATCCTCCATTGCCCACCACTCCCACCTGAGATGAGTCAGCCACAGAGGCCAACACCCAGTTAGATGCCTCTTGCGCAGAGAATACTGGAGTGAAGGTTGTGCAGTTGAAGTGGCTATGGTTTATTTGAAAGAACCGATGACCAGAGCCCTCAGGAAGTTCAGCATCTCCGGGAAAGCAACAGGATCACAGCCAGTCATGCCGGAAATGAAGCCAGCGCTCCAGGAGCTGGAGCCACCAGCCTGCCACCCACGACTTTGCAAGAAGATTCTGAGCTTCGGAACCTACTAAACACAGCTGATTGTTTTTAGTGTCAGTAAAGGGTTACAGAATGTGACTCCCAGACACGTTTTTCAATGAGGCATCTGTCCTAGAGAGGATGTAGGGTTATGGGTCTTTCCAAATTCCTGGGGGAGGGGAGTAGGGAATGGACATTTCTGGACTCAGTTGCACAAAGATGGACTCAACAAATATCTATCTGACTTGAAACAAGAGAAATGCTAACTTGCACCTGCAGCTTCAACACCAGGTCCAGCAGCCAGATGAAAATCCTGAAACCAAAGCCCAGCGCTGAGGACGGCAGAGGAGGCGGTCAGAGCAGTTTGGAGCTTGGTGACACCCTGGACGGGCCGCACCAGATCCTGCAGCTCTCCCCTGAACCTGTCACTGCGGGAGAGAAACAGACTTCTCTGCTTCAGACATGCCGGTCTGGTTTTCTGTTGCTTGCAGCCAAGCTTGTTCCTAAAGGCCACTCGAAGTTTTCTATCTGCCTCTCCAGGTCCAGGTTCAGGCCTTGTCTCCTGCAGGGTCCCAGGAGGAGGAGCCGTCTGGACTGGAACAACACAGGCTCCCTTGCCCTCCAGCTTCTGCTTGGGCTCAGCCCACAAATTCTACTGCCGAGTTTGTGCTGTTAAATACTTGCAAGGCCCACCAAGATCTATTTACAAGGATGATCTCTTCAGTATTATTTAAAATGGCAAAATGCTGGAAACTGCTTAAATTGTGCTTCAATCAGGGGACTAAGTTAAATAAAACTAAATATCATGTTGCCTACATTGGAACACTTTGCTGGAATTAAAAAAACAGGTAGCTCTGGGGGTGCTGACATGGAAAGTTCTCCAAGATTTTCTATATACATTTTGTTTTTGGTTGCACTGGTATTAGCTGCCTCACACAGGATCTTTAACTGCGGCATGTGGGATCTCTTTCCCCAACTGGGAATCAAACCCAGGTCCTCTGCGTTGGGAGTGTGACATCTTAGCCATTAGAGCACCAGGGGAATTCCCTCCACGATATATTTTAAATGAAAAAAAAGAAAAAGTATAGCATGAGCCAATTTATGTAAGTAAATAAGAGCATATATGAACTTTTTTTTCAGAAAAGATAATAAGAAACTGTGGTTACCACTTTGAAATATTTAAATATTCTTACCATGTTTGTGTTACTACTTTAATTTTTATTAATATGTTTCTGAAATGTCAATGGGGCCGGTTAAGGACACTCTCATCCTTGGTTCCCCAGAAAGTAGAGCCCAAACCACAGTCTTGGTGCTCCTGCTTTAATAGGTGATGTAACCCCAGGAAGGTAGAAGGGAGGGACCCCAGAAAAAGCCAGGAAGGGAGAGAGCCAGGGTCCACATGTGCCAGCACACCGACCAGCGAGCATGGTGGATTGTTCAGTCCCACAGAACATTTTCTGAAAAGCTACCAAGTCCACATCTCAGGATAACACGTCCACGGCAGAAAGGGGGAAGGATTTATTCTCTGAGTCCAGCCTCCCTCCTTCAGGGCTATGCGTGTGCATCTGGTGCTGAGCCAGGCCACTGGGCAGCTTGGACCAGGAGCCCCTAGGATGGAGGCTGGGAGGTACTGGGAGGGTGCAAAGGTGATCAGGGCCTCGCAGGCCTGGCTGTAGGATCAGGAGCAGGAAGCAGACGGGTCAGGAGGATGAGACGCAGCACACAGGGGTCTAATGCGTGGATCTTCTTTCATTGTCTTTTTGTTTTGGCCAAGCCAAGGCTTACAGGATCTTCCTTCAAGGACCAGGGATCTGTATTAGCTTCTGAAGGCCATCTCAACAAACGGTCACAAACAGGGTCACTTACACTCCATAGGAAGCCTGCAGGGTTGTCCCGTCTGGGGTCCCCAGGGACAGCCGGTCTCCGACCCTCCTCCTGACTCCCGGTGGTTGCTAGCAGCCCTGGCTGTTCATCAGCAGGCGAGGAATGTTAGCCCCTGGTCTGTCTTCTCACGGAGGCCTTTTCCTGTCTCTGTGTGTGTGTCTGTCTCTGCCTCTCTTCTCCTCTTGTGAGGATGCCAGTCATATTGGATTAAGGCTCACCCTGTTGCAGAATGACCTCATCTGAATTTGACTAACTACATCTGCCTTGACCCTGTTTGTAAATAAGGTCACCTTCTGAGTTTCTGAGAAGGACATGAAATTGGGGGGCGGGGAGCCACTATTCAACACAGTTCAATATGTTTATGTATTTTTAAAACTAAGCAACATTATTTAAAAACGGAAATTAAAAGAATGTTATCAAAATCTGCATTCATGCTCAGTCGCGTCCGACTCTTTTCCACCCGATGAACTTAGCCCGCCAGGCCCCTCTGTCCACGGGATTTCCCAGGCAAGAACGCTGGAGTGGGTTGCCATGCCTTTCTCCAGGGGATCTTCCTGACCCAGGGATCAGACCTGCGTCTCCCGCATTGCAATTGGGCTCCTTACCACTGAGCCACCTGGGAAGCCCGTTGCTAAAACACTCATCTCCCAGAAAGAAATTTGTGTTGGACGTGAGGATGATTTATCTGCTTTGCTGACACCACACGGCTCACCTGGACCGCTTTCATCTGTTTGCATGGACACAAACTCCCTTTCTCTTTATCACCCACGTATAACCCCCCTTGTCAAAGATCTACGAATGCCTTTGTTGTGGTTCAGTCACTAAGTCCCCTACTGATTTCTGCCAATATTTTGTTTCTAATGTTTCAGACAAAAAGTAGTTCACTTAATGGAGTTGGAAAAATAGTTCAGAAAAAAGTCCTAGAAGCAGTAACCCAGACTGGTGTTTCCCAAAGTGTGGCCTCTAGACCGGCAGCAGCGGCACCCCGGAACGGGCAACAACGCAGATTCAGAAGCACCAAAACCCAGTGAGTGGACAATCTAGCAGAACAAGCCCTCCAGGGAACTGTGGCACACGCGCAGGTCAGAGGGGCAGAGACGCATCAGCCTGGACCAGCTACATACTACATACGGCACGGTAGGACCACGCCTAAAGCTGCAGAACTCTTCATGTTACAGTTTGACTTCTTTCCGTCCAATATGAAAACCATTTGCAACATGATATGTTTCTGCCAGAGCAAAAAGTTCTCAGCAGAAAGTTTTCCAGTTTTTGGTTTCAGGACAATTTGCCCGGTTAAAAATTACTGAGTCCCGAGGTGATTTGTTTATGTAAGTTATATTTACCAACACTGGAAATTAAAATTGAGAAAAATTTAATTCCTTAGCTTATTAACTCATTTTAAAGGAACAATAATAAATCCCTGGCGTGTTAATTTAAATAACACATTTTATGAAAAATAACATTTTCCGAAACAAGAAAACCCTTGAGTTAGGATGGCATTGTTTTACAGTTTTGTAAATCTTTTTGCTCTCTGGTTTAATAGAAGACAGCTGGGTCCTGATATCTGCATTCAATCTACTACAGAATGATGTTTGGGGTTGAATTGTAGGAAGAAAATCTGGCCTCACACAGAACATAGTTAGAAAAGAGAGGACCTCACAGACCCTGAAAGGGTCTCCAGGACCCCAGGGGTCCTCTGGCCACACACTGAGAACAGCTGTGCTCCAGAGGGTACATCTTAATAAAAATGGGGCAATGGTGGGAGACCAGCTTTGTATTAATAACTGCTTACAATTCAGTCATTTTCATGATACCTCAGTTGGAGGTTGAAAAATTCTCTATTTGTCAATTCTTCCCCATTTCCAGCACAGCATAAAATATGCAGAAATAATAAAATTAAATAAAGGGCTAAATTTATCATTTAAAATATAGTTGTTGGTATTTAATGGAGAAACTATATCTAATCATTTCCCTGAGAATTAAAAGTATGAATAAATGTGTACAAAATTTTTTCTCCGATCTGTAAATTGGTAGATGAGACAAAATTCAAACATAAACTGATTCACAACATTTTTAAAATACATGACTCAAATAATAAAAGTAATAAAATTATAAGACTAGACAGGATAAAGATCAAAAAGGCAATTTCTTCAGCAGATAAGGAAACTACTTCACCAAGGCACAATACTTGATCAATTGAATTTAAAAATTAATTGAAACTCAGTTTATTTAAAAACAGTTTGCTTAATAGGGACTTCCTTGGCAGTCCAGTGGTTAGGACTTGAACATTTCACCATGGAGGGCTTGGATTCAATCCCTGGTTGGGGAACTAGGATCCCACAAGCCACATAGCCAAATATATATATATATTATTTCACAGCATAAAGGCTGAATTGCATAAAGGCTAGAGCAGATGGAGAAAATCTTAGAGAGTTTTATGAGATGTTATGAGATTAATTTTGAACTCAGTAAAAATAATAGCTGACATTTAGTGGTGCCAGGAATCTTACATAGGGCATATTATTCAATTTTCATAAGAGAGAAAGTAATATAAGTCTTGGTCAGTTCAGGCTGCTCTAACAAAGTACCATAGTTGTTGTTGGTGTTCAGTAGCTAAGTCATGTCCGACTCTTTGTGACCCCATGGACAGACTCCTCTGTCTCACTATCTCCCAGAGTTTGCTCAAATTCATGTCCATTGAGTTGGTGATGCTATCCAAGCATCTTATCCTCTGTTGCCCCGTTCTCCTCCCACTTTCAATCTTTCCCAGAACCAAGGTCTTTTCCAGGGAGTCTGCTCTTCACATCAAGTGTCCAAAGTATTGGAGCTTCAGCTTCAGCATCAGTCCTTCCAGTGAATATTCAGGGTTGATTTCCTTTAGGATGGACTAATTCAATCTCCTTGCTTGCTCTCAAGAGTCCTCTCCAGCACCACAATTTAAAGCATCAATTGTTTGGCTTCTTTATGGTCCAACTCTCATATCCGGACATGACTACTGGAAAACCCATGGCTTTGACTAGACGGACCTTGTCAGCCAAGTGATGTTTCTACTTTTTAATATGCTGTGCCAGACTGATTAGTACCCTAGACTAATTAGCTTAGCCGGTTCTGGAAGCTGAAAGTCTGAGATCAGGGGCCAGCATGGTCCAGTCATTAGGAGGGCCTCTCCCAGGTTATGAGTGGTAGTGGTATCCTCACAGGACAGAAAGAGAGTGAGAGAGCTCCCTGGAAGTCCCTTTTGTAATCCCATTCATCAGGGTTCCACCCTCAGGATCTAATCACCTCCCAAGGGCCCCACTTCCTAACACTACCACGTTAAGGTAAGGATTTCAACACATGAATCTGGGGGGTGGGGACACAAACATTCAGTCCATAAGAATATAGAGATATATTTACCCCATTTTTCTAATCAGAGAAATAAATGTAAATAAGTTTAAGCAACTTCCCCACAGTCACAGAGCCTAAAAGTGAGGGAGACATGTCCCTCTGACTTTCAGATCCATACTGTGGACAGCACTGCCTCTCAACAAAGTGTGTGTTCAATTTCACATGTTTTTAAAACTGTTTACTTGATGTATTTCTTTGGCTCGGCCGGGTCTTGGTTCTGGCGCCCAGGATCTTTCAGTTCCGGCACACGGGGTCCAGTCCCCTGGCCAGAGACAGACCCCGGGCCCCTGCTTTGGGGCTTCTTACTGTGGTGGCTGCTTTCGTTGCAGAGCACAGGCTCTAGGTACGCAGGCTCAGTAGTCAAGGCTCCCGGGCTTAGTTGCCAGGGAGGTCCCCCCTGGGGAGCTTTAAAAAATGCCGACGGCTGGAGCTCACCTCTAGAGATTCCGATATAACCGATCCTGGGTGAGGCTCATGCATTTTCTTAAAAAGACTGGCTTATGTACCTGACTGTCGTAGGGTCTTAGTTATGGCACACAGGATCTCTCCTTATGGCTCTTGGGTTTTGTCTAGCTGCAGTGACCCGGCTCCAGGGTTTAGTTGCCTGGAGGCTGGCTTTCCAGGTGGCTCAGGGGTAAAGAATCCACCTGCCAGTGCAGCAGATGCAGGAGACACAGGTTCGATCCCTGGGTCGGGAAGATCCCCCGGAAGATCCCCCAGATACTTTCTAAGTATCTGGGAAATCCTCAAGACAGAGAAACCTGGCAGGCTACAATGCATGGGGACGTAAAAAGCCTGTTCATGGCTGAGCACACGTCCATACACCCACGTGTGGGATCTTACTTCCCTAACCAGGGATTAAACCTGCGTCTTCAACATTGGAAGGCAGATTCTTAACCCCTGGACTACCAGGGAAGTCCCTCACGCATTTTTTCAATAAGATCTACCCCCATGCCACCTGGTATGCCGCCTACTGAGAACCTAGGTAACCAGAAATGTCAGTCCAGTCACAAACAGAGGTCGGGAACACAGGATGTATTTGTTTGGGAGAAAACAGAAAGCTCTTCTGGGTTCAGTGAGTCAAAGGAGTGGTGGCATTTAGAGGTAGAAGAGCCCAGGCAATGTTGCAATTGCAGACTGGGAGTGGCTGAGAAGGTTAGATTAGACGTAGATTTAAGAATCCACTGGGTAGAGGTGCTAATTGAAAACGGCTGCCCTGGATATTGTTTGCAAGTAGGTTGGGCATTTGGCAAACAGTAAGAAGGCTGAGCGCCGAAGAACTGATGCTTTTGAACTGTGGTGTTGGAGAAGACTCTTGAAGAGTCCCTTGGACTGCAAGGAGATCCAACCAGTGCATTCTGAAGGAGATCAGCCCTGGGATTTCTTTGGAAGGAATGATGCTAAAGCTGAAACTCCAGTACTTTGGCCACCTCATGCGAAGAGTTGACTCATTGGAAAAGACTCTGATGCTGGGAGGGATTGAGGGCAGGAGGAGAAGGGGATGACCGAGGATGAGATGGCTGGATGGCATCACGGACTCGATGGACGTGTCTGAGTGAACTCCGGGAGATGGTGATGGACAGGGAGGCCTGGCGTGCTGCGATTCATGGGGTCGCAAAGAGTCGGGCACGACTGAGCGACTGAACTGAACTGAACTGAGCTGAAGTAAGTTACGGAATTGTCCTGGGAGACAGAGAGAGACAAAGACGGGCCAGTGCTAGAGCCTGAGGGATATTGGTGTGGTGGGACTCAAGAAAGCAGCCTGTTGTCTTGTTCAGCACTTGAGCTCTCTCTCTCCCTCCATTGTTTCTTTTTCTCCTTTAGAGGATTTGTATGTTAGGAAAAGTAGAAAGTGCTGAGTTAACACACGTAGATAATTAAATTCCCAACTGACCCACTTAGGCCTCTACCCTGGGTTGGCTTTCCCCCACATTACACCATCCTTTGGAAAAGAGGCGACAACTCTTCGCTATGGTGTGGAGTTGACTGAAGAGGGTGCCAGGTGCACTGGCCAGGGTAGGCTGGAATTCAGCTGAAACCAGTTAACCTCTCAGACCAGCAAGAAGAAAGCCAGCAAGTCCCAGAGCTTGGTCATGGAGACCAGAGTTCACTTCTGTTTGGGAAAACACTGGCCTGTTGGTCTGCATAGTCCTGGCACCAATCTGGGTGGCCTGTCCCGTCCTCTTCTGGTACTTCTCCTGTTGCTGTGTTGGAGGGCGTGGCCAGAGGTGTGGCCCCAGGCCCACGCTGTCATGACGTTTACACAATGACTTCTTCAGGAGCAAATGCCTGTATTGATTTTCTGGCGGGGGAGTTCCTGAGGGGAGCAGGTTCTGGAGGGGTGCAGAATCGTCAGCCATGGAGAAGGAGGGCTACTTGCCACCTCTTCAGCCTCCAAGGAGGCAAAGGAGCAACTTTTGGTACCTCGGGGTCGTAAGGGCCACCTCTGTCTATGCAATAATTGTGAGCGAAGATGGTCATGGCTAAAAAGAAACAAACAGACAAAAAAAAAAAAAAAACCCACACACTTAAATAAATCGGTTTTGCCAAGGGCTGACCTGGATGCAGCCATGAAAAGCACCCCAAAGGATGTCAGGATCCCGTCCATGTGTCGTCCAAAGGCACACGTGTGCCCCAGTTCTCTGGGATGCAGGTAACAAGGCTGAGATTTCCATGGTGGCTCATACTGACACAGGTTAGTTCATCTGGATTAAACTTGTTTTAAGATTTAAAAACACTATGATCTTATTTTAGCATTTCCACCCTTACCTCAGCCCTGAGAAGTTGGTAGGGCAGGTCCTGGTGGAACCTCGCCCTTTTGAAGAGGAAACCCAGGTGTGGGAAGCGCTGAGTGATTAGCCCGAGGTCGAACAGCTAGTTATCGCCAAGTCAGAACTGGGGGACAGGTTCCTGGGATCTCAGCGATGAAGCACTGTCACCTCCTTGCTTGTTCAACACCATCATCTATTAATTAACTGATGAGCTGACTTGGAGCAGATTCTGTTTCCTACCCAGTCAGAGCCTATTTTGAATGAACCAATTCAAGAGAGCCCTGGCTTACTGAATCCTTATATTAATTGTCTAACCTAAGTTTTGAAATATTTGGTATATTTGCTATTAACCTTGCTCAGTAAATGTCCTGCATTGTGACTGGAACACTAAAAAAGTCCTCTAACCCTTTTACTCACCAGAATGGCAACAGCCTTTTCCTTGCTGCCCAAGGGTGTCAGACTTCTGCTTTGCTGGGGGGTGGGGGTCAGGGTCCCCTGTATCATGAATCCCCCATGCTGATGCCAGCGAACAGCAACAAGTCAATGAATAAACACTATAAATACAGACTGGTTTAAACGCTTTGTTAAAAGTGCTCTGACAAAGAATAAAAGGTGACTTATTTTCCCCAGAGAGGACTGGGTGTAATTTCTTCAGAAAAGAAGGTGATGAAGAGATGATTAAGGTGCAGACTTGGAGGCCGCAGAGGGAGATGGGCGAGTGTCTCGACAAGCCATTTCTATCAGCCTTGGCTGCCGTACTGTAGACTGGTTGGCCTAAACAACATTCATTTTCTCACAGCTGCAGAGTCTGGGAAATCCAGAATCAAGGTGCCCACTGACTTGGTTTCTGCTTTTCTGGCTCCTGGCTTTCCAAAAGCTGCCTCCCTGCTGTGTCCTCACAGGGCAGGAAGAGTGGGAGCTCTCAGGCATCTCTTCTCAGAAGGACACTAATCCTGTCGGATCAGGGTTCTACCCTATGACCTCATTTTCCTTAGTTACCTCCTGAAGGCCCTGTCTCAAGATGCATCACACTGGAGACTAGGGCTTCAGCTTATGGATTAGAGTAGATATAGGTCAGTCCATGCACGGGCTTGCCAGCTGGGTCAGTGGTAGAGAATCTGCTTGTAATGCAGGAAACCCAGTTTCAATCCCCGAGTCGGGAAGATTCCCAGGAGAAGGAAATGGCGACCCACTCCAGAACTCTTGCCTGGGAAATCCCATGGACAGAGGAGCCTGAGGTGCTACAGTCCACGGGGTCACAGAGTAAGGCACGACCGAGTGACTGGGCACTGAGCGCAGCTTAGTCATTTAAGCATCAGGTAAGCTTTCTGCCCCTCAGGGCTGCAGCAACATATCAATCCTACGAGGTCTACATAACAAGAAGCACAGTAGACAAGAGAGTTAAGAGTGGACCCAATGCCATTTGCTTAAGCTGACTGATTTCCTCTGAGTTTATACTAACTGAGGGTGCCAGGCAGTTTTTTTCTTTTTTTTTTAATTTTTAAAGCTTTGCTTTAATCCAACTGAGCAATTTAATATTGAAACAAGGAAGAGATTGTTGCTTGCACATGCAGGTTTTTTTTCCTACTGAGGCCAAATATGGTGATATTATTTATTCATTATATGTACCCTTACCTTTTCCAAAAGGGACCGGAGCCTGCTACAGAACAAAATGGAGAATTCTTTGGCTCAAATTCAAAATTCTTTTACTGCAGGAAAGGCCAAGTCAGGCTGGAGTTTGTCTTGTTGTTGTTTATCGTTGCTCTACTTGTCCTTGTTTTTGCTTTCACCTTCTTGAGACTCCACGGCATCTTTCATTACAGACAACACAAGAAATGTGCCGGGACCCAGAATGCTACAGTGCATTGTCACGTAGCTGTGAGTTCTTCCTGCGCAGTTGCTGGTGGGTGGTATACATGTACTTTCCAGGAAATCCCCAAGTAGGCAGGTTGCAATTCCTATCCATTAAATTGAAGGAGGTTTGGAGATGATCAGATCTGCTGCTGTCTTATCTTCCTCAGTTCTAATCATCCCTGGGTTGGAAAGCCCTATTTAGAGGTTAGGCCTGAAGATGGTTCTCTTGCATGCCACAGAATTTAAATGGAGCCAACTGGCCAAAAGTTTCTGAAAACACAGCTAAGAACTCCGAGCAGACGTTTCCTTCCTTCTGCTTTTTGGCCGCGCCCCTCTCTAGTCACGCCACTTTTCTGTCTAGGACCCAAACAGCCTCACTTCCATCCTTCTGATTCAAGGATAACCGCCCAAGTGTCTCAGTGAATATTGCCAACTTCTCCAGCCACCCTGACCTGCTACAGTCTGCATTGTGTCACCCCAAAAGTCATGTTCAAGCCCTAATCTCCAGGGCCCCCAAAAGTGACGGGTTTTGGAGACAGGTCTTTGAGGGGATAATGAAGTCGTTAGAGTTAGTCACTCAGTCGTGTCCAGCTCTGCGACTCCATGGACTGTAGCCCGTCAGGCTCCATCGTTCATGAGATTATCCAGGCAAGAATACTGCAGTGGGTATTCCCTTCTCCAGGTATCTTCCAAACCCAGGGATGGAATCTGAGTCTCCTGCATTGCAAGCAGATTCTTTACCACCTGAGGCACCAGGGAAGCCCCGTTAAGATGGGTCCTAATCCAAGCTGGGTTGGGTTTGTATCTCACATGGGTCAGCAGTGGCCTGCCGCAGGGGCAGGGGCTCTGGGTGCAGCGGACCTGGGTGTGGCATAAGCCCTCTTGGAGGAGGTCGCCAGTAACCCCGCCACAGAGCTGCCAGAACTTACACAGGACTGGGAAACAGCCTCCTGGAGGGCACAAACAGAACCTTGTGCACCAGGACCCAGGAGAAAGAGCAGTGACCCCACAAGAGACTGACCCAGACTTGCCCGGGAGTGTCCAGGAGTCTCCGGTGGAGGCGTGGCTGCTGGTGGCCTGCTGCAGGGTCAGGGGCACTGAGTGCAGCAGTGCATCATGGGACCTTCTGAAGGAGGTGCCATCATCTTCATTACCTCTGAGGCTTCCCTGGGGGCTCAGAATTACCTCCACCATAGTTTGGCCTCAGGTCAAACAAGAGGGAGGGAACACATCCTTCAACAGAAAACCGGATTAAAGATTTACTGAGCATGGCCCTCCCCATCAGAACAAGAACCAAGTTTTTCTAAGAAAATGCACTTGTCATAGCAAACATCATCTTCCAAAAATACAAGAGAAGATTCTACACATGGACATCACCAGATGGTCAACACCGAAACCAGACTGATTATATTCTTTGCAGCCAAAGATGGAGAAGCTCTATACCGTCAGCAAAAACAAGACCAGGAGTGGACTGTGGCTCAGATCATGAACTCCTTATTGCCAAATTAGGACTTAAATTGAAGAAAGTAGGGAAAACCACTAGACCATTCAGTTATGACTTAAATCAAAACCCTTATGATTATACAATGGAAGTGACAAATAGATTCAAGGGATTAGATCTGATAGGGTGCCTGAAGAACTATGGACGGAGATTCGTGACATTGTACAGGAGGCAGGGATCAAGACCTTCCCCAAAGCAAAGACATGCAAAGGCAAAATGGCTGTCTGGGGAGGCCTTACAAATAGCTGTGAAAAGAAGAGAAGTGAAAGCAAAGGAGAAAAGGAAAGCTATACCCACTTGAATGCAGAGTTCCAAAGAATAGCAAGGAGAGATAAGAAAGCCTTCCACAGTGATCAGTGCAAAGAAATAGAAGAAAACAATAGAATGGGAAAGGCTAGAGATTGCTTCACAAAAAATTAGACATACCAAGGGAACATTTCATGCCAAAAGGGGGCACAATAAAGGACAAAAACGGTATGGACCTAACAGAAAGCAGAAGCAGAAGATATTAAGAAGAGGTGGCAAGAATACACAGAAGAACTGTACAAAAAAGATCTTCATGACCCAGATAACCGTGATGGTGTGATCACTCACCTAGAGCCAGACATCCTGGAATGTGAAGTCAAGTGGGCCTTAGGAAGCATCACTATGAACAAAACTAGTGGAGATGATAGAATTCCAGTTGAGCTATTTCAAATCCTAAAAGATGATGCTGTGAAAGTGCTACACTCAATATGCCAGCAAATTCAGAAAACTCAGCAGTGGCCACAGGACTGGAAAAGGTCAGTTTTCATTCCAATCCCAGAGAAACGCAATGCCAAAGAATGCTCAAACTACCACACAATTGCACTCATCTCATACACTAGCAAAGGTATGCTCAAAATCCTCCAAGCCAAACTTCAACAGTACGTGAACCGTGAACTTCCATATGTTCAAGCTGTATTTAGAAAAGGCAGAGGAACCAGAGATCAAATTGCCAACATCAGCTGGATCATGGAGAAAGCAAGAGAATTCCAGAAAAACATCTACTTCTGCTTTATTGACTATGCCAAAGCCTTTGACTGTGTGAATCACAGCAAACTGTGGGAAATTCTTCAAGATATGGGAATACCAGACCACCCGACCTGCCTCCTGAGAAATCTGTGTGCAGGTCAAGAAGCAACAGTTAGAACCAGACATGGAGCAAATCGGGAAAGTTCCAAATCGGGAAAGGAGTACGTCAAGGCTGTGCATTGTCACCCTGCTTATTTAACTTCTATGCAGAGTACACCATGAGAAACACTGGGCTGGAAGAAGCTCAAGCTGGAATCAAGATTGCTGGGAGAAATATCAATAACCTCAGATAGGCAGATGACACCACCCTTACGGCAGAAAGTGAAGAAGAACTAAAGAACGTCTTGATGAAAGTGAAATAGGAGAGTGAAAAGTTGGCTTAAAACTCAACATTCAGAAAACAAAGATCATGGCATCTGGTCCCATCACGTCATGGCAAATAGATGGGGAAACAGTGACAGACTTTGTTTTTTGGGGCTCCAAAATCACTGCAGATGGTGACTGCAGCCATGAAATTAAAAGATGCTTGCTCCTTGGAAGAAAAGCTATGATCAACCTGGATAGCATATTAAAAAACAGAGACATTACTTTGCCAACGAAGGTCCATCTAGTCAAAGCTATGGTGTTTCCAGTAGTCATGTATGGATGTGAGAGTTGGACTATAAAGAAAGCTGAGCACTGAAGAATTGATGCTTTTGAACTGTGGTGTTGGAGAGGAGTCTTGAGAGTCCCTTGGACTGCAAGGAGATCCAAACAATCCATCCTAAAGGAAATCAGTCCTGAATATTCTTTGGAAGGACTGATGCTAAAGCTGAAACTCCAATACTTTGGCCACTGAATGTGAAGAACTGACTCACTGGAAAAGCCCCTGATGCTGGGAAAGATTGAAAGCGGGAGGAGAAAGGGCCGATCACCTACTGGATGGACATAAGTCTGAGCAAGCTCTGGGAGCTGGTGATGGACAGGGAAGCCTGGCGTGCTGCAGTCCATGGGGTCACTCAGAGTGGGACTGGACTGACTGAACTGAACTGAATCCAATCTGAGTGGTGTCTTTATAAGAAGAGATTCAGACAGATACAGAGGAACAGCCATATGTGGACACATCAAAAAGGTTGTCCCCCACAAGTCCATGAGAGAGACCATAGAGGAAACAGAGCCTGCAATGCCTTAGTCCCAGTCTTCCAGCCTACAGAATTCTGAGAAAACAAACATCTGCTGTTTATGTCACTCAGCTTGTGGCACCTCTTTACAGCAACCGTAGCAAGCTGAAATAATTTCTCAGATGCTCTGGATCCCATACGAATCTTTCTTAAAGGACCTGGGGGCCAATAGGCTCTAAGAGCTGCAGTAGGGGGACACATTATATGCTCCTTCTCTGCTCAGAGCTGGCGTCACAGGTGAGACATCAGTGGACGTGTACTGTAGGTTTCTGCTCCAGCCCTGGGAGGAGATTCTGCTCGGCTATCCATCCTTTCCGGCCCGGTCCCCTGAGATGTCTGGAGAACACTTCTGAAATCTGGAGATGGTAATGGTAACCTCTGTCAAAGCAGGATAACATGTTTCATTTCTTTTATGGAAATAAAACTCCGTAGCTTGATTTTTAACTTTTCTCCCTAGTTGTTATTTTATCTTCTTTTGTTTATATAAGTACTTCATGATCACAAGAAAACTTTTTGCAAATCCAGACAACTACTTGGAGAAGGAAATGGCAACCCACCCCGGTACCCTTGCCTGGAAAATCCCGTGGACAGAGGTGCCTGGCAGGCTACAGTCCGTGGGATCGCAGAGGCGGACATGACTGAGCCACCAACACGCACAGACCACTGCTATTTTGACAAATTTTCTTCTAGCCTTTTATTTATTTATTTATCTTAGTTCTACCAGTTTATTGCTACCAACCCCTCTCCCTCCGCCCTCACGCACAGGCGCTCAGTCATGTAACCCCACGGACAGCAGCCCACCAGGCTCCTCTGTCCACGGACTTTTCCAGGCAAGAATACTGGAGTTGGTTGCCATTTCCTTCACCATCTTCTAGCCTTTTAAATACGTAGATAGAATCATATCTATCTATATGTATATATAATTTTATTAATTCACACTTGGCGGTGCTGGGTCCTCGTTGCCACTCGGGCTTTCTCTAGCTGCAGCGGGCGGGGGCTACTCTCTAGCTGCAGCGTGCCGGGCTACTCTCTAGCTGCAGCGGGCGGGGGCTACTCTCTAGCTGCAGCAGGCAGGATACTCTCTAGCTGCAGCAGGC
>NW_024070202.1:114691363-114719193 GCF_014754425.2 Oryx dammah | reverse complement strand
AGGATACTCTCTAGCTGCAGCATGCCGGGCTACTCTCTAGCTGCAGCGTGCTGGGATACTCTCTAGCTGCAGCGTGCCAGGCTACTCTCTAGCTGCAGCATGACGGGCTACTCTAGCTG
This sequence comes from Oryx dammah, assembly GCF_014754425.2. Classification (NCBI taxonomy): domain Eukaryota; kingdom Metazoa; phylum Chordata; class Mammalia; order Artiodactyla; family Bovidae; genus Oryx; species Oryx dammah. The sequence goes on along the minus strand of NW_024070202.1, from coordinate 114,719,074 downwards.
CAGCGGGCAGGATACTCTCTAGCTGCAGCAGGCAGGATACTCTCTAGCTGCAGTGTGCCAGGATACTCTCTAGCTGCAGCGTGCCGGGATGCTCTCTAGCTGCAGCGGGCGGGGGCTACTCTCTAGCTGCAGCGCATGGGCTTGTCACTGCAGTGGCTTCTCTTGTCTTGGAGCACGGGCTCCGGGGCTCGTGGACTTCAGAAGTTGCAGCACGCAGGCTCGACACTTGTGGCTCCCCGACTCGAGCACAGGCCTAACTGTAGTGGCATTAGTTGTCCCTCGGCAGGTGGAATCTTCCTGGATCAGGCACTGAACCCATGTCTCCTGCATTGGCAGGTGGATCCTTTACCACTGAGCCACCAGCAAAGCCTAATAGAACACCTTAATCAATTAAAAATCTGAAATAGTATTTTAACTCCTAAAAATGTGTGTGTGTGTGTGTGTGTGTGTGTGTTTGGTTTTTTCCTGGCCTCACCTTGAGACTTGCAGGAACTTAGTTCCCCAACCAGGGATTGAACTGAGGCCCTTGGCAGTGAAAGCACAGAGACCTAGCCCACTGGACCGCCAGGGACTTTCCCTCAGGATGTTTTTACAGATAATTTTATTTTCTGCTGTTTCTTCATCTGATACGGCATTGAGCCCTCTCATTAACATTTCCCAAATGTTCTGTTATATGGAAGTGCATCTATGTGCTCTTCCCCAGTGGTGTGTCTGGACACTACCCGGATGTAACTCTGCTCACGTGGTCTCCTTCACACTCCCAGCAATCGTCAAACACATAATCTGTCTGGACACAAACTTGGGGCTTCTTCTGGTGTGCTGCCGTTATTACTGGACTTGTTGTTGCTTTTGATGACGGTGTTGTTATGGTTGGAAAGGGCAGGCAGTGGCTTTATATGTCCTTAGCGCTACCCATCTTATTTCTCTGTCTCTTCCTTTTACATCTGTTGCCCCAGTCTTGGCTGATTCTCCCTCTTCTCTGCCCTAGAAAAGGAATATTTCTTGCTGAGGTGAGAGGTCTGATGTCGACAGGAAGACACACAGACTGTGACAAGAAAAGCCCCAAGAGAGGGCAAGAAACTCCAATACTTTGACCACCTGATGAGAAGAAACGACTCATTGGAAAAGACCCTGAGGCTGGGAGAGATTGAAGGCAGGAGGAGAAGGGGAAGACAGAGGATGAGATGGTTGGATGGCATCACTGACTCGATGGACATGAGTGTGAGTAAGCTCCGGGAGCTGGTGATGGACAGGGAGGCCTGGCGTGCTGCAGTCCATGGAGTCGCAAAGAGTTGGACACGACTGAGTGACTGAAGTGAACTGAAGCTACAGGGAACTAGAGTACTCACTTCATGTCTGGGTCTTAGAGGGTTCAAAGCAGCTTCAAGAGGACAAGGAAAATGAGGCAGCAAATGGGAAACTAAAATATAATAACGAGGAATTCTCTGTTGTCCAGTGGCTAGGACCCCAAGCTTCCACTGCTGAGGGCCCGGGTTTAATCTCTGATCAGGGAACTAAGATCCTAGAAGCCACGTGGCATGGCCAAAAATAAATAATTCAGATAAAACACTTAGAACAATGCCCAGCACATGGTCACTGCTCAGTAATGTCAAGGCATTGTTGTCATTATCATTATCATTATCATTCTGTAGCCTTTGGGGGATCCCTTCTTGCACAGACTTTCTTAATTGACTACCGTTCCTGGATTCTACCAGCCAAGACATTTAGTGAAATTTGTTTGAACCAAGACAGTGACTTTGCAAGCAGAAAGTACAGCACGCACACACACAAAATTATTTCCATTTTTAATTAAAAATTTAACTTGACACGACCCAACGTTTCCCTGTGCCAGGGGCCTGATAAAGGGCATCACGAGATGCAACCAGTTGCCATATATAATTCCACTAACTTTTCATTTCTGAGCACATTATGTTTACTCAGAGCAAAAACCTAGGATCATCTCTTCTTCCGAAAAGTTTACCTTCTCCCTGTGATGAAGACTTTCACAATTTTATATACCTAGAGCAGGTGTTCCAAACACTCATTCCGCCAGTGGTCAGATAGCTAAACTGATGGCACCAAGCCAAGGGCATAGCATGTCTGTGTACGTGTGCCAAGTTGCTTCAGTTGCCTTCAACTCTGCGACCCCATGGACTGTAGTCCGCCAGGCTCCTCTGTCCATGGGATTCTCCAGGCAAGAATACTGGAGTGGGTTTTCATGCCCTCCTCCATGGGATATTCGCAACCCAGGGATTGAATGCGCGTCTCGTATGTCTCCTGCACAGGCAGGTGGGTTCTTTACCACTAGCACCACCCTGGAAGCCCATAGCATGCATACCCCAACTGAAGGGGGAAGCAGCTAGTCAGCCAGAGCACCATGTAACCAGGCAAGAAATGAGCCGTATTAGTCTAATTGTCAAGAGAAGCTACAATTCTGTATATTCATCTGAAGACTCCCATTTAAAAAAAAAACCTTGGGACACTAATTTTAAAATGTTTAAATATCCTGAGAGGCAAGCAAAACACCTCTGCAGACCACAGGTTTGCAACCTTTAACTCAAGGCATGTTGGCTCCTGACTCATAGACTCTTTTAACTCTTCTGGTCCGAGATGAATTCCCAACCACAAAGCCTAGGCTGAGCTGACCTGAGGACGTCTTTGTTGTTGTTCTTCAGTCGCTCAGTCGTGTCTGACTCTTTTTGACCCCATGGACCACAGCACACCAGGCTCCCCTGTCCTTTACCATCTCCTGGAGTTTGCTCAAACGCATGTCCCTTGATTCGGTGACGCCTATCCAACCATCTCATCCTCTGTTGTCCCCTTCTCCTGCCCTCAACCTTTCCCAGCATTGGTGTCTTTTCCAGTGAGTCAGCTCTTCACATCAGGTGGCCAAAGTTCTGGAGCTTCAGCTTCAGCAGCAGTCCTTCCAATGCATATTCAGGGTTGATTTCCTTTAGTATTGACTAATTTGGTCTTCTTGCAGTCCAAGGGACTCTCAAGAGTCTTCTCCAGCACCACAATTCGAAAGCATCAATTGTTCAATCAGGCTTCTTTTTGGTCCAGCCCTCACAGGGCTGACTAGAGGATGTCTTTACCCTGTGGGAAAGCCACACACCTTCCTCCCCAATAGAAGAGGTTGCCTACTCTTTCCTTCTGGTCCCAGAAATGCACTCAGTCACACCCGACTCTTTGTGACCCCCTGGACTGTAGCCCACCAGACTCCTCTGTCCATGGGATTCTCCAGGCAAGAATACTGGAGTGGGGTGCCATGCCCTCCTCCAGGGGATTTTCCTGACCCAGGAATCAAACCAGCATTTCCTGCATTTGCAGGTGGATTCTTTACCCACTGAGCCACCTGGAAAACCCATGAAATGCACTACCAACTGAGAAATAAAGCTGTTCCAAGACATTTGGGTAGGGAATTATAAAAATCCTCCATACAGGAGGGAATTACACATGCAGTGTTTAGGCAAAACAGTAACTCCATTTATAAAGGTAATTAATTTTCCCAGTCTATTCTAAAAGGATTTGCCAGCAAGGGGTACAACAGAAGAAATAATTAAGGCAGAATGTTTCTAATTTTCATATTTGAGGAGAGAAATGGAAGGAGTTAGCTTGCTTATGAATTTAGAACTTTAAAAAAATGTGGCACATCTTATTAAAACACTCATTTTAAGAAATGCTGTTTTTAACCCTTTCGTTAAAGGAGTGAAAGAAAGTGAAAGTCACTTAGTCCTGTCGGACTCTTTGTGACCCTGTGGACTATACAGACCATGCACTTCTCCAGGCCATGGAGTGGGTAGACTTTCCCTTCTCCAGGAGCTTCCCAGAAATCAAATCCAGGTCTCTCACATTGCAGGCGGATTCTTTACCAGCCGAGCCACAAGGGAAGCCCAAGAATATTGGAGTGGGTAGCCTATCTCTTCTCCAGCGGATCTTCCCGACCCAGGAATCAAACCTGAGTCTCCTGCATTGCGGGCAGATTCTTTACCAACTGAGCTGTCAGGGAAGTCCATGATAGGAGTGAAAATATACCCTAAAGCAGCAAGATGATTGTTTTAATACTGTACTTGTTTAAACTTAAACATCTCTAATTTTACTTTTTAATGTGATACTTAGTTCTAGTGGCTAAATGCAACATGCAAGCTTTGTGTGTGCTGTGCTGTGCTGTGCTAAGTTGCTTCAGTCGTGTCTAACTCTTTGCGACCCCATGGACTGTTGCCCACCAGGCTGCTCTGTCCATGGGATTTCCCAGGCAAGAATAGTGGAGTGGGTTGCCATTTCCTCCTCCATGGGATCTTCCTGATCCAGGGATCAAACCCGAGGCTCCTGCATTACAGGCAGATTCGTTACTGCTGAGCCACCGGGGAAGCCCCAGTTTTGTATAAGGATGTAAATTTCATTCTCATATTTTCAGTGGCGATTTTCAGTAGACTGTCTTGTGGTTCATTTGTTGAAGAAAAACAGATTGTTTTATTGTCTTCTTAGTGAGTGCTCACTCGGTGTCCGACTCTTTGTGACCCAATGGACGATATAGCCCGCCAAGCCCCTCTTGTCCACGGAATTTTCCTGGCAAAAATATTAGAGTGGGTTGCCTATTCTAGGGGATCTTCCCTGCCCAGGGTTAGAACCCTAGCTGCATGTGTTTCCTGCTTTTGCAGGTGGATTTTTTACCACTGTGCCACTTGCAAAGCCCCTTCTTAGAGAGTATTAACTGTAAAAATGTGACGTGCTAAGTTGCCTCTGACAATAATGAAATCTAAGAGGTCTTTTTATTGTTAGATTTTTACTTTATCTTATTTTTCATTCAGTCATTCATTACTTATTTCAGCTGTCCTGCATGCCTTGCAGGATCCTAGTTCCCCCACCAGGGATGGAACGTGAAGCCCTGCAGTGAAAGCTCCAAGTCCTAACCACTGGACCAGGGAATTTCCAGATTTTAATTTTGTAAAGGTTGGACCTCTTGACCAACCCTTTATTATCTTACATTATAGAATAATAAATACCATATTTCTTCAGCCTTATTAATGATCAAGCTCATGTATGTTGAACTTAAAGGACATTTTAGTTTTAAGGGTTTTGTTAGTTTTTTTGACTTTGTCCATAGTTTTCTTTCTTGGTGACCATGATATATGTAAAAATGTACATGTGTAATTCTGTACACGGATGATATAGTATATTGTTTTTTTTCCCAGTGTGTTACCTAATATGTGTTTAATTCATGGCTGAACTTTAAAAGAAAAAAATTATTGATGAAATATGCACTTGGTAAAGTAATAAAAAGAATGTTTGAGCACGATGCTTCACCTGTAAACACATGCAAATGTTAGCACACGACGCCTGCATATATTCAAGAAATATTTGTTCAAAGAAATATGAATGAAACGTTTTTCCCTTTGTTCCATTTCACAGTAATATTGCAAAGAAACACTTCAAATGACTGCTGTGTCAAAAATTTAAATTTACTGTTCAAATTTAACGTTTTTAATCTACATTTCACCCTTAGCTCACATACAGTTTGGGAAAGTAGAGGAGTTGGTCACCGTCAGTTTAAACAAGGCATCACCTTGTTTAGGGAAGAAATTAACCGAATTTGAATGGCCAAGTAAGTAGTAAAAATTAAACAAACACATTCTGTCCATTCAATACAAAACTCCTCAGCAAAATTGGCATCGAGGAATATCATGAAGGGACTCAACATATGAGCCTACGTATTGCTTAATTAAGACTGTGCATCAACATCCATTTTGAAGACCTTAAAAAAGACGGATATAGCTCTCTTCTGGATCCGCGTTGAAGAGAAGAGGATTTATGGTCTAAGCAGGAGACACAGGGGCTTAAACCCTACGTGATGATGTTGGACCCAGTGTATGATCCCCGACCGGGACGAGTGCTAACTTCTACGTGAAGCTTTTATTTCATTGCATTCGCCTGGGAACAGCCTAAGCACTACGTGTCCAGGTGACGCGGGGAGCAGCGTCTGGACGACCGACCGACCAGCAGGGCCGGGATGGGGGACAGCGGGCGCGTCCCTGTTATGCCCGCCGGGACACAAAGCGCCGTCCTCGGCCTGCCGCCCAGCCAGCCCGCGGCTCGTGTTGCCCGCGGCTCGTGTTGCCCGCGGCACAGCGAGGGGAACCCAGTTTCCCTGCCGGTGGACACCGGTGAGCGGGGACGAAAGGCCGCGAGACTCAGGGCGGCGGCGCCGGGCCTGCTCAGCGCGAGCCCCGTCGGGGCCGGGCAGGGTCCCCACAGCCGCCCGCAGGCGCCCCCGGGACCCGGCGGCGGCGGCGTCCCTGGAAGCGGTGCGCGCGGGATCCCTCCGCCGCCCGCGGGTCCTTCCGCGCCAAGTAGTGCGCGGCCGGCCGGCTTCCGCAAACGCGGGCCCCGCCAGGACGCGTCCACAGGTCCCTCGGTCGGGCGCCGTGAGGGTGGCGGGGCTGAGGCGTGAGGGGGGCGGGGTTCTCAACTCGGCGCCCGCTCGGGAGACACACGTTTCCAATCGAGGAGCCGCGGCGGTGGGCCCGGCTCTTCAGGGAGCGACCATGCGGACAGGCGCCTGGGAGCGGCGGGAGGCCGTGGAACCGGGGAGGCAGGTGTCCCGGCCGGCCGCCCCGCCCCCACCGCCGGCCGGAAGAGGAAGCAGCCAGGCCAGGCCCCGCGGGGCCACCCGCCGGGCCTCGCGGGGCGGCGGGGGGGCGGGGGAGGATGCCCTGGCTCGGGGAGGCGCGTGACCTAGTTCGTCCCCGAGTGGATTTGACAGGTTGTCAGCCTGGCTCCCCGCCCCCACCGCCTTCCGGGTCCCTCTCCCTCCCCTCCTCCCCGCCCGCCCCAGGCTCCCCCGGCCCTCCCCGCTGGCGCTAGGCCGGGCGGCCGCCGGCGCGCCGCGGCTCAGCCGCACATTGGTCCTCTCGCCCCTCTCAACCCCGCGAGCGCCCCGCCTTCGCCCCTGGCTCGGATTCCCATTCGCCCAGGGCCCCGCCCCCGCCCCTACTCCCTCCCCATTGGCCCTCAAGCGGCAACGGCGCCCCGCCCCCACGCCGAATCGTCCTCCCATTGGCTCCACACTGGAGGTCCCGCCCCGTTCAGCTCCGGTTCGCCCTTCCATTGGCCTCGGGCCCGTCGCCCCGCCCCCTCTGCGGCAATCCCCCCCCCCTAACTTTCGGGGAGCCGAGCCGGGGAAGGCCCCTCAGCTCGCGGCTCCTGCGGGCGTTCTCAGTCGCCACCGTCTCTCCCTCCCCGTTTCCGCTCCTGTCCCTCGCCTCTTCTCCACTCCCAATATCTAACGTCTCCACTCTTTCTCCCCGCCTCGCTTCCGTCGTCCGGGAGCCCGAGCCGGGAGCACCCCACCCTCCTGCCCCGCCTACCCTGGGGCTCCGCGGCCAGCGCTGCCCGCGCGCTCGCCTCCTGCCCCTTTCCTCCTTTGCGTCACTTCGCATTTTTCCTTTCTTCCCTGAAATCTCTTGCCACTCCAGGTTTCCTCCCCGGGTCCAGTCCGTCAGGTCTTCACCGCGCCCCCTTTCTCCGCCCCACGCCTCCGTCCCCTCGTCCCCTCCCCGGTTTCACCGCCCTCCCACCCTGCCTTCCCCTGAACTCAACGTAAAGGGGGAGAGGCAGGGATAAACAGAAATATCAGCGTTGAGATGGTTATTGCTTTGCGTCTTTGAAACAGAAAATGAACTGAAACGCCCAAATCCACCCAGCCCTGGGATCGAGATTGAGTTCTTAAAGGACCATGTGAGACCAGACTGACAAACTTGATTAGCAGCAACATAACCAGTTACTTTTCCTTGAGGAATCTGTTAATATCGGTTGTTTATGCAATACGGTTATCTGACAGTTTAAGGGGTGTGTGTGTGTGTAATTTGTGCCCGTTTTCTTAAGTGTCTGCTTTGTCTGTAAGGATGAATTGTCTGAAAGAGCTGAGGGTTGGAGCAAATCCCCACACAAGTCTTTTGCTTTCCTGCAGGAGAACCCTTGATTATTCAAATGAGGACACTCCAGTAGCTTTCCCAAGCTTATGAAAGAGGGCGGTTGATATGAAACTTAAACCCAGGTCAGACTGCAGCGGTGCCTGGAGAGATTCCATCAGACTGGTGCGTCTGACACCCGTTTCACCTGTCACAGAAGGTCTTTACAAAGCTCCTACCGTGGCCTCCAAGGTTCTAGACGATCCTGGCTGCCTCTCCTGCCTCTGGTTACTGCACCCCAAGAACAATGACCACCTAGGGCTTCTTGCCACAGGGCCTTTGCAATTGCTGCTGTTTCCTCATGTCACCCCAGGAGGCACTTCTGACCCTGTATCTAGTTCAGAGTATGAGCACCATCTGAAATAATCTTGTTTACTTACCTGTCTGGCCCCCTGGACACAGGTGCTGTTTTGGTGTTTTTCCAGAGCTGTATCTCCAGGGCACAAAGTAGGCACTCTGTAAATCCTTGATAAATAAATACGAATGGAACATTAGCTATGGTCAAGTGAACTAACCAAACTGTCCTTCTCATCTGGTTCCACCAGAGTTTTATAGACACACCTATAAGTAAGTGAACTGGAAAATAGCTCTTCTGTTGGTGACTATTCTGTGTTTCTTTGTGTGCTTTACTTCTGGCTGTTCTTTGTCAAGGAGAGTGAGAGACAAGGCCTGTGGCCCCGAGGCCACCCACCTGCCCCCCCTCTTCTCCAGCTGTCACAGTGTGTGCTCACTGCCTCGCTCTCACCCTGACCCCAGGTGGGCAGATTCTTGGCTGGCAGCACCTTCCCCCTCCAGGGCAGTCTCAGAGGTACTTTGCTTGGCCGAGGGCTCGAGTGGGGGAAGGGAAGGAGTCAATGTTGCCATGAGGCTCTGCTGGACAGCTGGGGCCCTGTCCTGGGTTCAGCCTTAGGCAGGAAAACAAAATAGGAAGACACCCCTTCTGGTTTCCCTTTCCTTCATCTCCCTCAGACATACTGCTGGGGTTCCGTTCAGCAGTGAGCCCTCTGGACCCCCACACAGGGTTACATCCTCTACCTGCTTAGGCCCAGAGAACCCTGGGTAGGTTGCTGGAAAGATGAAATCTAGTCCTAACCACCCCAAACAGGCAGTGTGAGTCTGGCCAAGTTTAGTAACTCCCTGGTTCTCAGTGACCTCATCGTTCTTTGCCTCTGTTGTTTGCTCATAGTTTTAGAGATACAGACATCTCATGGAAACTGTCAGCCCAGGACAGTCCTGCGGCTTCCCCTCAGGGCACAAAGAGGCTGCTGGTTCCTAATTTAGGGTCACTAGGAGACAGTGCACTTCCCCTCCTACATTCCAGGCCAGAATCCTCCAGTTCACTCTGCTTGGACCGCCTGGCCCAGGCCTTCAACCAGTGACTGGCCCGGAGAATGGAAAGCCTTGATCAGGTTAAACTAACCAGCCAACCAGAGCATATCCTTAAAGCAAGGGTGGGGTCACTTCCTGATAAGTGAGTGTAGAACTGAAATCTACATACTTTTAGATACTGGGGTGCTGAACAGGGGTGTTGATGGGCGTTCTGCAGTGCTCCTGTGGCCAGGCAAACAGGGCCAGCTAGTAAATGTAAGCCACTGCTGTTGTCGGCAAAGACCAGGCTGTGTGGGAGAAAATTCACCTTCATCTCAGATCACGAATCCACCACTAATCGCTAGCTTTGTGACTTCAGACAAATGATGGAATTGTACCATTTTACAAGTGGAAGAGGACTTAGATGTCAGAGGGTTCAAGCCTTCACTGGGAAGACTTGGAAACTGACCCCCACCCTCCGCCCAACCCGGAAGATTAGTTTCGGTCTCAGTTTCTGTGTCTGTGAAGTGGGTCTGATCATACTGGTTCTGGCTAATCTCACAGTGTCCATGTGGATCAGATGAGGTAATGTTTCTATAAAGGGCTCAGTGTTGGGTGCTCAAGTCGTGTTCAACTCTGCGACCCCACAGACTGTAGCCCACCAGGCTCCTCTGTCCATGGAGTTCTCCAGGCAAGAAGACTGGAGTGGGTTGCCATTTCCTTCTCCAGTAAAGGGCTCAGGAAAGAAACAAGAATGCTGTTCTTATGCAAGACATTTTATTATTAATGTAGTAATAACACATTAGTAAGAGGAGAACTGAAGAGGAGAAAGGGAGAATATATTCAAAAGACAAGCGTACTTGCCTCAAACAGATGAATATTAATATTTACAAATGAGGAAGGGGTGTGTCTGGTTAGGTGAAGTGGGGGAGGTGTGAGGTGTGGACTGCTGTTCCCTTAGGGAGTGGTGTAGGGAGTGGCTGTTAAGGTGGGGAGGGCTTGTGAGGTAGTTGGTTATAAACTGAAGTTATCTCTCCTGGAGTGACTTTTGAGAAGAGGAAGGTCATTCACTCAGGAGGACAAATCTAGATTTCAAGGTAATCTTACATTTCTGTAGATCAGGTCCTCTGCTAAATTGATGCCAAGGCAGGACTGTCATGCAAGAGACTGATAGGAGGAAATATCCACAAGGGAAGGAAGGGGAGAGAGTTGGAGGGGGCAGAGATCTGACCCCTGGGAGGGGGAGGCGGAGCTGGTCAAGTAGATCAGCAGGTCTCTGCTTGCAGGGCGGCTTTGAGATGGCTTTGAGACTGGCCAGAGTGCCAGTCCCTCTGAGGAGCCAGATTCCCTTTGAGGAGCGTGCTGGTGGATTCCAAGGAAGGTGAGGAGGCGTTCAGTTCCTCTGCCTGTAGCAGGAGATGGGAGTTGGGTGTTGACACAGCCCCACACCATCCAGGAGGTTTCAAAACAGCTTCCTTCATTCATTCACTCCGTAGGCTGATCATCTACACAGTGTCATGAGTCAGTGGCTGTAGCAAGAGATGCATGTGACTCATGTCTTTTCTAGTTATCTTCTGTCTACTTTCTAATATCTCTAAAGGACAAGTTTGCCTGATTGAGATTCCTTGCCTGTTGGCCAAGTTAATTCCTGGTATCTGGGTAGTTCTTAACACTGAGTTGGCACTGAATACATGTTCAAGTTGCGATACTGAATCCAAATGTCCCCCACTCTTACTTGAAATATAAGGAGCTACATTTACTTCTAGAACTCTCCACAGTTTACTGTGAAGAATGAAGAAAATTTGGGGCTGTCACCACTTCTAGAAACCCATTATTTAATTAAGTTCAAAATAATAGTTCAGTAGAAGAAAAACTTTATGAGAGTAAAATGCTGAAGAGATCAGAAGAGAGTGGAAGAAAGAAGAGAAATTTAAGAAAAAAAAAATTTTTTTTTTGGCCACTTGGCTTGTGGGATCTTAGTTTCCAGACCAGGGATAGAACCCAGGCCCTTAACAGTGAAAGTACAGAGTCCTAACCACTGAATCATCAGGGAACTTCCAAAGGAGGAGAAATGTGATTTAAGAAAAGGAAATCCAGATCTTGGGGAGAAAATAGGGAATCATGTTTCTAAAACTGATAGAAAAAAAAAAAAAGAACTCACCCAAGATGGAAAAGAATAAGGTTGAGCAGGCATTTCAAGAAGCCAGAGACAACAGGCAAAGAATATTAATTACTTGTTGTAATGAGAGCCCATCAAACTGATGGAGAAGTAGAAACCATGGGCAAAAGAAAAGACAGACTGGTTGCTTCGGGGTTGGAAATAAACCAAGTGAAAAGACAACAGAGAAAATAAAATGTTGGCGGGAGGAGAAAAGCAATTATAGCTAATGAATTTGTAACATAATAGAAAAATGGAGTAAAAAGGAACAATATTTTCTCTGAATAAATATTATATTACTATTTGTATATTTCAAATCATTGATGGTATTCTCATTCTCTACTACTTAGTGCCTATCGTTGTATAGGGCAAAATAAACATTTGCACAGAAATAGGAAAGCATCATTTCAAACTGTTACATTGACACCTCAGTCTCTATGGATGGACCTCTGTGGTGTGATGCTGAACATCTGAATACCGACTTTAAATTTCAAAGAAAAGCTCACACAACTCAATAGCAAAAAACAATGTAATTGTAAAATTACAATCTGAACATTTTTTTCCAAGAAGACATACAAATGCCAACATTTGAGTACATGAAAAGGTGTTCAACAACACTAATCATCAGAGAAGTGTAAATCAGAATCAGAATGGGGAGGGGAGGGATGAATTGGGAGACTGGGATTGACATACACTCATACTATATATAAAATAGATAACTCACTGCTCACTCACTACTATATATACAATAGATAACTGATAAGAACCTACTGTATAGCATAGGGAACCTTACTCAATACTCTATCATGGCCTATATGGGAAAATAATCTTAAAATGGGTAAACGTATATGCATAACTGATACACTTTGCTGTACACCTAAAGCTAACACAGCATTGTAAATCAACTATACTCCAGTAAAAACTTAAAAGAGAAAATCATAATGGGCTCTCACCTTCCACTTGTCTATTATCAAAGAGACAAGGACTTCCCTGGTGGTCCAGTGGCTAAGACTGCTTGCTCCCAGTTCAGAGGGCCCAGGCTCGATTCCTGTTCTGGGAATTAGATCCCACATGTTGCAACTAAGAGTTCACATGCTGCAACTAAAGACCCAGCATGTTGCAGTGAAGATCAAAGGTCCTTCGAGCCGCAGCTAAGACCCCATGCAGCAAACAGATAGCAAAAGAAACAGAAGACAACGATAAGTGTTGGTGAGGATGTGGAGAAAAGTGACTTGTGCACCTCTGGTAGGATGTAGATTTGTGCAGCCACTATGGAAAATAGTATGGAGATTTCTCAAAAACTTAAAAATAGAACTACTTTATGGGTATTTATTGGAAGAACACTTTGAATCATTCTCTCGAAAACATATCTGCACCCATATGATCATTACAGCATTATTTCCAATAGTCAAGCCATGGAAACAGCCTAAGAGTCCATCAGTAGATGGATGGATAAAGAAGTGGTATATTCAGTTCAGTCGCTCAGTCGTGTCCGACTCTTTGCGACCCCATGAATCGCAGCACGCCAGGCCTGCCTGTCCATCACCATCTCCCGGAGTTCACTCAGACTCACGTCCATCGAGTCTGTGATGCCTAATCAGCCATAAAATGGAAGGAAATTCTACCATTTGCAACAACATGATGGACCTTGAGGGCATCATACTAAGTTATATAAGTCAGAGAAGGACAAATACTGTATGACCCACTTATATGAGGAACAACAACAAAGAAACGAAAACTAACTCAAATACCGAGGCCAAGTTACTGACTGGCAAATGCAGAGACGTTGGGGGTACCTGTGGAGAGTGGGCAAAATGGGTGAAAGAGGTCAAAAGCACAGGCTTCCAGTTACCAGACACGTGAGTCCTGGAGTGAAATGTATAGCATGGTGACTCTAGTTAACAGTGTGTATTTGAAATTTACCAAAAAAAAAAAAAAGGAAAAGAAATTTACCAAGAGAACAGATTGTAAGCGTTCTTATCTCTCTCTCTCTCTCTCACACGCACACAGATCGTGGTGGTCCAAGGGTTAAGAATACGCCTTACAGCTCTTGGGCTTGGACCTAGTTTGCCGCAACATGGTGAAACGCACCGAGGAGGTCAGAATCGTGGGCAAATACGGGACCCGTTCCCGTGCCTCCCTCAGGAAAATGGCTAGGAAAATTGAAATCAGCCAGCGCGCCGACTACACCTGCTCCTTCTGTGGCAAAACCAAAATGATGAGACACGCTGGGGGCGTTTGGCTCTATGGTTCCTGCGTGAGAACAGTAGCTGGCGGGGCCTGGACTTGCGGCTCCACCTCTGCTATCACTGGAGAGCCGGCTGTCAGAGACTGGAGGAACTGAAGGGCAGATAATGCTGCTAGCCTGTAATAAATGGGTTAATTTATGTAACAACAACAACAACAGAAAAGAAGGTGCCTTACAATGCAGGGGCCTTGGGTTCAATCCCTGGTCAGGGAGTTAAGGTCCCACATACTGCATGGCAACTAAACCTGTGCACAAAGTTCCCATGGGCCTCAACTAAGACCCAATGCAGCCAAATAAATAAACACATTAAAAAACAAAAACTTGTAACTATGTGTGGTGATACGTTAGCTAATCGTTGGTGATTGTTTCACGATACATGCCTATGTCAAATCATTCTGTCATGTGGCTAAAACTAATACGTTGATTATATCTCAAGCAAGGCTAAATTTCAGTAACATCTGGGTATATTTCGAAATGTTTTCTATGTAAGTTTCAGAAATTATAGGATGTGTAGATCTTTCTTAGGTTAAAATCTAATGTAGGAAAAACATTCAGGTCTTTTTGTAAACTGTTTTTCACATGAGACAATATTGCAATGGATTATTTCACCTTCTGTACACAAATTGCATTAATAAAATTAAGGGAGAAGGAGGTTTTCAATCAAAATGAATGTAGGAATGAAATGTGAACACGTAGTATTTGGCGTCTACACAGGCAAGACCGGGACTGGCTTGTAGATCTCACTGCTGGGGGTTGGGGGCAGGGATGCTCGGCCAGAGCTTGGGGTGCTTCCCTGGAGAGCAAACTCAGGCATGCAGCCACAGTGGGGGTCTCTGCAGTGCTAGTTTTTGGAGTCAGTGGGCACAGGAGACAATACGGGGTAACTACACGGGTAAAGATGTCTTTTAAAATGTGTAATGATCTGGATATGAAAACGTTTTCCGTTGTGCATTCAGTGAAGTTCAGAGAGGCACTCGCCAGAATCCACCGCTCCTTTCTGATGCATTCATTCAGTGAGAAGAAAACTTATGGAGATAGCCATGATTTTGTTTTCAACCTGTGTGATGAATAAAAACGGCATCTCAGATCTGTCCTTTGATACGGACTGCCACTGTAGTCTCTCTTACTTAGCTTCATAGTAACCAAAGGCAAACTCTGTTAGTGCTAGAGTGTCTGGATGCCTCATTTGGTCTTTCCATGTGTAGAAAGTTTGAATTTCCAAGTCCTGCACTCAATGTGTTGAAAAGGTTTCTATAATTAGATGATTTTAAAATTTCTTTTTCCTGCTCCCTTTCTCCCTGATGGTAGAATATTTCATTTAGTTAATTCCAGATAAATTTAGTCCCTTCATGGTTATTCTTGATCAGTCTTCTTTTTTTTTTTTTAAATTGTAGTTGATTTACAATATTGTGTTAATTTCTGCTGTATAGCAAAGTGATTCAGTTATACATATATATATATATATATATATATATATATATATATTCTTTTCCATAATGGTTTATCACAGGATATTGATTATGGCTTTTTGGGCTATACAGTAGGGCCTTGTTGTTTATCCATTCTGTATATAATAGTCTGCATCTGCTAATCCCAAATTCCTAGTCTATCCTTCTCCCACCCATCACCCTGCCCTACTTGGCAACCACAAGTCTGGTCTCTGTGTCTGTGAGTCTATTTCTGTTTCTATATATACACAGAGAAATATATATATATAATTGTGTGTATGTCTGTCTGTCTAGGGGAAAGGAGATGGTAATGTTACAGTATGATTTCTCCCCAAGTAAATTATCAAAAAAATCACTTGTGTATCAAAGTTAGGGCATTTAAAAGATACTAAGTTACATTATTTGACTTACATATGTCTTGGATCTATAACCAAAATGTTCTCTGTGAGCAAGAGCCATCTTTATTTTGCAAAATGAATATGGCTTTTTGCCTAACTTAGAAAACACTAATTGTACATTTTCCAAGGGCCATTTTGAGACATACTTTCTTCATAATCATAGGGGTTATGTCTATGAAAACAGCACAACAGAGGAATTTGATTGGGGCAATAAAATAATGAATAAGAGAATGGGTTTTCCACTTCTATTTACTGTGTAACTTTGCCCAATCACTTAATTTCTCCGAAGCTCAATTGTGTCTTCAGCAGCTGAGCGAAAACAAGCTTCTTTCTCCTAAGTTTGTTTTGATGATTAAATAAAATGAGTACAAAGTGCTTTTGAACTGCTTTACAAAGTTAACTGTCATCATCACTATGATTATAGAATTTGAGACTCTATGAGAACAATATGGAACCTGAGGGCAGGGGAGAAGGATGACAGCATTTACTTATATTTGCTAAGATTTAATAATGAAGATAAACAAGGACAGACCCACCCATGGAGGATGTTGTATAGATCTGAAGTTTGTAATAGTGAGTCTAGTTCTAGTACATTTTCATCCACCATCCTTTGTTCACTAACAGATTCTCAGAATTTCACTTCTGGGTTTCAAAGAATCTTTGCCTGCTGTAAGACAGTTGTTTCTTGAGTTTGGTTTTCTCTCCAAATGCTTAAGCCTTTTTGTTTTGATTCCAAGAGACTGCAGCATCCCATCACCTCACTTCTGCCCCGACATGCTGCTCTTTCCCCAGAGACAGAGAAACTCAGACAGCTAAGTGGGAAAGGCTTGGGGTAACATGCTCTGGCTCTACTCAAACCCCTCTCTATTGCCTCGGGATATCCGGTCATGAGCTTCCCTGGAGGCTCAGACAGTAAAGAATCTGCCTTGAAATGCGGGAGACCTGGGTTCGATCCCTGGGTTCGGAAGATCCCCTGGAGGAGGGTATGACAGCCCACTCCGGTATTCTTGTCTGGAGAATCCCATGGACAGAGGAGCCTGGGGGGTTAGCGTCCATGGGGATGCAAAGAGCTGGACATGACTGAGCGACTAAGCACAGCACGCACAGCACCTTGTCGTAACCACAGCCTGGCCAGGACACCCTGGTGCGGGGTGCTCCCCACCACACTCCTCCTCCTCCACAGCTCTGTGTGGTTCTGAGGAGTGTGTTCTTATCTTTTGTTATACATGCCAAGGATGCTTTTTAAAAATAGTATTGCCTCCCACCTCACTTTTTTTCTTTTATATTGATTTTTTTTGCCTTAAAATTCTCCCTTTTCCCACATAATCACAACAGAAATGAGTGGCCACTCCTTTAAGTTGAAACTGATGTTCTCAGATTGTTAAAGTGACATCTGGATAGAAATTCACATATATTAGAATTCATGCAGGAATACTCAAAACACTTAAGAAGAGATACCTGCATTTTTTTTTTTTTTACATTCCCCAAACCCAGTTACTCCACTTAAAAATCTTTAATGGAATTGAATCTTGCTTTTCTTGGAGGGAGGGAACAGAACCTGATGGAGAGAAACAGGAAATGAAAAAAGCCAAGAATCTGAAAGAAAGTAAATCAAGAAGGAAGGCCTCTGCGTGTGGTTCTTTATATGTTGTTTTTATCTAAAGAAATGGACTCAAATGCACCAGACTTGGAGGCAACACTTCCCTGGTGGCTCAGACGGTGAAGCGACTGTCTACAATGTGGGAGAGCTGGGTTCTATCCCTGTGTGGGGAAGTTCCCTGGAGAAGAAAATGACAACCCACTCCAGTACTCTTGCCTAGAAAATCCCATGGACGGAGGAGCCTGGTGTCCATGGGGTCGCAAAGAGTCAGACACGAGTGAGCGACTTCACTGGAGGCAACACAAGGCAAGCATTCATTTTTTGGGGTTGCAGCGCCCTTCTTAGCGACCCCACTTTATTGAGGATGTTGCCACTTATTTGTTCCAAGGGCTCCCTTTTTCTCACAGGGGACGGGCACTCCTCTTCTTGGGTTCAGGATTCAGTTCCTGCGGATATGCGGGGCTTTTCTTGGCCAAGACAACGTCATCAACCATCAGGAGCTGTTGAACCACGTCAGCCACGGCTCGAAGTCCTTGGGCTTTGGCTATCAGGGTGTCCCACACCTCTTCCTGGGCCACGTTTATTATCCCCTCGACCCCGACTCCTATGAGGAAATTTCCAGCCTGATGAGCTCCGTTCATTTCTGCCATCACGTCGGGGACAGCTAAGCCTGCATTCTCTGCCAAGGTTTCCGGAAGAGACTGCAGGGCCTGGGCAAACGCCAGGAAGGTGGGGCCGTTGGGCCCTTCCAGTTTGGTCCCTTTCTCCGAGAGCATCTTAGCCAGGGCCATCTCTGTGGCCCCAGCTCCGGGGAGCAGTCTGGGGTCCTGGCACAGCTGGAAGTAGGCGTCAATGCCGCTGTAGGCGGCCTGCTCGGCCCCCCGCAACCCATGGGCGGTGGCCCCCCTGAGGACCAAGGTGAGGGCAGGGGTGCCTGGACTCTCCCACTCAAACACCACGGCCAAAGCTTCTCCCAGCTCCTGCCCGTACACCCTCTGACACTTCCCTGGCTCCAGCGGAGGAACGAGGTAAGGCGTCAGAGGGGTGCGCAGCACCTCGCTCAGATAAACCATCTCCCGCCGGGACGCGACCTGGATCACCATGAGGCCGTACTTGTCCGCGTGCGTGAGGGTCTTCTCGTCGATGTCCCCCGAGACCACCGCCACGTTAGCCGCAGCGGCCAGCTGGGCCACCTGCTTTTCTATCAGATTCTCGCTGCCTTTCCGGAACCGGATCAGGTCATCGGGGCTGGAGAGCCGGGCGGTGGCCGGCGCAAGGGGGCGGGCGGGCCCGAAGTCGCAGGCCAAGAGAGCCACGCGGGCGCCGCTCAGCACCATGGTCACCTGGCCGCAGGGTTTACCCGGCAGGGCCAGGCCGGGCAGCAGGCACGAGTCCTCCTGCCGCGCGCCGGGCAGCGCGCACACGCCCACGCGCTCTGGCCGGAAGCCGCCGTCCAGCTCCCGCGTGGCCCAGCACGCGTGCGCCACCAGCCCGGCCAGGTGGTCGGTGTGCCAGAGCGCGTGCGTGTTCATGACCGAGCGCAGCGCCCAGACCGGGTCCTCCAGGGGCCCCAGCGCGCGGACAGCCAGCGACGGCAGCAGGGCCAGCGTCTCCGCGGCCACCGCCGCGTAGGCCTCGCGGAGCTGGGCGCGCGGCAGGCCGGCCCGCAGCAGGCGCTCGGCCTGTGCCAGCAGCGCGTGGGCCAGGAGGACCACGAAGGCCGCGCCGTCGCCGCTCTGCTCCGCCTGGCCCTGCGCCGCCTCCCGCAGCAGCCGGGCGGCCGGGTGCTCCAGCTCCAGCGCCCGCAGGATGGCCGCGGCCTGCCCCGTGAGCACAGTGTCGCCTTTGGCGGTGACCAGGAGCTTCTGCCGCCCCTGGGGCCCGTAGCAGGGCCGCAGGATTCGGGCCAAGGTGTGCGCCGCGGCCAGGCTGCTCAGCAGGTGTTTCTCCTCGGCCGGCAGGCGCTCAGGCAACTCAGGCGCGGTTGGAGGAGCTCTGTGGTCCATGGCACGCTCGGGGGCCCAGCGGGCCGCACACATGCGCTAGAACAGTCGCGAGGCGCCCAGAAAGGCGATCTTTGAAGCCTCTCGAGGGGTCAAAGGGAAAAGCAGTCTCTGGAGAAGCAGGCACAAGGGTGATCTGCTGAGCGCTCAGCTCTAAAACCACTCCCACCCCCCCGAGTTATGTGCAAAGGGACGAGCCCGCGGGGCCTCTGGGGGTTGTGTGCTGAAACAGATCTTACCTCGATTAAGTCACAGAGTGGCACATGGAACCAGGCAGGGAATGAGGTCACAGAAGGACGGACCATGAGTTGGGAGGCTCTGGGGCAGGCGGCCGTCAGGCCTGTTGTCCAGCAGAGAAAGGACACCGGTGCCCGCGGCCCCGGAGTCTCTTTTAAACTTTCAAGACAACAGATGAGGACAGAGAAGAGAAAACCAAAGGAAAACACCCACTCTCTTCAGATTCTGGGTGATGCTGTGGCTCCTGTCGTTTGGTTGGTTGGGGGTTGGTTTGTTATGAGAAGGAAACAGTTTTGTTTACTTTTTGTGCAGTGCTCTGTAACCCTAACCACCTCAGTTACCTGTGTGTCCAGGCCTCTTTGGCTACCTTATCCTTATCAGGTTCTTTAAGGTGTCTGCTGGCCTGTTTGTCTTTCAAGCTGCAGGAGTGAGAACCTGTCCAGCACAGGACAACTCTTCCCAATGACAGTGACTGACTTGGCAAAGGCAGGTCAAGACAAGGGAGGGCAAGAGGCCAACAGCCTGCAGACAGAGTGACAGACGTGGACGCAGAGGAGTGAGAGTGAGCAGGAAGGCAGTAAACCAGGGTGAGCCAGCCTGGCCCTCCCAGCCTCCCCCTGCCCTTAGAATCTGAGCTCCCTTCTTCCGACCTCCCTCTCTTCCTTCTGCTTCTTCCTTTCTGCATGTGGCACCTACTGGAGTAATGATTGCTCCTTTTTTAGTCTGTGTGACAAATATTATGAGCATCCAGCTCATAGTTCAGTGTACTGGGGACACAAAGATGGCAGGCACGTGAGACCAGTGCGGGAAACAGATTGGTACCAAGTGAGTACAGCTTCCTTAGGTGTTGGAACGCTAGCTGGCTGTGATGAACCTAGCTGTTAAGATTAGGGAAAGACATGTGACATCCGGGGAACCTAAAAAGAAATGACACAAATGAACTTATTCACAAAACAGAAACAGAGTCACAGACATAGAGAAGGGATTCATGGTTACCAGCCGGGAAGGAGGAAGGGAAGGGATCGTCAAGGAGTTTGGTATAGACATGTACAGTTTGGTATAGGCTGCTTTATTTAAAATGCAAGGTCCTACTGTGCAGCGCAGGGAACTCTGCTCAGCGTTATGTGGCAGCCTGGATGGGAGGGGAGTTTGGAGGAGAATAGGTATGTCTGGCTGAGTCCCTTGGCTGTCTGCCTGAAACTATCACAATATCAGCTATACTCTGATATAAAATTTAAAAAAAAATGAGGGAAAGAGAGAAAAAATATTTTTCATTTGGAAAAAACATTTTTACTTCATTTAATGGCAAATGAAAAAAAAGGAAAAGTTCTAAAAAGTAGAACTCTAAAACTGATTATACCAGGCAGGGTTGGTGATAGTTTGGTTAATGTTGTTTTAATATTTCCACAGACAAGCGGATAGTAATAAAGAAAAGGAAAAGGATGTCACGTGAACGTTAAATACAATTAAGGCTAAAAAAAACATAAATTTGGAGAAAAACTTTTTCTTTGAAAAGCAACTTGATTGCTTTTGTAAAAATGATAGCCATTCATCACATAACTTAAAAGGAAAAACAAAGAAAGTAAACCTTATTTGGAATCCCAGTCCAGAGACAGTATTTGTTTATATTCTGATGAACGTTATTACTTTATGCACATATGTATATACTGATTGTTGTGGATTTACACAGTTTTACATAAGTGGGTTACATCATACATATTGTATATGCTTGACTCTAATAATTTTCCCCTTGATGTTATCTTGGATGAGAAGTGTTTCTTAGGACATGCCACGATGGGAAGACCGTGGGCAACTATTTTACCTTTTTAGATTTTAGAGACTCCATTAGAAAAGTCGTGATCCTCCACGCCCCGTTTCTGAAAGCCAGTAACGCTGAGAAGAGTGTCACATAGCGAATGCTGGTTATAGGGGGCAAAGATGACTTGCTTCTTTCCTTATAGAAAAGTAAAATGTAAAGACCAACAAAATGTAGCAAAGTATGGGTGTATACTTGTATACCTCGATATAAATAGTTTCTTTTTTAAACTTAAATACTCCTGTAAGGGATCATCTTAGTTGTATTTCTTAAAAGTAACATTTTCCCATTTATTTTACTTATTCAGCAACTCTCTTGGGCCTCTGCTGAGTCATAGGGGTAGAAGGTGAATAAGGCAGACAGGAGGGGTGGTCTCCTGTGGACTTAGGCTGGGATGCAGACAGCTAAGGGGGCCATTCATTACCAGCCAGGAGAGCTGTGATGGGGAGAGCACAGGTATTGTAGAACATCGAGGGGGACTGCAACCTTCATTATGGGGAGAATGGTGGTCAGGGTGAGGTGAAATCTAAAGAGAGCTGAAGGGCTTCCCAGGTGGCTGTGATAAAGAATCTGCCTGCCGATGCAGGAGACGTGGGTTTGATCCCTGGGTCAGGAAGATCCCCTGGAGGAGGAAATGGCAACCCGCTCCAGTATTCTTGTGTAGGAAATCCCAGGGACAGAGGAGCCTGGCGGGCAGGCTACAGTCTCGAAAAAGAGTTGCAAAAGAGTCAGACTAAAACTATTTCTGCTTTATTGACTATGCCAAAGCCTTTGACTGTGTGGATCACAATAAACTGTGGAAAATTCTGAAAGAGATGGGAATACCAGACCACCTAACCTGCCTCTTGAGAAATCTGTATGCAGGTCAGGAAGCAACAGTTAGAACTGGACATGGAACAACAGACTGGTTCCAAATAGGAAAAGGAGTACGTCAAGGCTATATATTGTCACCCTGCTTATTTGACTTCTATGGAGAGTACATCATGAGAAACGCTGGACTGGAAGAAACACAAGCTGGACTCAAGATTGCCAGGAGAAATATCAATAACCTCAGATATGCAGATGATACCACCCTTATGGCAGAAAGTGAAGGGGAGCTAAAAAGCCTCTTGATGAAAGTGAAAAAGGAGAGTGAAAAAGTTGGCTTAAAGCTCAACATTCGGAAAACAAAGATCATGGCATCCGGTCCCATCACTTCATGGGAAATAGATGGAGAAACAGTGGAAAAGTGTCAGACTTTATTTTTTTGGGCTCCAAAATCACTGCAGATGGTGACTGCAGCCATGAAATTGAAAGACGCTTTTACTCCTTGGAAGAAAAGTTGTGACCAACCTAGATAGTAGATTCAAAAGCAGAGACATTACTTTGCCGACTAAGGTCCATCTAGTCAAGGCTATGGTTTTTCCAGTGGTCATGTATGGATGTGAGAGTTGGACTGTGAAGAAAGCTGAGCGCTGAAGAATTGATGCTTTTGAACTGTGGTGTTGGAGAAGACTCTTGAGAGTCCCATGGACTGCAAGGAGATCCAACCAGTCCATTCTGAAGGAGATCAGCCCTGGGATTTCTTTGGAAGGAATGATGCTAAAGCTGAGGCTCCAATACTTTGGCCACCTGATGCGAAGAGTTGACTCATTGGAAAAGACTCTCATGTTGGGAGGGATTGGGGGCAGGAGGAGAAGGGGATGACAGAGGATGAGATGGCTGGATGGCATCACGGACTCGATGGACATGAGTCTGAGTGAACTCCGGGAGTTGGTGATGGACAGGGAGGCCTGGCGTGCTGCGATTCATGGGGTCGCAAAGAGTCAGACACGACTGAGCGACTGAACTGAACTGAACTGAGTAAAACAACAACAACAGAAAGCTGAAGGGGGGAAAAAGAAGTGGGCATTGGCCAAGGGCTGGCGGGGTGGGAGGGGCTGGGCAGCCTGGTGAGGCTTGGAGCCCGCCAAAAATAGTCCTGAAGACCAGTTCATGGTGTGGCGCGTGAAAGGAAGAAGAGCACTTCGACTGGAGGGTGGCAGGGACTCTCCAGGACCTAATGAGCCATGCTGAGGAACTTAGAATTCACCTTGAAGGCTGATGCGGGACTGTAAGTTCCGTGTCCATATATATTTTTGGTTCTGCCGGGTCTTTGTTGCTGCGCGGGCTCTTCTCTAGTCTGGGCGATCGAGGGCTACTCTTTTTTGCGGTGCCTGGGTGGGCTTCTCCTTGGTGTGGCCTCTTTTGTTGCAGAGCACAGGCTCTCATGGGGCTTAGCTGTTCTACCGCATGTGGGATCTTTCCAGACCAGGGATCACACCTGTGTCTCCTGTGTTCGCAGGTGGACTCTTAACCACTGAGCCACCAAGGAAGCTCTGAACTGAAATTTTCTGATGTACTTCTACACAGATCAGACTAACCACGGAACTACTGAATCTCAACTCTGTTACCATGTGGACACCATCGTTGTTAAATTCACTTTGATTTTATTTCTTTGGATAAGTTGATTCCATGTAAAATAATGTAGATAACTTTTGTGTGCATCAAGGAGAGCTTGCATACAGTTGACTCATATAAAAATTTCTAACAGCGTACACTGTGATCTGCTAAGATGGGTAGGCATCAATATAAGCTGTTTGGTGGTTATACTGGATTGAATATTCCCACCCCACCCCTGCCCTCCAGCATTCATATTCTCTCCCAAAACCTCAGCATGTGACCTCATTTGGAAGTAGGATTGTTGTGGATGTAATTATTAATTAAGATGAGGTCATACTGGTGCAGCGTAGACCATTAATCTAATATTCCTTACAAGAAGAGAAGACACACACACGGGGGAGCACCACGCGGGAGGACACACTCAGGGGTCACAGCCACGTGATGATGGAGGCAGGCAGGAGAGGTGCATCCGCAAGCTGGGATGGAACTGCTGTCACATCCATGTCCCCCCGACACTGAGAGGGACGAGGAACCGACGCTTTCCAGAGCCCAGCATGCAGAGCCAGCCCTGCCGACACCTTGGTTTTGGACTTCTAGCCACTGGGACTGTGAGAGAAAACACTTCTGTTGTTTTAAGCTGCCTATTTGGGGTCGCTTTTTGCAGTAGCCATAGAAAGCTAGTAACAGTAGTCTGGGTATTGCTGCAGCAAGGAACCTAAGAAAGTGTGTGTGTGTGTGTGTGTGTGTGTGTGTGTGTGTGTGTGTGTGTGTACTGGACAGGCCTGTCTGCTGCCTTCTCCCATCCCTGCCCTTCCCCCACATCCCCAGAGGCATTTCTTTTAAAACTGTGGTCTTGTACGTAGTAGATGTAAATATTTAATCTATTTGTGTGTATCCCATGTTTATTTTTCAGTTGCCTGCCACCCTTTCTGTGGTTGTCTTGTTCAGTAGTGCCAGGTTTAAAGTATAGAACTCTAGAGGGCAAGATGCATATCTCTGTAAAATGAGCTCTAGACTATCTCAAACTCTGATACACAAGTTATTTCTGAAGGTGATTATTCTGTTTATTTCCTTCTCAGTTTCTTCCCTTAATTTTTCCACCACACAGGTACATGTACACAGGTACATTATTGAAATAATTTACGTAATACAATATGAATCTTTAAATTTAAAAATGCACTATGGACTAAATATGAACTCATAGTGGATGAAATTCTTTTAAAAACATTTTTTCCCCCACTGAAAAATAAAGGACCAAAAAAGACAGCAATTACCGCAACCTTTAAAAGTGCAACTTTAATAGTAAAAATATGAATAGAAATTTTATAAGATCTAGAATTTACATTTTAGTGCTCTTTTTACACAGTCATAAAAGTTTGGTTCCTAAAACCTTGAGGAATTTAAGACTATGGGAATACAAAAAGAGAGGGATACCCCCAGGAAACCATTTAGTAGTGAACTTATGGGAAAGCCTTATAAATACTTTTATGTTCACTGAAACAAAGTGATAAAGATTGCTCTCTAAAGAAAGACATATCAATGACATTTTATAGGCTTTCAATTAGTAAGAAAGTCTACTGTACCACAAATTTTTATTCGGTCATTTGTATGTTAGACTCTTTGAGAATCTCCTTTGCTTATAGGAGTTTCATGAGATGTTGCTTTTTCTCTTTTGCAGATAACAATCCTCACTCCCCATCCACATTTTGAACATCTACTATATATTTGTGATTAGACTACATCTGCTCTGGAAGACTGATACAGAAAAAATATAAGAAGTGCAAGTCCAGCCTTTAGAGTTAATTGCTGTTAACACTGTTGCATACCTACCATATTTTTAAGGTGCCTATTTAACATGTGTACTTATTAGAAAGAAGACATTCTATTTATTTATTTATTTTTGCATTTGGTCCTCCAGGTGCTTGCTGACTTTC
Organism: Oryx dammah; assembly: GCF_014754425.2. Taxonomy (NCBI): domain Eukaryota; kingdom Metazoa; phylum Chordata; class Mammalia; order Artiodactyla; family Bovidae; genus Oryx; species Oryx dammah. The sequence continues at coordinate 114,693,533 of NW_024070202.1, read as the reverse complement.
TGATTTTATAATTTTGAGGAACCTACCTCAGCTACCTGCCTCCTGGATTTTTGCCATTGTGGTCTCAAAGCTGTGTAATTTGGATGACAGAGACGGAAAAAACTTTGAAATACCTTTATTTATGTTGAATAAGTATTCCTTGAATACTTCCTCTGCATCCTGGGTTATGTTTTGCCTGCTCTGCCCTCAATAAGTTCAAGCTAATGAGCCTCCCATCAGTCCTGTTAAAACAGCTCCCAGCCACCTGTCTGCTCACAGCAGCCAAAAGAATGGAGATTTAACATCGGGTTTATCTTCAACGTCTTCTGTCTTTCTAGAAGCACAGCCTCTGTTTCTACCCTTCCATTTATCCTACCCACTTTTCTCTTCCCAGTCCCTAGGTGTTTCCTTTTAAAACTTGTCTCCAGCAGGAGTGACTTGCAATTTGCACATTTCTGACCTTTAATTTCTCCAAAGAGCTGACAAGTATACTGAAGTAAATTGCCCTGATGTAGAATTTTGTGCATATGAAACACAGAGTTGGAAATGACTCTTCTCAATGCAGTACTTAATGAAGATAAACATTTGGATCGATAATCCAATTTTTGAAAGTATGTTTGTAATGTACAGAAAATGAAAAAGCGTGAGTAATAATAAGCATTAAATATGTCACTTCTTACACTTATCATTAGTCATGTATATGTTGTATTTCTATATACAAAGTCAGACTCTTAAAGTTTGTATTGACCAAGCCAGCGTCTCCTCAGTCTCAAATTGTACATTTATTAAACGTGGAAAACCCAGCAGGAACCAAACCCTGAAGGAATTCAAATTCTTACTGTAATCCTCATTTCAAAAAGCTATGCTTTAGTCAGAACAGGCTCTGGAAATCAAACTGTATTTGCCCAAATAAGAAAACACAATTGAAAGTTTATATTCTGGCTACTGGGGAAGAAGTGAAGGCAAACGACAAAGCAGGAAAAACGGCGTATTATTCTTACCTTATACTACAACTGTGTTGTGAAAACTGATGAAAATCCTGAGAATGCCTTGGGTGTCCGGCCTAGAGTGTGTGCCTGGAAAATGAGAGTTTGCCCCTGTGCTTTCGCGAACGGTTGGTTGCTAGTTCTTAGTATTTTGTCCCCATTCAAATCTACGATCTTTCCACTCCGCTAGTGAACGGGAAGGCAGGCTCACAAGAGCACATTGTCCCAGGGTTGATCCCTGTTGGAATAAGAAGCCCAGGATCCCACTCACATCTGTAACTCTCCTTTCTGATTAAGTGTCCATTTAAGGTTTCTGACCCTCAGCACTGTTTTTCTTTCACCCTTTTCACGTATTCTAAGAGGCAGCTTACAACTCCTTCGATTTTTGTCCCCGCATCGCATCTCACCCAACGTTCAAATCAAGTTGTCGGTTTTTTTTTTTTTTCCACTGGTTTATTATGTCTTTCAGCCTTTTTATTCCTCAGAATGCCTTTTTTTTGTCTGACAGCTTTATAAACCCTTTCAGGATCATTTTGAAAACGACGTGGCAATAACGAAAGTACCCCTGGAATAGGATTAGAACGAAGTTGCACTCCATTTCTTTCTCTCCACAGACGCGCATTAAAAAAACGAAAGAACGCTGAACGTGCGCCCGGCGCAGTCCCTCCGGGCCGGTCCCCCCGCGCCCCGCCGAGGGTGGGGCGGGGGCGCCGAAGGGGGAGCCCGGGCCGGCCGCGCGCCGGGGCGCGACCGTCTCGCACCCACCCGCCCTCCCGTCCGCGGCTGTGTGGGGGGAGTGGGGGTGCCGAGCGCCCGGAGCGGGGACGCGGCCCTGCCCCCGTCCTCGCCCTGCCTCCGCGCGCTCCCCGGGACCCCGATCCCGGACTCCCTCCTCCGCAGTTTGGCGTTCTCCCGGGGCCGGGGCCGGAGCCGGAGCCGGAGCCGGAGCCGGAGCCGGAGCCGCGGCGCAGCCAGGGCCGCCGCGTCAGAGGAGGAGGGAGCGGGGGCGGGGGAGGGGCGGTGAGGTCAGCGGCGGCGGCGCGTCCGCGGGCGGCGCATGCGCGGAGCGAGCCCCCCCGTGAGTGGCAGCGGCGGCGGCGGCGCGCGGGGGGCGGCGGGGGCCGGCAGGGTGGGGGAGGGGGAGGGGGTGGGGGCGTCGCGGCGGCCGTGTGTGGGCGAGACCGGCGGCGAGTTTGAGAGGGCTG
>NW_024070202.1:114396143-114690963 GCF_014754425.2 Oryx dammah | reverse complement strand
GGGGGGCCGGCCTCGCGTTCGGCGCCCCCCGGGCGCTCGCCGAGCTGTCAAAACGCCGGGGCCAGCTGGTCCCCCGGGCCGGCCGGCGGGCGGCGAGCAGCGGCCGGAGCCGGGCTGCTTCTGTCAGCCGGCCGCGGCTTTAACTTTCCTCGCCTCCCCACCCTCGCCAGCCCCGGGCTCCGGGGCTTCAGCGGCGCGTCGGGAAGTCTCACGGCCGCTCCCCTCCCCCGCCCGGCCCGCACCGCCCGGCCTGAGCCGCTCAAACTCCGTGTGGTGGCCGCGCGGGGACCGCGAGCGCCAAGTTTTTGGAAACGTCGCTCCCAACCGCCGGCCGAGCGTGGGGAGCACGTTGGTGCAGCTCCGGACGGATGGAAACCGCGACCAAACTCGCCTCGAGGAGCCGCCTCCGAGCTGTGAGCGGGGCCGAAGCGGCTCTCGGGTGCTTCGGAGCCGGCACCCCGGGGCTGGGCAGCGCCGGTTTTCGGTTGTTAGAAATGCCTTTTCTGCAGCATGGTTCTCGGACAACTTTGCCCGTGGAATGCAGAAAGCCGTTTCGTACCGGGGAGGCGCAGAGCGCTCGTGCCTCTCGAGGGCGCCGAGCAGGTCCGTGGCCGCCCTCGGAGTTGTAGAATGGCTTGGGTGCTTACTCATTTCATCATATGGTCGTCTCCTGCTAGTGCAGGGGTGCAGCGGACGCCGCGGAGAGCAGCTCACTTACGGATTCTCTGGGTTTTTGTTCTAGTTTGGCTTTTTTTGCTTCGGATGGGGTGCATTCATTTAGCAATAGCATTGTTAACGTTTGGTGGTACATAGTGGAGATAGTTGTGTGAACCCAGGCAGAGAGCAGGGTTGGGGGAGCCCTGTGAAGCCCTGGACTGGGTATGTGCTCCTTCTTTGCTGTGCTTATACTGTGAAAGCGACTCAGGGCCTTCGGCTTGCCTCCATATTTTATGGCCAGCTCTTACCTAGCTGTGACAAATCGCGAGGGAAACAAATACAGGATGTATACAGTATCGCATTTGCTCTTTTGTGATATGAAGTTGGGGGTTACTATATCTCTCACATTGTAGTGTCTGATACAAAATGCCATTGTTACTCCAGTATTAACAAATCGGGAGAAGGAAGGTGCAGGTTTAAGTAATTTTAAACTTCTTTGCCACTTTTTTTGGTATCCTTTAAAGCAATACATAGGAAGCCACAGTAGGGTTTTAACTTCATTACTTCCCATTTCCACTATTTCATTCTTTGTGAACATTAATTTTGGGTTACTATGTTTTAGACTTGTTTTTAAATTTTTACTCTAGAAAGAGTAGACCTATCAGTATTGTTCTCACCCCTACACATGCAAGTGTGTGTGCGTCTGTGTACGTGTACACTTCCCCTGAAATCGCAATGAACTCATTTGTATTAGTGCAGCTCCTGAGTACACCGGGAGAAAGGTTGGTTTAGGGTATTGTCACTATTATTTTAATTTTTATCGCTTATATTATGAAGGAGAAAGTAGCCCTTTGAAAGATTAAAACTTTCTACAGAATGACAGTAATACTTCAATATAAAAATCTCAACACTTTGGAAGATGTTTGTAACAATTCTAAATCTTGAGAGTTTTTTTTTTTTAGATTTTGGAAGCTGGTACGGTAGTCCTTACAGGTAATTAAGTCTAGTGGTAATTTGGATGGCTTCAAACTTTTTAGTGAATTCTTTAAAATTAGGTGTGTCTTTTGAAGAAGGAAATAGAATTTCCAGTTGTTTTGGAAACACGTAAATGGAAGCCAGTATCTGAAATGGGAGACAAGGAGAGGGGTTTTCAACTGTGTAAATCCATATTGTACTAAGATACATGCAGAAAAGACCGTGTAGTTAGCTGGATACTGCAGACCCTGAAAGTGAAACTGATGTGTAACAAATGTAAATTAGGTTTGTAAATGTTAAAATTATGTGGAAATGCAAATAATTACCTCAGAAATGAAAATTAGTATCTTTGTGGAATGCAATGGAGATAAAGATGTTTAAGTTGTCAGTGTTATTTAGATGATCAGTAAGTCGGTTGTTTTACCCTAGAGAAGATGCCTTATGGCAGTATTTTTTAAAAGTAGGTTGGTGTATTTATTTTGGATTAAAAGAAAAAGCTAACTATGGACTAATAAATACACATTCTTTTGACTTTAAATTTTAAAATATTTAATAATTAGTTAAATATTTCTTATTTTATAGTGTTAGATCATTTTTATGTTTTAATCACATTTGAAAAGCATATGTGGTTACTGATTTTACAGTAACTATTGTTACTTTAAAATTATGTATACGGGACTTCCCTAGTGGTCCAGTGGCTAAGAGTCAAAGCTTCCAGGGCAGGGGGCCCAGGTTCGATCCCGGGCCAAGGAACTAGATCCCACATGCCAGACTAAGAGTTTGCATGCTGCAACTAAATCCCAATGCAGCTAAATAAGTTAAAAAAATATATATGTTTACAACCTAAAATCAAGAAATCTGAACTGAAGCTATTAATCTTAGAGGCAGAGTATGAAAAGTGGGTATGAAAATAGGGAAATACTAAGTAGAACGGTCAAGTTTGCACATGTCTAGAAGTTCTTTTGCGCAGTAAGGATTGTCACTTGGTCGTTATCAGAGGTGCCGGTCTTCCCATTGGTGCGGAAGCTCCTGCTGCTGGGCAGGCACTACCAGTGCCTGGAGTTATTTTTGTTAAGGTTAAGGAAACTCTTCCTGAAGCTTTGGTTGGTTCTTTTCTTCCTGAGAATATATATTTGCATTACTCTGTTGGGAAGCCAAGGAAGCATTCCACCCTGTTTCTTACCAGGTCAGTAAAGTTGATGTTCAGCTTGAGGTTGGGTATGGGGATGGCACAGAAACAGCAGGTGGTGGGGATAGGATTTCTGAGGCTCTATCCTTGACCTTTTCTGAATAAACTCCTTACACCCTGAACCAGGTTTCTTTTCAGAGGTCAGTTAGTGTTATTAGAAAGTCACCTTGAGCATTATTGCAGAAAAAAGGGAGGCGGAACCAGTGATGTCTTCCAAGGGACCAGCTAACATGGCGGTGCTGCCCGGGGCTGCTGTTCTCCTGTGTTTGTAGGCACGTTTCCCCGGCCCTCAGAGTTCTCATTTCTGTGAAATCAGGAGAACAAAAACAAGCAAAAAACTGCATTGCATTATAATATATACAGTTTCATAAAACAGCGGTTTATAGTTGAGGGATAACACTACTGTTTGTGCTTTTTGAGATGATGCAAATTTGTAACTTTTATGATAGTTATTCTTCTTCCTACTTTTCATGAAATTAGATATGTGGGAATTTGCAGTAGTTACTGGTCTCTAGCACTTACTGGGCACTGAGATGCTTTAATTTACCTGAAGAGTTGATCCTGGAATGGCAGCCTCTCTAATCTCTGAGGTGGGCTGTTTGCTGTTGCCCTGCTGTTGGTTGTCTTCATGGAATCTCTGGTCTTTCAGAATGCATTTTTAGGCTAAAATAGAAATTATATTTGATATAATATGATTATTAATATGTAAACTTTGTCAACATGGATTTCCACGTAAATTTAAAAGTATTAAAACAATTTGCTTTCTCATTTTACAGACAGTGGTTTAGTACATTTCCCTATTGTCAGTTAATTCTGCCACGCCAGATTTGTGGTAACTTTGCAGGGTGACAAGACACACTCCTTCTCCTTCACCTTTTTGCGAAACTGTATATTATTTATTCCCCAGCCCAGAGTCAGATTTCCTCTGGGCAGAGACCGATTGTCCAACCTTATATTCTTGAGGCATTTGTGGTTATGACTGAGGGGCTTCAGTGAAACTTCATTGACCTTCCAAAATGGAAACAATCAGTTTTTAGTTATAGAGAACTTCAGATGCTCTCACCTGGTGAGGAGGTGTGTGAAACCCTTGACAGCATTCGACATAGATTTTAATCTATGAGACATTTGGACTGAACGTAATTTTTAACTGATACAGAATAAACTTTCCAAACTCTCTGTATGTGTGTCCCTCCCATCCTCTCTCCCTCTCTTTTATTAAAAAAAATAGTTTTGGCCCGTCTTTAAATTTCAACAAGCAGATTAATCCCTTCCTCCTTTATTTTAACATTTTTGTATCATGTTTGTGCTGCAGTGTTTATTTTCAGAACTTTTTGGCAGTGTAAGTTTAAAAGTTGTGGAGTGAAATAGGGATGATTTTTTTTTTTCCTTCTGTTTGGTGATGGCCTGCATATAAATGTATACTTGTGGTTAGTGTGAATATTCAGTAGAAAGATTAATCTTGAATTTGTAATTGGCAATGTCAGTCTCTCCATCTGCAGAATTTAGAGGACTTAAGAACACAGGTTAAGAGAAGGAGGAATGACACAGCTCTTTTTGCACTTTCTCTAGAAAAAGCTTCATGTAAAAGACAAGAAAATTGTTAGACTTTGCTTCTGCTATTAATTTTGTAATAGCAGTAACTATGTATGGAACAAATGTGGCAACTGTTTAAGTCTGAGAAATGCTTTTCTGTAACTTCTTAGATCTTTCATGTGACACCTTATTCAGGGAGCCTGTAAGTGCTCAGTGTTTGCTGGGAGGGACAGTCAAATCTGGAAGAAGGCTTACTGTGGCCCAAAGGGTCCCCAGAAATGTGGAGGAAGCAGAGCATGAATTATACCTTGGAGAGTCAATAACATTTAGCTAAACTGAGTGAGAAGAAAGTTGAGAGGGTGTTCCGGGGCAGCAGAGTGAATACAATTATTGAGGGAAGTGTAAAAGGTGCTTTCTTGGTGGGGTGTGACTGGAACAGAGGCTTAATGTGGGGTTTGGGGCCAACCTGTGATGGTCCTTGAATGCAGGGCTAATGAGTTTGGGCTTTATAGTCCAGGCATTATGAACTGTTTACAGGGACCAAGTAGGTAATTTAAATGAGTTGCATGCAGCTTGTAAGCTCCTGAATGACAGCTGACATCTTTGAGGCCTTAAGTTGGGGAGAAAATGGTGAGTAAAAACAGTCTGAAGAGTCCTAGGGGTCTTTGTGCTTTGCTTAGGAGACGCTGAGAGACATTTCTGGCTGATGGTTGCCACGTGAGACTGTGAGATGTTGCTAGATACTCTGGTTTTTCAACAAACTGAAAACTTGGATCTTCATGTGAAATCTCTTGACTTTTAAGTATTTTCAATTAAGATCTAAAATGCTATTTGGAACTATACCTTGTGGGCTAGGTTTAATCTGTAGACCACCAGTGGACAAGTTTTTCACCTCTGCGTTATGCCTGGACTATTTTATTTTTAAATTGAAAGTTTTAAAAGTAGATGTCTGTAGTCTTCCTGAGGGCAAGAATGGCTAATGTTATATTATTCTGTATACTGCGTCCATCTTTCAGTTGAATGTAGGCACTCTGATACTCGATGATGTCTGGCATAGATGTCTACAAGAAATAAATGTCTAGAGTATTGGAGGATTTGGGAGTGGAGTTTAGGAGCTAGATTAGGATGTGTGTGTATTCAGTTGTGTCTGACTCTTTGTGATCCATGCACTGTAGCCTGCCAAACTCCTCTGTCCATGGGGTTTTTCAGGCAAGAATACTGGAGTGGGTAGCTATTTTCTCCTTCAGGGGATCTTCCCGACCCAGGGATCGACCCTTGTCTCCTGCATCTGCAGGCGATTCTTTACCACTGAGCCACCTGGGAATCAATCCCTAGTGTGATTTACTTGCGATCACTGAGACTGTGGAGAATGTGTGGAAAATAGTAAAAGGCCTAGAATGCTTCCTTACCCTTAGGAGATGGGGGGAAAAGGTCAAGAAAGCCTATAAAGATGAGGAATGAGATCAGAATATATTCCCAGTAGAAATGGGCCAGTATATACATGCAGATGTGCTCAGGACAGCAGAGGAAGGTAGAAAGCTGGTGGAGGAAGATGAGCGAGAACAAAATGCCCATACGTGAACTACCATGCAGTTCTGTTCTTAAAACGTTTTTCTTTTAAATTGAAGTATAATTAATTTACAGTGTTGTATAGTTTCAGGTGTACAGCAAAGTGGTTTAGTTATGTCTGTGTGTATACTTTTTTAGATTCTTTTTTTTGTTATAGGCTGTTAAAAATACTGAATATAGTTCTAGATTCTTGTTTACTTATACATTGTTATGTATATATTACATAACAATGTGATGTAATTGTTTTTTATTTTATATATAGTAGTATGTACATTTTATCCCAAACCTCTAATTTGTCACCCTCCCCCCCCCCATTCCCTTTGGTAACCATAAATTTGTTTTCTATGTCTGTGAGTCTATTTCTGTTTTTTAAAAAAGTTCATTTATATTATTTTTCTAGATTCCACATTTAAATGTTACCGTGATGCCTCTGGCTTACTTCACTTAGTATGATCATCTGTATGTCCGTCCATGTTACTGCACATGGCTTTATTTTGTTCCTTTTTACGGCTCAGTAGTAGTCCACTGTGTATATGCCACATCGTCGTTATCCACTCATTTGTTGGACATTTAGGTGCTTCCGTGCTTTCCTTACTGTAAACAGTGCTGCTGCGAACACTGGGGTGCATGTATCTTTCCAAGTTAGTTTCCTCCAGATACATGTCCCAGAGTGGGCCTGCGGGATCATATAGTTTTTGTCAGGACAGCCTGTGGGTACCCAAATGGGAGTGTATCTGGGGTACATTTGTTGACTTGAGGAAAAATTGTCTCAAGAGTTGCAAAGCAGTAAGTGTATTACGAACTCTGTTTTGTAAAAAGCATACAAAACACCAACTATGTGTATATTTCCTGTACAGAAAATGATTTGGAAGACTATGTACTGAATATTAATACATATACTTTCATATGTACATCTGTGCAATATTTAAAAAGCCAATAAGTTTAAAACCATAATCTCTTTTTAGAAATGAGAAAAGTAAGATCTTGGGATATTACTGATTCTAGAGCTAAGATGACTGAATGCAAATCCAGGTTCTGCTACTTGCTAACTATTTGTAGTTGGGAAGTAACTTGTCTGTGCCTTTGTTGCCTCATGTGCAAAGTGGTCTTCCTGCCACATTTAGTTGAGGATTGTTGTGAGTTGATACATGTGTAGAATTCAGACCGTGTCTGGCACACAGGAAATGCTAGCCTGAGGTGGTATTATAAGAATTTGCTATTAGTGTTACGGCTGCTGTCATTAGTGGTCATCAGGTGTTATTGTGACGTCATTGAATATTATTGGCTGACATGTGATGAGGTACCAGACTCACTCCAAAACCACCATGGTGTCAAAAATAAGGTAGTAGTTATGTCAGGGGAAGGCGGGCGATCAGGAGTGCCCTTCTACACAGCTCTCCCTGATAAAGAGAAAATACAAAAAACTTAATTGGTAGAAATCTCTATAGAATGTTTTTTATTATAAATAACAACATGAAAAACAACCAGAGCAACTGCCTAGAAGCTTTGTATCTATAAAAAAAAATGTAGTAATGTTATTACAAAACCATTAGAAAATTTTTTTTATTACGCAAACTTGTGAATGTTGTCATAGTGGTCTTTTTATTTTACATCTCTGCTGACCACGGTTTTATTAGTAGGTCTCCCTAAATGAGATGAATTACTAGGTGGTTTTAAAATGATTTCTTATGTCTTTTTAGACTGAATCACTTTTAGTCTTTACACTTCAGTGTATGTAACCCATTTACATTAGTAACAACATAGTTGATTGTCAGTGGTGAAGTTTGTGTGGTTTGGTTCTTAAGTGTTCTAGGGGAGCCTAGCAAAAAAATCTTCCTTGATTTCCTGATCTTTGGGGATCCTAATGACATGCAGACGTGTTTGGAGTAAGCACCTGGTTGCATGTGAAATAGCAATATGAAACATACGAAAGAATAACCATATTTTTTACCTTAGAACTCTCATCAGTGAATTGTTCTACTAGGGTCGAAGCATTTGGTTAGTACGGCCGAGTTTTTCTCCTGTTAGACTTACGTACTTGAAGAGTTATAACTCAGTCGCCTAAGCTGAGTTCAGCCTCTCATCATCTTGCTTGTTGAATCCAGCTTCAAAACTGACTCTCCTGAGATGAGCAGAGGAACCAGTCAGCTGAGCCCCGCCCAGGCTGCAAAATTACGAATAAATAAAATGGTTGTTGTTTTAATCCGTTAGACTTTCTGGTGGTTTGTTACGTAGCAGTATAGGATGGAAGCAGATGACTTTGTGGAGTCAGAGACTCAAGAATAAAAAAATACTTGAAATACAAATGATAAAAATTATTATTGTTTTCCAGCTTTTATTGAGATACTTTAAAATTTTTATTAAAATTTATTTTTCATTGGAGGATAATTGCTTTGAAATTTTTGTTGGTTTTTTTGCTGTACAACCATCTTGAGTTGGTTACGTCTGAGATAGTCAAGCGAGGTTGCTCTCTACCTTCTGCTCCTCATTCCGCTAGGATGTTTTGAGGTAGAGATGGATTTTTATTATTGGGGAATTTAAATGGTGTTTAAAAATATAGCTGTCACAGTATAGGTTGGTATAGAGAGAAATACTAACCTTCTCTATGCGAATGCAGAATATTTGGAGTGTGCTGGGATAACGAACAACCCCAGTTCTTAGTGTATTCAGGCAGCAGAGGTTTATTTCTTGCCGAGGCCGCGTGTTGATCGTGGGCTGGCTTGGGAGCTTTCCTCTACAGCACCTCCAGCCAGGCGCGGGCAGACAGCATCTCTGCCTTTTGTAATTGCCACGGCAGGAGAAGAACGCGGCAGGGTGTGCTGGCGCTCAGAGACTCTCCAGAAGGGGCACGTGTTGGGCCCAGAAAGTCACATGGTAGCATCTAACTTCAAGGGGGCAAGGAAATGAAATCCCATCATATTTCTGGAGAGAGAACTGGAAATACTTGGTGAAAAACCCTGGTAAATACCACACAGAGTAACATTTAACTTAGTCTGAAATTCCTTTCTTTTTTTTTTAACTGCACTGAGAAGCGTGCAGGATCTTAGTTCCCCAGAGGGGTCGAATCTTGCAGTGGAAGCTTGGAGTCCTACCTACTGGACTGCCAGGGACTCCCCCCAAAATGCAGATTTGACCTTGGAGTATGTTATGTTACCTATAGTTGAATCTGAGCATCTAGTGAACTGTTGTATTGCAACATATTGAGGGGTGTGTTTAATAGTACTATAAATATAAAAAACATTTTGTAGAGATAGAAATAAAATAGGAAGCATGGGCTTGGGCTCTTGGTTCTTTTTTCCTTTACTGTACTTCATGCTTTTTGCCTTTCTCCCACATGCATGACAGGAGAGTCATGCTCTGTCGTGTCTGACTCTTGGCGACCCCATGGACCGAAGCCTGCCAGGCTCCTCTGTCCACGAGATTTCCCCAGACAGGAATACTGGAGTGGGTTGCCATTCCCTTCTCCAGGGGATCTTCCCGACCCAGGGATCAAACCTAGATCTCCTGCATTGCAGACGGATTCTTTACCATTTGGGCCACTGGGGAAACCTACGTGACAGAACAGAAGGACTCAAGTAATAAAACCGCTGTGTAACGTCAGTGAGGTTATAGGTGAATTAGAATCTTTTCCTCTCAAAGTAAGTTTCTAAAGCATGCATCTTATTTTCAGCCAGGGTTCCTTTGTCTGTGTGGTTTCTGTTATTTACCCAAGGATGATGTTACTGAGCACCTACTGTGCACTGGAAGGACCAAACTATGACGTGGTCCCTGCCCTCATGTCATTTTGCCAACCGGGATGCAGAATGACAGGCGCTGCAGTGGGACATTGCGTGCAGTACTGCGAAGCTTAGAAAAGGGAGAGCTTTAAGACTGCTGCTGCTAAGTCGCTTCAGTCATGTCCGACCCTGTGCAACCCCATAGACGGCAGCCCACCAGGCTCCCCCGTCCCTGGGATTCTCCAGGCAAGAACACTGGAGTGGGTTGCCATTTCCTTCTCCAGTGCATGAAAGCGAAAAGTGAAAGTGAAGTCACTCTTCGCGACCCCATGGACTGCAGCCTTCCAGGCTCCTCCGCCCATGGGATTTTCCAGGCAAGAGTACTGGAGTGGGGTGCCATTGCCTTCTCTGAACTTTAAGCCAGGGGCCTGAAAAAAGACATTTTCTGAGTTGAGTCTTGAAGAACAGAAACAAACTTGATTGAGGAGAACAGGCAGGTGAGGAACAATTACTCAGTGGTTGCTTCGGGTTAGGCACTTCTAGTGCCTATCAGAGAAGCTATCTCCTTTGAAACTTAAGAGTAACATCAGTGGAATCATTAGTTCCAGTTTTACAAATGAATGAGCTAAATTGCAGGAAGATCACATAGTTGGTAAGTCACTGAGTCAAGATTTAAATCCAGGTTTGTCTGCCTCTGTTTTTTGCTGTTTAAGAAACTCCAGTCCAACTTTCCCCTATAAGAGGAGTAAAGTCTGAGGTTCTAAGGTACAACATGATTTCTATAATTGATAACACTGTGTTATATAATTGAAATTTGCCAAGAGAGCAGAAGGGAAATATTGTCTGTCGCAAACACATATATAATGTGAGGTAATGGATGTGTTAACTAACGATGGAAGGAATCCTTTCACAGTGGATAGGTATATCAAATCATCAATGATATCTTACAATTTTATTTGCCAATTATAGCTCCAAGAAAGCTGGAAAAAAGTGCTTACCAAAGAAAGAAAAGGAAACTCCAGCCCATTTTGTGAGTAAATGAGGAAGGGAAAGTAAATTGGGAAGTTTGACTTCTTACTATAGGCAACAGAGCGCCCTTGACAGTGGCTATGGGCGAAAAGCCTTGTATCTTTGTTAGAAAATTAGCCTTGCCAGTAACACAGTTGGGAAAAATGGTATGGAGGAAGTATAGATTCCCCATTTGTGCTGTTATAGGAGGACCCAAACCAGAACCCAAAGTGATTTACCATCCTGTTTTTCTCTTCCAGTTTGCCTGAGGTATCATTGACATACAGCCTTGTATAATTTTAAGGTGTGTATAGCATACTAATTTGACTTAACGTACATCATGAAATGATTGCTACAAAAAGTTTAGTGACCATTCATCATCTTATACAGATACAAAAGGCAAATCGATGAGAACATGTAGGATTTTTTCAGAACTTTGATATACAGCATACAGGAGGGTGATAGTAATCATGTTTTCCTTACGTTCGTTGTTACTGTTCGGTAGCTCTTTGTGGCCCCATGGACTGTAGCCCACCAGCCCCCCCGTCCATTGGTTTTCCAGGCAACAATACTGCAGTGGGTTGTCGTTTCCTCCTCCAGGGGAGCTTCCAGACTCAGGGAACAAGCCTGCGTCTCCTGCATTGACACGTGGATTCTTTACCGCTGAGCCACGAGGGAAGCCCATTACATCCTTAGTACTTAATTATTTTGAGTGGAGGTTAGTACCTTTGGACTACCTCCTCCAGTTCCCCTCCCCCAGCATTCACCACTGATAACCACAAATGTGATCTGTTTTTCTTTGAGTTTGTCTGTTTTTGAGGTATAATTAACCTTCCATACTTTTTTCCATTGAGAAATAGTACTTGCCTAGCTTCCATTTTCAGATTATCCAGCCCTAGAACTAGAAAGAGCCTCAAAAGTATCTATTCTGGGATCTTCAATTTGTGTATTAAAAGTTAAAGTACCGTCAGGAAAGTTTGACATCTCCATTGTTCTTTTCATTTTTTAAAAACTTACCTATTTGGCTGTGTCAGGCCTTACCGGTGGCATGCGGGATCTTTGTTGCATCAAGTGGTATCTTTTGTTGAGGCGCACTACTCTGCTTGTGACTCAGGCTTGGTAGTTGTGGCTCCTGGGTTCCAGAGCATGCAGGCTTCAGTGGTTACATGTGGTATGAGGTAAGGTCTAAGTTAGTTATTTTGCATGTGAAAGTACAATTATTTTGAGACAGTTTGTTGAAAAGAAGATCCTTTCTTCATTGTCATGGCACCTTTGTTGAAAATCACTTGATTATAGATGTATGGGTTTATTTCTGCTGCACTGCAGGCAGATTCTTGACCATGAACCATCAGGGAAGCCTGGATTCTATTCTGTTCCCTTGATCCTTTTGCTAATTGTTAGGCCAATAGTATACTATCTTCATTACTCTAGATTTATTGTAAGTTTTAAAATCAGGTAGTATAATTCTTCCCAGTGTTCTTCTTTTCCCAAAGTTATTTTGCCCGTTTCCTCTGCATTTCCATGTAAATTTTAGGGTCAGCTTGCCAATTTAGACAAAAAAAGTATGTTGGGATTTTGACAAGGATTATAATCAGTCTGTAGATTAGAGAGAATTGATTCCTTCCCCAGTACATGAAATCACGTGTCTCTTCATTTTGGTGATCTTTAATTTCTTTCAGACCTTCCCAGGTGACTTGGTGGTCTGCAATGCAGGAGACATGGGTTCGATCCCTGGGTTGGGAAGATCCCCTGGAGAAGGAAATGGCAACCTGCTCTAGGATTATTGCCTGGGAAATCCCTTGGACAGAGGAGCCTGGTGGGCTACAGTCCATGGGGTCAAAAAGAACTGGACATGACTTGGTGACTAAATCATGGCACTTTCTTTTAGCAGTATTCTATAATTTTCAGTGTGCAGATCTTGTGCTTTTTTTGTTTGTTTAAATTTATTCCTAAGTATTTAATTCAAGGCTGTTATAAAAGGAATTTTCTGAATTTCATTTACAAATTATTGCTAGGAGCATGTTTTTAGAAGACAGGCTGACTTTATTTAGGGAGGCCTCTGCAGTGGTGGGCTTTTGCAGTAGGAGAGACTGGGCCAGTCCCTGAAGCACCGTGTATGTCTGTGTCTATGTCATGTATTTTGCTGGCTTGTTGCATTTAATTAGTTTTAGTGTTTTTTGGTAGATTCTTCAGAGTTTTCTACATTCTAACAGGTATCTTTTAACTGATCAGATGCTTACCTTAAAAATCCCAGACCAAGTTTTTATCCTGGCCAAAATGTCTTTCAACTTCCTCTTCCAACACTTGCTGTACGTCAGGTCTTTGTTGACTTGAGTGATCTGTCTGTGTAACTGGCAGCGTAGCAGAGATATGTCTTTTGACAACAAAAGCATTTTTCTCGCTGACTAAGGTGGGGGTTAAACAGAAAGACCCAGGAGCTAGAAGTAGGAAGTGTTCACACAAGCAAATAGCCGTATTTCATTTTGAGGAGTTTTACAGTTTTTGAACAGAGCCACAGTGTGGCTTTTGGTAGATGACTTCTTGGTGCTTTAGTTGTTTCATCTGCTAAATGGGATAATACCAATTTCACTGAGTTGTAAGAATTTAAATAATAAACTAATGTGTGTGGTGTTTGATATACCAATCACTTTTAATGTTGGTAAATTTTATTAGCATTAAATAGGTAGAGATTAATCAAGGATTAAGAAAGGAAAATAGCTTAACTGATCTGAGTTCATCAGAGTGTGGGTGCAATTAAATCTTGGGTGGTTCTTAATTTGTTTTGGGGACTTCCCAGGTAGGTCAGTGGCAAGGAACCTGTCTGCCATCGCAGCAGACAGGAGATGTGGGTTCGATCCTTGGGTTGGGAAAATCTGCTGGAGAAGGAAGTGGCAGCCTGCTCCAGTGTTCTTGTCTGGGAAATCCAATGGACAGAGGAGCCTGGTGGGCTGTAGTCCTTGGGGTGGCAAAGAGCTGGACACAGTTTAGCAACCAAACAACAACAATCTTATTTTGGGTTACAGATTCCTTTGGGTATATCCTCACTTTCCACAGAAGGATGCATTCATGAATGTAGGTATATACATTTTATAGAATTTAAGGAGGAGAGTTCAGGACCCCCTGAAACTTACCTGAAACCTTTTTGGGGTTCATAGCCTCCAGAGTAAGGGCCTCTCCTCTCCAGAGCACGGGCTCAGCAGTTGTGGCACAGGGGCTGAGGTGTTCTGCGGCGTGTGGGATCCTCCTGGACCAGGGATCGAACTCGAGTCTCCTGCATTGGCAGGCAGATTCTTTACCAGTGAGCCACCAGGGAAGTCTGAGATGGAGGTTCTTCCTCACAGCTGAGTTCTGGAAGGGGATAGTTTCGGAAGTAAACACAGCATTAGTGCTTTTTTCTTACGGGAAGTCACTTGATGTTGACATTGAAGGGACGGTTCTCTTACGAGTATTCAGATTTCAGGGAACTGTGGGTAATGTGCATTCCAGAGCGTATATCCTGATGGTACCCAGGGAAGCATGTTGAAATACACGTGAGTGGAAATGAGGTTGTTACAGGCATAGCCTTAAACTGCCCCTACTTATTTTAAGTGGATTTCCACAAACTTTAGTACTTCAGATGTGACTAATGAGAAAGCGCTCTTGACAAGCCTTATGTTAATGCTGGTGTGGAGAACTGCTGTGGGGTTCTGGAGTTTTGCGGGTTAGCCCGGACACAGCAGAGGGAGGTGACGGATCACACCATGAGCTGCTTGAAGGTGGAGCCTCCGGTTTTTCAAAGTCATATGCTCAGTAAACAGAGTGCAAAGTTTTGGATAGTCTTACGTTTACGTTTTTGTTGTTTTTTAAAGAGTGATGAAGATTCGTAATAAACCAATAAACCAAGCTATAGCTCTTTATCCCTCAGTAACAAATTTTTATCAGGAATTATTCTCTTTATGCTGCTGGCTTCATTTCTCTTTTCTTTGTCTTTATCATACAGCCCATTTACTGGCCTCCGAGTGGCTCTTTACTCTTTCAGTTAACCCTTCTTTTTGAACCACTGTATCTTTTATTTTATCCTTCTTGAGGCAGGGAGAGATCCCTCTAGAAGCTGCTGGGCTGTGGAAGCCCTGCAGTGGTGCAGTGTTGGTGACAAGTGTCCTGAGAGTCTTGATACCATGCTTGACACAGTGCTGCCATTGGGAACTGACGCTGGATAAAGAACTTAACAGTCACGTCAAGGTCTGTGTGTTTGCTTTTTAATCTGTTTCCTTTCGGCTGTGCTTTGTCTCTTGCGGCGTGGGCTCTTCTCTAGTCGTGGCGAGCAGGGCTGCTGTCTCGTTGCGGAGCACAGGCTGCTTATTGCGGCGTCTTCTCTTGTGCAGCACAGGCTCTAAGTGCTCAGTAGTACTCGGGCTCCAGCACTCGCAGCTTGCGGACTCAGTCGGTGCTGCTCCCGCGCTTAGTTGCTCTGAGGCATGTGTGATCTTCCCAGACCAGGGATGGAAGCCGGTCTCCTGCATCGGCAGGCAGGTTCTTGACCACTGAGCCACCAGGAAAGCCCCATTTCAAGTTTTAAGAAAGGGTTTTTAGTCTGTCTTTATTGCCAAAATTTCATGTTGGATGTGTTCATGAGATCTCAATATAGTTCTTAATGCTGACATTTTTGAATCCTAATACAGAGTTCTACGTAATTTTTAAAAATATTTTTTATTGGCTGCGCTGGGTCTTCGTTGCTGTGTGCAGGCTTTCTCTAGCCGCAGTGAGGGGGAGCTGCTCTCTGGTTGGGATGGGAGGTCTTCCCACTGTGGTGGCTTCTCTTCTTGCAGAGCACAGACTAGGGCGCATTGCAAGGCGTCCGCTGTGTTGCAGGGTGTACTCGTAACCACTGGACCGTCAAGGAAACCCCTGCGGCAGCTTTTACCTACCTGTAGTATTAAGAGGCTCCTGTCAAAGTAGCCCTTTTCTTTGAATAAAGGGCATTGAGGTGATAGTGTGATAGGTTGGAATTAACTTGAGATTTGGTTAAAATAGAATTTGTTTAGTTTAAAATTAGCATGATGGGATTATATTATGATATATGTAATTTTCTAGAATTTTTGAAGTCTTAATTAGATTATCTTCTTATTTACCAAAACATGCAGAAACATTGTTTTTTTTAGTTTGAGCTTGAATTTCTTCTGCTGTCATTATATAAATTATGAATTTCTAATTGTAGAAATCTGTTATTTCTTAAATTTGTCATTTAAATTTTATGTGTCATTAAATTTTATGTGCTGCGATTCACAAAGAGTCGGACACGACTGAGCGACTGAACTGAACTGAAGTGTGGAATAGGGAGAAAGCATGGAGTAGATGGAGAAAAAGAAAAGTTCACTCCTTTTCATACCACTCTAACACAGACACTAATTTTAATGTTTTCTTTCCAAGTTTTTTCATATGCATATTTTGTTTTCATTGTATTAATCACTGTATACATAGGATTTTATAGCTTACTTTCCTCCTTAACATGTAAAGGAAAGTTTTCATGTTGTCAATCTTTATAACCTTTTTGAAAGGTGCTTAATTTTCCATTGAGTAGACTTCCCTGGTGGCTCAGATGGTAAAGAATCTGCTTCCAATGCAGGAGATGCTGATTTGATCCCTGGGTTGGGAAGATCCCCTTGAGTAGGAATTAGCAACCCATTTCTGTATTCTTGCCTGAAAAATTCCATGGACAGAGGAGCCTGGTAGGCTACAGTCCTTGGGGTCGCAAAGAGTTATAAACAATTGAGCCACCCAGCACACGCATAATTGCTTTACAATGTTATGTCAGTTTCTGCAGTTCATCTCTGACTTCTCTTCATATTATTATTACTATTGCTTATTATGCCATATCAAGTGCTCAGCAGCATTTTTGTAGATAAAATCCTTTTTATATTTTGGATTATATTTATAAGATAGATTTTCACAAGCAGGATTACTAATTAAAAAAAAGCATTTTATGATTCTTTATACATATTTAAAGGTGAGGGGCCTCTAATGTTTAACTGCTGGATCTCAAGTTATGGCTCTATCAATTTCTAGATAGTGGACTTAGTAAAACCAGTCAATCAACTGGAAAACCAGGAAATTAACCCTGAATATTCAGCTGAAACTGAAGCTGCAATACTTTGGCCCCCAGATATGAGGAGCCAATTCATTGGAAAAGACCCTGATGCTGGGGAAGATTGAGGGAGGAGAAAGGGGGACGACAGAGGATGAGATCTGTATCACTCAGGATGGATGGTGTCACTGACTCAGTGGACATAAGCTGAGTAAACTTCAGGAGATAATAAGGACAGGAAAACCTGGTATGCTGCAGTTCATGGGGTTGCAAAGAGTCAGACACAATTTAGTGACTGAAAAACAACAAGCTGTTAATCTGTTTGTTTACGCATCTGTAAAATGGGGATGATGATCAAATCCCTGTCATAGGATTTTTGAGAGCAATAATGATGGTACATGTTCAGAAAGCCTATTTAGAACAGTGCCTTTTACTCAATAAGTTTCTACTTAAATGTGAACTCTTCCTTATTTTAAAACGCTTCTCAAAAGGGATGAATTGAATTATAATGTTGACACAATGTGTGTTAGGACCAGTACCATTGATCTTTGTCGTGTGTGGTATACTGAACCCTTTATACAAACCTTTTTATTTCTTTGTTTAGTAATTGAGAAACATGAAGTACTTAAGTTTTTGCTTACTTGATTAGTAGGACTACTGGGCATTTCTGAATGTTATTACTTGTATTTCTTGTGTGTTGTTCAGTCATGTTTTGTCCATAGTTTATTGGTTGAGGGTGTGCTTAATGTTTTACATGCTATTTTATTTATTTTTGTAAAGTTAATTTTCCTCTACAACTGGTTTTTTTTTGGCTACGTGCACGGTCTTAGTTTACCGCATGTGGGATCTCGTTCTCCAACCAGGGTTGACCCTGTTGTTGTTCAGTCTCTGTCATATCTGGCTTTTTGTGACCCTGTGGCCTGCAGCACGCCAGGCTTCCCTGTCCTTCACTATCTCCTGGAGCTTGCTCAAACTCATGTCCACTCAGTCGGTGATGCCATCCAACCATCTTACCCTCTGCCATCTCCTTCTCCTCTTGCCCTTAATCTTTCCCAGCATCAGAGTCTTTTCTGATGGGTCAACTCTTCTCAGCAGGTGGCCAGCGTTTTGGAGCTGCAGCTTAGGCATCAGTCCGTTCCAATGAATATTCAAGACTGATCTCCTTTGGAATGAACTGGTTGGATCTCCTTGCAGCCCAAGGGGCTCTCCAGAGTCTTCTCCAACACCACAGTTTAAAAGTATCAGTTCTTTGGTGCTCAGCCTTCTTTATGGTCCAACTCTCACATCTATAGGTGACTACTGGAAAAACCGTAGCTTTGACTAGATGGACCTTTGTTGGCTAAGTAGTCTCTGCTTTTTATACATTGTCTAGGTTTGTCATAACTCTTCTTTCAAGGAGCAGTGTCTTTTAATTTCATGGCTGCAGGCACCATCTGCAGTGATTTTGGAGTCCAAAAAAATAAAGTCTGTCACTTTTCCCACTGTTTCCCCATCTATTTGCCATGAGGTGATGGGACTGGATGCCGTGATCTTCGTTTTTTTGAATGTTAAGTTTTGAGCCAGTTTTTTCACTCTTCTCTTTCGCCTTCACTGAGTCTCTTTTGTTCCTATTCACTTTCTGCCATAAGGATGGTGTCATCTGTATATCTGAGGTTATTGATATTTCTCCCAGCAATCTTGATTCCAGCTTGTGCTTCGTCCAGCCCAGCGTTTCTCATGATGTACTCTGCATAGAAGTTAAATAAGCAGGGTGACAATACACAGCCTTGATGTATTCCTTTTCCAGTTTGGAACAAGTCTGTTGTTCCATGTCTGGTTCTAACTGTTGCTTCTTGACCATCATACAGATTTCTCAGGAGGCAGGTCAGGTGGTGTGATATTCCCATCTCTTAAAGAATTTTCCACAGTTTGTTGTGATCCACACAGTCAAAGGCTTTAGCGTAGCAATGAAGTAGAAATAGGTGTTTTTCGAGAATTCTTTTGCTTTTTTTATGATCCACTGGATGTTGGCAATTTTGATCTCTGGCTCCTCTGCCTTTTCTAAATCCAGCTTGAACATCTGAAAGTTCTCAGCTCACATACTATTGAAGCCTGGCTTGAAGAACTTTGTGTGTGGAATGAATGCAGTCGTGCAGTAGTTTGTTCATTCTGTGCCCTTGCCCTTCTTTGGAATTGGAATGAAAACTGACCTTTTCTAGTCCTGAGGCCACTGCTGAGTTTTCCAAATTTGTTGGCATGTTGAGTGCAGCACTTTCATAGCATCATCTTTTAGGATTTGCAGTAGCTCAGTTGGAATTCTGTCATCTCCACTAGCTTTGTTCTTAGTGATGCTTCCTAAGGCCCACTTGACTGCACACTCCAAGATGCATTGGGAACACAGAGTCTTAACCATTGGACAAGCATGGAAGTTCCTGTTTTTAATGTTATTAATTTAAATTCTTTATATTACATATTTTGAGACATTTCCATTAAGTGTTTTGGCTCCTTTGGCTACATAGAAAATCATCTTTTGTGTAGTTAGTTTTATGTCTTTTAATGCATTATGGTTTTATTCAAGTCATTGTAGAAGGAGCGAATTAAAAAATCTTGTGGGTTAGGATAACAACACCTTAGGATTTTTGAGTTTTTGGAAAGTTAAACATTTGATTTATTGTCCTTTTTGTTCAATCTTATTCTCTACCTCATTAGTAGGGCACAATACTTGGGAGGAGAAACTAAGTTTTAATTATGGTGGTGTTCCCTTTTTTTTTTTTTTTAATAACCTAGGATTAGTAATGAGTTCCTCTTTTATGAAGAAGTTAACTTATTTTGCAGTCTTAATGAAAAATGATTAAATATATTACATACATGCAGAGTGGTTCTCTTTACTGCCACACAGTCCTGTTTTCTGTGAGTCTTACTGCTTTTTTCCCCCAATATTTGTATTGGCAGTTGCTATAGAGCAGCCACATGCACTGTGCCCATAGCTTGTTTTGTAGGTATTCATGATTTTAGGGGAAGTGGTGGGGAAGCCAGGGGAAATACAAAGTGGGTGAGGGGGAGCGGTAAGTTAATTAAAGGCAGTGGTGCTTGATTAATCTACTGCCATCAACAAGATTCTGTGCGGCATCTTAGAGTTTGTGCGTTGGTGGAAGGCCGTGAAACTAAAAATGATTAAGTGAAAGAAATCTGTTAATTGATAGATAATAGAAATTATTTGGGACTTCCCAGGTGGCTCAAATGGTAAAGTGCCTACAATGCGGGAGACCTGGGTTCGATCCCTGGGTCAGGAAGATCCCCTGGAGAAGGGAATGACAACCCACTCCAGTACTCTTGCCTGGAGAATCCCATGGACAGGAGGAGCGTGGTAGGCTATAGTCCATGGGGTCACAAAGAGTATTTCCCGAAGTACATTATTTTTTAAATCTTATTGAGTAGTTTCACCACTGACCAGTCTTTGTGCTTCATATCCATTTTCTAAAAGACTTTTGTAAGTTTAATTAGGACAAAAATCTTGAGTTGAAATGTGTTGAATTTTATCCATATTTGAACCTTCATTGCAGTGGAATAAAAATAGAAACTTTTGCACGTGTCTTCTAAAACTATTTCAAGTAAATCCAGGGTTCATTACGGATAATCCTTTGGAATGATGTTATTTAACTTGGTGATAATGAAAGGATAGACTTCTGTTGTTTTGGTTGTTTCCTTCTGACCAAAAAACCTAGTCTGTGTATGCACAAGCATCAGTCATGCGATCAGTATTTTTATAGAAGGGCTGCTTTCTTGGTTGGGTAACTCCTTTAATTTTATCATTCTGCATTTTAGTGGGATTACTGTAACTTTGTAGATTTGGAGAATATTGCATGGAAGATGATGGTCTATCTGTAATCAGTGTTCTGAGTTGGTAAGATTTCACAAGATACCAGATCTGGGGGAAAAATTTTTCTTGACCTGGCTTTTATGGAAACAAAGTTAAGAACTTGATTCCTGTTTCCTGCTCTCTACCCACATATTGACAGTCTTTAAAATACTTGTTTATTTAAAAATAGGCATTCTTCAGTAACCAAGACCACCGTTAAGTCATAATTTAAGCTAGTTTATTAAAACAACGGACGTAGGCTGAGGTTACATAATGTTTCTTTTTATTTGTTCAGTGCCAGGAGTAGAAAATATTTGGCCAGCTTCCTAGAAGATTAGAAAGTTTGCGGAGGAAAAGTAAAATTGTTTATTGAGGGGGAGGGTAATTGTTTGTAATTACAGATGCTTGTTTTGAGGCTCGAAAAAGGTTTTTTTTTTTTTTAAAAAACCTTACATTAAAAACATAATACCTATAAATAAAAGGTGTAAGAAGAAATTGTCAAAGTATGGTTACAGCATTTTAAGTAGACTTGTTTCACGAAAATTTCTTTGTTAAATGGGGGGAAAAGTGGCTCTGGTTTGGGTGAGTGATGCCCAAGTGAAGTCCACAAATGATGCACATTTTTGGTAGACTTCTAAGACCGTTTTAGGTTGCTACTATTTCAGCGTTGACCAGATAGAAAGAATTTGGAGATGTACCTGTAGGGTTAACATAAGGTTTTAACGTTGTTAAAATGCAAAATGTGTCTGTTACCCTTTGTTTTATATGCTGAACTTCCAAAAAAATTTCATTAAATAGTATAAAACAATAAAATGGACTTGTTGGTTTGTTGGAAATGAAGCGGTAGAGTGGGAAGTTCATGTGAACGGTTAGCAAAGAGTTAACGTTAGGGACTTTCTCTGTTGGCTGTCTCCAGCAAGGTTCCCGATCTAGGCTTTCAAGAAATCCATCCCACCTTTTTGAGGCGCCTGCTACGCTCGGATCTACTTTCTCTAGTCGTGCCTTTTCCTCCACCTACCCCTCACCCCTCCCCTTTCTTGTAGGATCCTCGAGTGTGTGTCTTGTGTGTGTGTGTTTGGTGGTGGGTGTGTGTTCGGGAGAGGCTCAGAGCGGTAGGAGAAGTTGAAAGAAAGAACGTTAATGCTCATTTACTCTGTCGTGTGTGGACTGGTGCTGCACGGGGTAGGGTTGGCAGGGCTCGATTGGGAGCCACGGAACCTCTGGTATTGAATAGAGCTGCCAAAGGGTGGATGGTGGAGCTCGAAGTGTTCTCATCAAGTAGTGTTGGATCTGGGAGGGTAATATGGCTGATTCGAGCGGTGATGGCAGTTTTCTAAGACGATTTGAGTACAGAAATGTAAAATGACAGTAAAAAGAGTCAGAACCCCGAATGCCCCAAGGGCAAAAAAGTTCTGTTTCTTTTCAGAGGGTCGTATTTTTGCATCTGGTTCCAGACGGTGACTTGGCTTGGATTGTTCCTGTAAAAATAAACAAAGGGAAAACTAACAGAAGCATTGCAGTTCTCTATGATGGATTTAACTGTATTAAAGCATTAACTGTGATGGCACAGTTATTGAGATGTGTGGTTTTATCGTGGCATCGAATCTCGGTTTGTTAATAAGGAAAGAACAGATCACACAAGTTTCATATTCTGGGTTTGGAATTTGCTTGGTCGGAGAGTGATGGAATAAAGTAGTATCTTTAACAGCCTTTGGTTGTCCAAATTTTTCGCTTCATTTTTTCAGTAGTTTGACTAGCTATTACAGAATAAATCAGCATTTAGATTCCAATTCTGTGTAAGTCGTGTATGTATGTATGTATGTAAGACGACATATACTTTTGTAAAATATTTAAATGGGTAATATGAATTTGACACATTTTGAAATGTTTATATAATTTGAAAACTCTGACAAAACACTTGTACTCAAGTATTCCATAGCAGGTTTGAGAATCTTCACTACATTTCTTTATGTGTATTTAGTGACCAGTTTTAATTAAAAAAGAAAGAAAAGTAAAATCTTTAGTCCTTTTACCAACATCTGAACATTTCTTCTGGTTATCTGCTAGAATTTAGATTAGAAGAAGCGGGGGGGGGGCGGCGGGGGAGGGAACAACCCCAAGGGGGGGGAACCCCAAACTGTTTTGTAGCTATTGTGTTTTAGAGAACTTGTTTCAAGCTGAGAGAAAAACAGTTTGTGAATTTAAATATTTTAAATGACATCTTCCTTTTTTGTTAACTAAAGCTATGATAGTATAGGGTTAATTGTATTGTTACAATTGAACTCATATTTAGACTGCTTTTTCTGAAATATTTAATACTTAATAATACATATAATATTTAATATATTTAATCTCAGCTGATATTAGTTACATCTTCTTACAACATATTGTATGTGTTAAGTATGATAATCTCTCTTTTCTGGAATAATTTTTTATTATATATTAAAGCAGCTGCACTGCTTAGTTTATAAGTAGATTTTTTTTTTTTTTTTAACCCAGGGCATAAAATCCTGCCTGGTCACTTTTCTAAAAGTAAAGTTAAATGATACTAAAAATACATGTCTTATTTCCTCTAAGGCCCATTGGTTTGGAAACAGTGTATTTTAATAAAATTAGTTTGAATTTTAACTGTTTGGTAGTGTATGTCTAAGAATAAACAGTTGCTGCTTCCAGTGTTAAATGTTACATTTATCACAAAATCATGGTGGTCCTAGTTGTGTAGTTTCTTTATTCACAGGTCTAGACCTATATGCAAAACATAGAATAAGTACAAGACTGATACAGCAGAGGCCTTTCTAAACTACCCGATACCCAAAGAACCCTGCGTCATTTTTCTCTTCGCTTCATTTTAGTGATAACAAAAGACACAATTTCTCTCAAGTGTCAAAGTATGCCGTAGCTTCCTATCCTTGATTTGAGAGGAGTTGGTAAATTATTCTTTAATGTTTCTTGGCCATCTGTTGTATTTCATGGATGATGGAAAAGTGCCTGTGACTTAGCTGAAACATGGTGTATGAGGTGGTGCTCATCCTGTTTCATCACAGGCAGTTGGCTCTTAGTGGTGAAGTGGAATGTGAACTGTTCTCCCTACAAACAAGTGCACTCATTTATGCTGTTTAATTGATATTGATGACACTGCTGTTACAGAAAAATCTCGTCATCATGTGGAAGCTCCTTCACAGTGTAATTTGTATTATGAAGAAGCTAATCTCAGTCTGTTTTTAGATGTTTTATTTTTTAAAAAGCTGTTTCTTGAGTATTGTTAAACAAATGGCACTCCATAGATTGAAGTAATGCTGCCATTCCTTACAAAAGAGAAGCCCTCTCCTTTAACAGCAGTAAAAAGAGAAAAAAAAGAACCCCAGAAAACAAAAGCCCCCCCCCTTTTTTTAATCTGGGAAGATTAATGGCTTATTTAACATTTTCCTATAGCCATTTTTGATGCCTCCAGTCTTTCATCATGGGTTGGAATTGAGTATGTTTCCCTTAGAATTTGTTCTTATCTCTGTATTTGGTCCTGCTGTCAACCTGTTACTCTACAGGTTTGCATAAACATCCTTTTTTTAAAGTAAGTTGTCTGTTTTGAATAAATGATAACTTGCTTCTTTTTGCATGTTCCCCTTTCCTGAAAGATTAAAAATAAATAAGGAAATAAACTATATTACCGAAAAGTAAAAAGGAAAAAGGAAAAGATGGAATAAAAACCGAAGTAAATTTAGGTCTGCTGAATTTGAAATGCTGTTGTGTATACTACTAACACCAGTAGAACCTAAAGCAATCTAGAAAAATAAGTGTTAAAGATACACTTCCATATTTATGGTATAATAATTATTAAAATTGAGAAACTGTGGGAAAATGTGGATGTTTTGGCAAAATTAAACCTCTAGTTATATTTTACTTTGCTATGGAGTGATAGTCCAGTAATTTTGATGATAATAATATATATATCCTATAACTTGAATTATTAGATTGTCTACAAATACCTCTAAAAATAGTGGTAAAGTTTAAAAAAAATACTTAACATAGCACTTAGAAATATTTGGAAGTTTTATCTGTTACATTACAAGGAAAAATGTAGGCAGGATGTGTTATGAATTGTTTTCAAGAAGAGATTAGTATTCATTGGTTTTTTTTCCCCTTAAGCCCATTGAAAAATTTTAGAAAGTAGCATATGTGCATCACTGAAAGAAGCAGGGTAGTCTGAGTGCTTGTAATGAAAGTCAGCAGCCCTTCTAACTCCTTAGTGTGATTCTCTAAAGGAACTTTATTTCCTTGTGTGGTTTTGTTATGACTAAATAATAAGCTTATTTTATGATTTATCAATTTTGGATTGATTTCAGCTCTGATAAATGAGGATTTGGTTCTTTTTGGTTTTTTTTTTTTTTTTAGTTACCTAGTAGGTGTATCACTTTTAATTCCCCTGTTTTTGCAATATATGTAATAGCCTTTTTCTTCATGTTTATATAGATTGTTTGTCTTGATTTCCCAGCAAGCTGTTACTACTTCTGAAGCTGTTACTGCTATTTCTTTTCACATTTCCTTTCTTCTTTATGTCTGACATTTCTGCTTTGGATTCTCAAGGTTGAGAACGTTTGTATTCTGTTCTGTTCTTCTTATTCTGTACTTTGCCTGTGACTTGGTTTTAATAGTAGGGAATTGATGAATAGTTTCTACATTATTGTGGTGGTATAAATATTGTTCATAGCAGAGACAAGGGGAATACAGTTACGTTTCCTGTACTGGCGCTTGGTTTGTCTGTAGTTGCCATTTTTCTTGGATTGTTTGTTACTATTCTTCCATGTTACCCTCTTTCCACATAGTTTGTTCTTATGACCGTTGCTTTGAGTGCCTTTCCTCCTGAGGGGAGGCTTCTTCTAGTGCTTTAGTCTGGACTAGGGTGTTACCGAGACTTGCTAACCTGGCTTTTGTGCGGGGTGCTGGGGGCGGGGGCGCGTTTCGCTGCTTTCGAAGTTTGACTCCGCTCTCGTCGGATCTTTATTGTTTGAGTTTCTTCCCTGTCTTAATGCAGTACACCCCCACAGAACTCTCTAGAAAGAATATGTGGACAATACATTTTTGAATCCTGGCGTATCTAGAAAAGTCTTCATTAACGCTTACAGTTATGACTGTTATGTCTACTCAAGCCAAACTCAGTTGAAAGTTATTTTCCCTCAGAGCTGTGAAGACATTGCTCCGATGTCTTTTAGCGCCCATTGTTGTTGTTGAGGACAAGTCTGATACAGTGTGATTCTGGTTCCTTTGTGGATGGTGTGTTTTTGTCTTCCTCCATGGAAGCTCTTCAGAGCTTTCTTTTAGTGCTTTTTAAATAGAAACTTCTCAAAAGATGTTTAGAGGTGGTTCTTTTCCATTACTATTAAACTGAAGACTCATGTTTTTTAGTTCTTGAAAATTCTCTTATTACTGATTTAATTCTCTTTATAATTTCATTTAATTGGTTACTGGGCTTTGCGGATTCATAGTCCCTCCCGCCCCCATTCTTTTGTCTTTTTGTTTTATTCTTCTGGGCATTTCCTCTATTTTATTCTCAGGCTCTTTTAATTTTATTTTGGCAGTCATATTTTATTTTTTGAAACTTGTAGTCAGTGTTTATTAAACAATGTGTGGCATTCATATTTTCAAGATTTCCCCATCCCACCCCTAGCATTCTTTTTCCATTTTTATGGATTCATAATCTTTGGTAATGTCTTTGAAAACATTAATAGTTTTCCCTAAAGCTGATCCTCCCTCTTAATCTGTTTCCTTTAGGGTAATTGTTGTTGTTTATCTTGGTCTCATTTATGTTGTAGGCTTTTTAATCAGACATCTGTTCATTCTTATCAGTTGTTGTTTAAGAACTAGTAGAAAGGCTTACAGTGAGTTCTTGGTGGGAATTAATGGTTAATTTGAAGCTTATATCCTTTGTATTCTAACATTTAGGAGCCCATTGTTTTACCCTAAAGTGTCTCACCAGTTTCCTTTCCCAGCCCAAGATTTCTTTTCTTTAAAAGAAAATCTCTCCATTTAATTTTATTTGTTAAATGATGATTCTTTTTCTTAAAAAATTTTTAAAACCATTTCAGTGATTTTTGATTAAAGGAAGTTCAGTTCGGTTCAGTCGTTCAGCTGTGTCCGACTCTTTGTGACCCCATGGACTGCAGCACACCAGGCCTCCCTGCCCATCACCAACTCTGGGAGTTTACTCAAACTCATGTCCATTGAGTTGGTGAGGCCATCATCCAGACATCTCATCCTTTGTTGTCCCCTTCTTCTGCTTTCAGTTTTTCCCAGCATCAGGGTCTTAATCAAATGAGTCAGTTCTTTGCATCAGGTGGCCAAAATATTGGAGTTTCAGCTTCAGCATCAGTCCTTCCAATGAATATTCAGGACTGATTTCCTTTAGGATGGACTGGTTGGATCTCCTTGCAGCCCAAGGGACTTGCAAGTCTTGAGAAGACTCTCAAAGAGTCTTCTCCAACACCACAGTTCAAAACCATCAGTTCTTCAGTGCTCAGCTTTCTTTATAGTCCAGCTCTCACATCCATACATGACTACTAGAAAAACCATTGCTTTGACTAGATGGACCTTTGTCAGCAAAGTAATGTCTCTGCTTTTTAATATGCTGTCTAGGTTGGTCATAACTTTTCTTCCAAGGAGCAAGCGTCTTTTCATTTCATGGCTGCAGTCACCATCTGCAGTGATTTTGGAGCCCCCGAAAATAAAATCTGTCACTGTTTCCATTGTTTTCCCATTATTTGCCATGATCTTAGTTTTCTGAATGTTGAGTTTTAAGCCAGCTTTTTCAGTCTCCTCTTTCCTTTTCATCAAGAGGCCCTTTAGTTCCTCTTCATTTTCTGCCATAACGGTGGTGTCATCTGCATATCTGAGGATATTGCCATTTCTCCCAGCAATCTTGATTCCAGCTTGTGCTTCATCCATTCCAGCATTTCATATGATGTACTCTGCATATAAGTTAAATAAGCAGGGTGATAATATACAGCCTCGACGTTCTCCTTTCCAGATTTGGAACCAGTCTGTTGTTCCATGTATAGTTCTAACTGTTGCTTCTTGATCTGCATACAGATTTCTCAGGAGGCAGGTCAGGTGGTCTAGTATTCCCATCTCTTCAAGAATTTTCTACAATTTGCTGTGATCCACACAGTCAAAGGCTTTGGCATAGTCAATAAAGCAGAAATAGATGTTTTTCTGGAACTCTCTTGCTTTTTCCATGATCCAGCCGATGTTGGCAATTTGATCTCTGGTTCCTCTGCCTTTTCTAAATATAGCTTGAACATATGGAAGTTCACGGTTCACATATTGCTGAAGCCTGGCTGGGATAATTTTGAGTACTACTTTACTAGCGTGTGAGATGGATGCAATTGTGCAGTAGTTTGAGCATTCTTTGGCATTGCCTTTCTTTGGGACTGGAATGAAAACTGACCTTTTCCAGTCCTGTGGCCACTGCTGTGTTATCCAAATTTGCTGGCGTTTTGAGTGCCGCACTTTCACAGCATCATCTTTCAGGATTTGAAACAGCTCAACTGGAATTCCATCACCTCCACTAGCTTGTTCATAATGATGCTTCCTAAGGCCCACTTGAATTCACATTTCAGGATGTCTGGCTCTAGGTGAGTGATCACACCATCATGATTATCTGGGTCGTGAAGATCTTTCATGTATAGTTCTTCTGTGTATTCTTGCCACCTTTTCTTAATACCTTCTGCTTCTGTTAGGTCCATACTGTTTCTGTCCTTTATTGAGCTCATCTTTGCATGAAATGTTCCCTTGGTGTCTTTATTGTCTTGAAGAGATCGCTGGTCTTTACCATTCTATTGTTTTTCTCTGTTTCTTTGCACTGATCACTGGGGAAGGCTTTCTTATCTCTCCTTGCTATTCTTTGGAACTCTGCATTCAAATGGGTGTATCTTTCCTTTTCTCCTTTGCCTTTCTCTTCCTTTTCAGCTGTTTGTAAGGCCTTCTCAGACAGCCATTTTGCCTTTTTGCATTTCTTATTCTTGGGGATGGTCTTCATCCCTGCCTCCTGTACAATATCATGAACCTCCATCCATAGTTCATCAGGCACTCTGTCTATCAGATCTAGTCCCTTGAATCTATTTCTCACTTTCACTGTGTAATCATAAAGGATTTGATTTAGGTCATACCTGAATAGTCTAGTGGTTTCCCCTACTTTCTTCAGTAAGGAGTTCATGATCTTGGAGAAGGCAATGGCAACCCACTCTAGTAGTCTTGCCTGGAAAATCCCATGGCCAGTGGAGCCTGGTGGGCTGCTGTCTCTGGGATCACACAGAGTTGGACACGACTGAAGCGATTTAGCAGCAGCAGCAGCAGTTCATGATCTGAGCCACAGTCCGCTCCTGGTCTTGTTTTTGCTGACTGTATAGAGCTTCTCCGTCTTCATCTGCAAAGAATATAATCAGTCTGATTTTGGTATCGACCATCTGGTGATGTCCATGTGTAGAGTCATCTCTTGTGTTGCTGGAAGAGGGTGTTTGCTATGACCAGTGAGTTCTCTTGGCAGAACTCTTATTAGCTTTTGCCCTGCTTCATTCTATACTCCAAGGTCAAGTTTGTCTGTTATTCCAGGTATTTCTTGACTCCCTTCTTTTGCATTCCAGTCCCCTATAATGAAAAGGACATCTTTTTGGGGGTTAGTTCTAGAAGGTCTTGTAGGTCTTCATAGAGCCATTCAACTTCAGCTTTTTCAGCATTAATGGTTGGGGCATAGACTTGGATTACTGTGATACTGAATGGTTTGCCTTGGAAACGAACAAAGATCTTTCTGTCGTTTTTGAGATTGCATGAAGTACTGCATTTCGGACTCTCTTGTTGATTGTGAGGGCTACTCCATTTCTTCTAAGGGATTCTTGCGCACAGTAGTACATATAAGTCATCTGAGTTAAATTCACCCATTCCAGTCCATTTTAGTTCGCTGATTCCTAATATGTCGACATTCACTCTTGCCATCTCCTGTTTTGATCACTTCCAATTTGCCTAGATGCACGGAGCTAACATTCCAGGTTCCTATGCAGTATTGCTCTTTACAGCATCAGACCTTGCTTCTATCACCAGTCACATCCACAGCTGGATGTTCTTTTTGCTTTGGTTCCATCCCTTCATTCTTTCTGGAGTTATTTCTCCATTGATCTCCAGTAGCATATTGGGCACCTACCGACCTGGGGAGTTCATCTTTCAGTGTCTTGTCTTTTTGCCTTTTCATATTATTCATGGTGTTATCTAGGCAAGAATACCGAAGTGGTTAGGTATTCCCTTCCCCAGTGGACCGTGTTTTGTCAGACCTCTCCACCATAAGCTGTCCATCTTGGGGGCCCACATGGCATGGCTCATGTTGAAGGAAGACAGCATGTGTCTGTTTGAGCTGCTGTTTGAACGAGAGATTCTTATTCAGCTTTTAAGCTGGACTAAACTAAAAGCTAATAAACATTGAGATGTGTGTTTATCTCGCGTTTCAGAATGAGTTAGGTTGTAGAATAATTGGGTATTAGTGTTCTGAGTGTTGAGAAAAGACATCACCCACTTTTGTGTATTGTGCCTTTTATAGCAGGTGGGTGAATAGGAGTTATGAGTATGTGTCCCAGGTGGTGCTAGTGGTAAAGAACCCACCTGCCAGTACAGGAGACACAAGAGACGTGGGTTTGATCCCTGGGTCGGAAAGTTCCCCTGAAGGAGGGCATGGCCGCCCACTCCAGTATTCTTGACTGGTGAGTCCCATGGACAGAGGAAGCTGGCGGGCTACAGTCCATGGGGTCACAGAGAGTTGGGCATGAGTGAGTGCCTCAGCACACACATATGCGTACGTGTGTATATATGGGCTTCCCAGGTGGCGCTCGTGGTATAGAATCTGCCTGTCAGTGAAAGAGACGCAGGAGACGTGGGTTCGATCCCTGGGTTGGGAAGATCCCCTGGAGGAGGGCATGGCAACCCACTCCAGTATTTTTGCCTGGAGAATCCCATGGACAGAGGCGCCTGGTGGGCTGCAGTCCATAGAGTCACGAAGATTTGGACACGACTGAAGCAACTTAGCATGCATTCATGCACGATCCATGCTGTTGAAAATATTCAGATAGCTTAGGAGAGTGTACTTAATTAAACAGTATGAGACTTTCTTCCCCTGTCTTCAGCCCCATATTTCAGAAAGAATTACTGTGAACTCAGTCTTGTGTCCTTTCTGACCACTGCTCTGCACACATGATTTCTGTTTTTAACGTAGTGTGCTTACACTCACTTTCACACAGATGGGATCATTTTGTGTGTATGCTCTGTGATCTTCTTCTGTCACTTAACAGTTTATCTTGGACATTTTTCCATTTTAGCATCTGTACATCAATATCATTCTTTTCAAAAACTGCATAGTATTCATCCAGCTCACATGAATGGAATGCTTGCTTATGCCAGGGTGTGTTCTAGATTCTTAGGGTTCAGTGGCAGGCAAGGGAGACCAAGCTCTTTCTCTCACTGGGTGAATACTTTCTTTCCTTATAATTAATTTCAGGCAGTGAGAAGTACCATGAAGAACATAAAATTGTGGTAATGGTGTCGAGAGTGTGTCCTAATGGTTCTGAGAGACAGTAAGTAATGCATGTGGTGAGGTTGTCAGGAAGGTCTCATTGAAGTGATGATACTGAAATAGACCCGGGTGACATGGAGGCAGTCAAGAGAAAGTTTAGAAGCACATGGGTCATTGTGAAGGCTTCTAAACAAGAGTCGGCTTATGATACTCAGGGGACCCTCCTGCCTCTCAAAATGGAAGACTGGTGTTACTGGACATTGAGGAGAGCTTAGGAGATAGTGTCTGAGAGGCAGGCAGGAGCCTGGTCACTTGGTGCCCTGCCGGCCATGGTAGGAAGTAGGAATTTAGTTCTCAGGGCAGTGGAAGCATTGCTGCTGAGTCGCTTCAGTCGTGTCTGACTCTGTGCGACCTCAAAGACGGCAGCCCACCAGGCTCCCCCATCCCTGGGATTCTCCAGGCAAGAACACTGGAGTGGGTTGCCATTTCCTTCTCCAATGCATGAAAGTGAAAAGTGAAAGGGAAGTCGCTCAGTCGTGTCCGACTCTTCGCAACCCCATGGACCGCAGCCTACCAGGCTTCTCTGTCCATGGGATTTTCCAGGCAAGAGTACTGGAGTGGGGTGCCATCACCTTCTCCGAGTGGAAGCATTGGAGGGCTTTAAATCAACAAAGGTATTGAAGTAATCGTGGCCGGTATGGCTTAGAGTAGGCTTTTGACAGAGAAGAAAGGTGATTAGGTTTCATATGTGTTTTGAAAGCTACAATGATAAGGTCTGCTAAAGGCTTTGATGAGAGGGATATGGGAAGAAGTAGCAAAACTGTGGTCTAGATTTTTGTCTTCAGCAGCTTAGGTGGACAGTAGTGTCATTTAGCTTAGAAAGCCTAGTGGAGAAATGTTTTTTTAAAAAACTGGATTGGAACACTCTAATTTACTTAACTGTTCCCTATTGATTGCCATTTAGTTGATTGCCAGTTTTTTGTTATCTTTGTGGCAAATGTCCTTGTATTTTGTATAGTTTTATCAGTACTTGTTGGCATATTTTAGAAGGTGACTTTCTAGATGTAGAGTTCTCTTATTAAAGAATACTTGTGTTTCAAATTTTGGTAGCTGCTGACCAATTGCCCTCCAAGAATGAGGTATTGATTTCGACTCCCACACCAGAGTGTCTTTTCGGCTGTATCCTCGCCAGCAACTCCTGCTGGGGGGTGGGGGTGAGGGTGGGGTCAGATGGGGTCAGTTCTGAAAATGGGAATGGTAGTTCTAATAGAATTTTCCTTCACTAAGTCACTTAAGCAGCGTGTTCCCAGAATGAAAATCATTGGCACACAACTTTTTCTTTCTGGTATCCCTGAGGTCATAACGTGTCTCTGGCCTTTGTTTTTTCCAACTGATCAGACTGTTGTTGGTTAGTTCTTCTAACTTTGGTGACGTTTATGAAGACCTTCATCATAATTATGATAATGATGAAAATAAAAACTGTTGATTGTTCAATGTATCCTACCCTAAGTATGTCGCATGTGCTATATTAAGCTGTTGAGTCATCCCCGATAATCTAAAGGTAAATTTTATTATATCTCCCGTTTTTCCACTGGAGAAAATTGAGACGAAGGCCTTTGATTGTCTCTTCATTTTTGTCTTCTGTCAAGGTGTGTCTTTCTGCTAAGGGTGCACTGTCGCTTAAATTCCTTTTTCAGGCTGAAGGGGGTCGGAGCCCAAATGCAAACTGAATGGCAGACGAGAGGCGGGCGGGGGGGGGGGGCGGGCAGAGTGAACGCGCAGCAGAACGCTCAGCTTGGGAGACGCTCTGCTTGCTGGGGGCCAGACTGCCCGAGTTCAAATTCTAGCCTTACAGCCTAGCAGCTGCTTGATTTGAGGCTGGTCATTGATCTTTTTTCTATTTTAGTTTCATCAACCTTAAAATGGGAGAGCAATAGTACCTATTTTGTAGAGTTATAGTGGGTGATAAATAATGCATGTAAAAGTGGAGAGCACCCGGGTGGGGTAGAGAAGTACTTCATCGGAGTTAACTGTTGTTTTTACATCACTGGTCAGGCGTGAACAGTCCTGTCTCACATTTAGAACAGGGGGAAAATACGGGCAATGTGATATTGATATCACAGTCTTAAGAATTACATGTTTATGTGTAAAATTAAAAAATACTGAATACCAGTAGTGTTTACTGAGTCAGGTTGGCTTGGAATATCCATGTATTATGCTTTTATGTTTCGCCAGGGGCGTTATTTCATGGTTATCCTAATTTGCATGTTTAATGATTGAGTATATTTGCCACTGGGTTAGTTGCTCAATCATGTCTGACTCTCTGCAACCCCTTGAACTGTAGCCCACCAGGCTCCTCTGTCCATGGGATTCTCCAGGAAGCAATACTAGAGTGGATAGCCATTGCCTGCTCCCGGGGAATCTTCCTTACCCAGGGATTGAACCCAGGTCTCCTACATTGCAGGCAGATTCTTTGCTGTCTGAGCCACTAGGGAAGCCCATATTTGTTAATAGCATTGGTTTCTTTTTGGCCAGTTATCTACCTATGTCATGTATTAGGTGCCTTTTGGCTTCAAATAACAAAACTTTAAAATGGCTGAAATGAGTCAGGTTACATGAGTCCAGATGTTATTCAGTAGCTCAGTGAGACTGTGAAGGACCCAGAGACTATCCCCTTTCTTGCCAAGCCCCTTCTGCACCGCATAGTTAGTGGGGTCTTAGTTCCCTGACCAGGGATTGAACCCCAGGCCGTGAAAGTGCAGAGTCCTAACTACTGAACCACTCGGGAAATCCCCTCTCCTGTTTTTCAAAATTTTCAGCCTGTTATTGATAGTTAATGGATTAATTCACTTAAATAATTATTGAGCACTTAGAGTTCACCAGGCAGTAATTTGTGTATATAGAAAATCATAGCAGTGATCAAAACTGACCACAGTTGCTGCCCTCAGAAAGCTTACATTTAAACAAAAAGGAGATGGGGGAGGACTTCCCTGGTGGTCCAGTGCTTAAGACTCCATGCTTCCAACGCAGGGGACCTAGGTTCCGTCTCTGGTCAAGGTATTAAGATCTCACATGCTGTGTGGCATAGCCAAAAGAGTAAAAAAAAAAAAAAAAAAGGAAAGAAAGCTTTCATTTTGGAGATGAGGGAGGAGGCAAGGAGGTAAGCTCTAAAGAATGTCACAGATGTTGAGTGTTAAGGAGAATAAAGCAGCGACGGGGGTGGGCGAGGCCGAGTGGGGTGGTTGTAATGAAGCGATGAGGGGAGGCTTCGTGGTGGTGACATTTGAGTGGACTCTCAGAGGCAGTAAGGGTGCCCGGGCCGGTGTGCTGGCACCTTCAGAGGCCTGGAAGGGGAGCCCGAGGGAGCTGAGCCGGGGCCGGTAGACCGTGGTGAGAGCTGCGGGCCTTTGTTCCGGCTGAGATGAAACACATTCGGGGCTTCTGAGCAGAGGCCTGACCTCTGGCGAGCACTCGGAAAGGGTCCTGCTGGCTGCTGTCTTGAGACTGGGATGGAGGTCATGAAGGCTGAAGCAGGCGTGGTGGTTGTGAGAATACTGCAGGCAGCCAGGTGAGAGGTATTTTGGAAAAAAAAGTCGAGAGATGTGATCCTGCACCTGTATCGAAGGTTGAGCTGAAAGGGTTTGTTGAGGAGTCGGTGTGAGATGCAAGCAGGAGGGAAGGACGTTCCTGTTCCCGATAGTCCACTGACCACAGCCACCAAGACGGGATGTATCTGTTCATGTTCATCTATTTTATTTGGGACAAAAACCTGTCCTGGACACCCTCAGGGGACTTCCCTTCGGATCCTGTAGGCTGTGATTGTTCGTGTACTCTTCTTGTTGTAGGTGTAGGTGAGGCCAGGATAGTCAGCATCTGTTCTTTGAGGCTTTATGATAGGAGGCGGCTTCTGACAGTAAGCATGAGTTGGCTAGGAAGGAGGGGTGGCTGCTGGCTGGATAACGGTAGTGACTTAGGTATGTCACTGTCCACTTTTCTGTTGGGTTGGCCATCATTTAAAATATTTTTTTGGAAAATGACTTGTAAATAGTTTTCGCATGTTAAGACAATAAGTTCTTGTAATAATAGATTGTAAATGTTTTTAAGCTGTATTTTTTATTTCATTCATTTATATTTGCAATTGTTTGCAATAGATTTCATCAGTTCCCTCCTTTAAACGTACACTGAGTTAGCTATTCTGTTTTTAGCTGGAGGATAATTGCTTCACAGTGTTGCGTTGGTTTCTGCCATACATCAGCACAAATCAGCCATAGGTATACACATGTCCCCGCCCACTTAACCCGCCACCCCACCCCACCCCCATCGCACCCTCTCGCCTGTCACAGAGTGCCAGGCTGAGCTCCGTGTGTTACACAGCAGCCTCCCGCCAGCTGTCTGTTTTACACGTGGAAATGCGTATGTTTCAGTGCCATTCTCTCAGTTCACCCCCTTCTCTCCTCCCCGACTGTGTCCTCAAGTCTGTTTTGTGTGTCTCTGTCTCTCTCCCTGACGTGCAAATTGGTTCATCAGTACTGTTATCAGTTCCATGTTACACATTAATATACAATATTTGTTTTTCTGACTTCACGCTGTATAATAGGCCTTGTATAACAGGCTCTAGGTTCATACACCTCACTAGAACTTACTCAAGTTCGTTCCTTTTTATCAAGCCATATATTTTGATGAGACTTTTAACCCTGAGATCAGTTTTCTAATTTTGAAATAAATGAATCCTTTGAAAGTTACAAGTGGGGGCAGGTGAATGCAGGGGCTGATACATAATTAATCGTTTTTCCTACTCTAGGTGCAAGTGTCATTTTAACCTGAATGCTGGCTAGTCATTTATAAAACTATCATTTGTGGTCTTTTAAAGGCAGCCACGTTGTGGAGGGGAGAATCAAAACTGCCCCGATTCCTGATTCTGCCGTGCCCCTTAGATCTGTCTGTTCTCCCTGCCTCTTGGCCCCAGAGAGGTGCAGCTTCAGCTAAGGCACATCCTCCAGTAAGATTTTCTTCTCGCAGTTTCTTCCTGCTTCTCTCCCCAGTGGTCACTGTCTACTGACTTGTCCTTCCCTCCCTCACTTCCTTCATCAGTAAGGCTGATAACCGGCTGATTGTCTAACAAGAGATTTTTGTTTTATTGTGCAACTGCTTGTTCATCCTTCAGTTTCAGCTCGAGAGGCAGTGTGTTCTTTCTCATCAGACACAGCAGGGTTTCTGAGCTTGAGCTCCACTCACTGCTTGCTAGTGGTGTGGCCCAGACCACTTCATAGCACAGCTCCTTCAGTGTCGGGCTGGGGTGGCGTTCCCGTAAGAAACCATGCAGTTGCTGCTTCCTGGGGTTGCACAGTTTGCGTTCTGATGTGACTTTAGACAAATGAATGAGACTCTGAGCTTTCAATGAGGCCATGAATGTGGAATTCTAAGAACCGTGCATTTAAGAGACTTAAGGACAGGTCACGAACAGCTCCATAGCCCTTTGTTTTTCCCTTTGACTACGGGTAGATTACTAGTAACCAGCCGAGTTGTAAGTGGCAAGGTAGGATCATTGTGAAGTAGCTGTGAGCTATCATGGAAGGTATATTCTAAAAAGCTCTATTTTTTCCCCTCTTAACTACACACTTCATTGTTAAAAAAAGAATTTGTGAGTATGAGTTTGGATCATTTCCACAGTTCATCTGGTACTCTGAGACTGTCCAAGGCGCAGTTGTGTTGATACACAGGGTGGGGGTTACAGATAGGTGAGGTACATTTGCAGTTTTTGTATGATAACTTATCACGGCATAGCCAAGAGAGAGAATTCAGTGCAGGCAAGTGAAAACATATTTAGTTTTCCAGAGTGTTCACTTGAAATACTTTTGGTAGGATATTAGAATAATTTCCAAGTTCCGTACTTAGAAACGAGATTCATGAAGGAGTCACTGGTTTACTTTGTGGTGGTAGTGGTCACTTCCTCAGGGATGTTCAGCTCTTTGCAGCCTCGTGGACTGCGGCACGCCAGGTTTCTCTGTCCTTCACCATCTCCAGGAGCTTGCTCAAACTCATGTCCATTGAGTCAGTGATGCCATCCAAACATCTCATCTTCTGTGGCCCCCTTCTCCTGCCCTCAGTCTTTGCCTGCATCAGGGCTTTTTCCAGTGAGTTGGCTCTTTTGCTGGCCAGAATATTGGAGCTTCAGTATCAGTCCTTCCACTGAATATTCAGGGCTGGTTTTCTTTAGGAAATTTCCCTTAGGATTGACTAATTTGATCTCTTTGCAGTCCAAGGGACTCTCAAGAGTCTTCTCCAGCACCACAGTTCTAAAGCATCAATTCTTTGGCCTTCTTTATGGTCCCAACTCCCACGTCTGTACCTGACTACTGGAAACACCATAGCTTTGACTGTGTGGACGTTTGTTGGCAAAAGGTATTACTTTATGTTCCATAATTCAAATAGACTTAACACGCCATTACAGCAGTTGGGAAGTTAGGATTTTAGAGTTCAAAATAAATACACATTTACTTATGTCCTTTTTTATGCAGAATATTTTTTTGGGGGAGGAAGGTTTAAGTTTAGATTTACAAGGAAAATCAATTTAGTGTGTATTAAATACAGTGTATTCTGATCAAAATTTGCCTAAAGGAATGTTTTTCTAGGAAGTGCATATAGTCATAATTAAGATTGCTTCATTCTTAATGAAGTTATATCTTAAAGCAAGAGAAGGCAATGTAATCTTCTCCTTTTATTGGCCCTGTGTTATACTTTGACTTACAGCCTCATAGCTTTAGGCTTGTAAGGTGATCACTAACCACCTGTCACCGTACACATCTGTAAAGACTCTGTGGTTAGATGAACGGCTGTTTGCTGAGAAGGGTAGGGGGAGTTTTGTGCTGGTGGATGTCTGGGCAGAAAGAACACTGTAAGGATTGGGGGCACAGACCTGGAAAATTGCTTGGCCTATTTGTGAAGTTTTCTGTGTTGATAAAAATACAATGTACTGTATATCATAGTTCCCACATTCAATTTAACCACAACTGATCACACATTGTGGCTCTAAAGTAGTTGTGTCCAAACTTACATTTGCATCTGCCTCCATTAGTAAGAATTTGAACCCATGGTTCTCAGCATCTATATCCTTTCAATTTTTTCTTTTCAAATAAACAGTAACTATCACAGTCTTTATTGGTTTTGTCAAAAAAGTGTGTCTTTGTTTTTTTTCCATGTGATCTTAACACGGGTTGCTAATTTTTAGGAGACCTGAAGTTCACATTCCTTGTTAATCTCAAGTTCTAGAATTTTCAGGCCCACAGTTAGGAAGGGTGTATCATGTGCACTCTCTGCTTTGGAGGCCACTACTGTAAAAGGCTGTCGTATAAAGAATATTCAGAATGTTTGTTTTTCTCCTTTGAATGCTAAGTAATAGGTAGTATAGATGAGTGGGATAGAGTGAGTAATGAGTGCAGTCTTTGCATCCCAAAGAGGCCATTGGAGAAATCAGAGTATTGATGAAATAAAAATTTTGAGTTCTGGGTCTGCTTAACTCTGTGAAGGTTGTAAATGAATATTCATGTTTCCTTAACCTTTATTTAGTATCCACTGTGTGCCAGGCACTCTTCCAAGCAATTTCGTATATGTTACTTAATCCACAACCCTTTTACTGATGAGGAATCCAACTTGTTAATTTATGGAAGTAGAAAAAGTCAGAATTCTTCCAGGACTTTGACTCAAAGCTCTTTGTTTTTCCCTTTCTACTATAGCTATTTGGAGGAGCTCTAAAATCTAGTTGATGAGATAGGAAAAAATAGATGTGCAACACAGTATCAAAGAGGAAGTTCTAAGTCCTTGGAATGGTGCCTGTTTTCTGGGTCAGAGCTTCATCTAGCAAAATGGATACAGCAGATGTTTAATAAATATCTGTTAAGTATTCAGGAGCTCTTAGTATCAAGCAGTGTGCTGTTTCCAGGCATGTGGAGTGGAGACCAGACTTCCACTTCCCAACTGTGTGATCTTGGCCAGTTACGCTCTCTGAGCCTGAGTTTCCTTATCTGAAAAACGGGGGACTCGATCTCAGCTGCCCTGGGTAGTTATGAAAATTAAACGATAACGTATTAAGGCGCTTAACTCATGGAGTCTGTTGTATGGTACCTGGCTTGTGTGATGACGTTTAACGCCTCTGCAAGAAGGTTCTGTGCTCTGCTGTAGCTGTTGGTTCTCTAGTCTCCATCAAAGTGTTTAACAACAGTGGTCTGCTCCAGTTTCTACCTCCACCAGTTCCTTTTTGAGCTGGTAAAAATTAAAACAAACCAACCTTATTTTAAGGTAGTATATTGTTATGTTTCAGATGGTAAACAGTAAAATAAACTGTAGCTTTTGTGGTCAGTGTATGGTAAATTCTGGTGTTCAGGATATTCGATTATGTCATTTAATTTAGTAATTGCTTTTTTTGGGAAAGTGAAAGTGAAGTCGCTCAATTGTGTCCAACTCTTTGCAATCCCTTGGACTGTAGCCTGCCAGGCTCCTCCATCCATGGGATTTTCCAGGCAAAATTCCTGGAGTGGGTTGCCATTTCCTTCTCCAAGGGATCTTCCTGACCCAGGGATTGAATCCAGGTCTCCTGCATTGCAGGTAGACACTTTACCGTCTGAGCCACCAGGGAAGCTTTTTTAGGAGAGGGGGGATAAATACAGACCAATGTGAAAAAGAAAATAAAAACGCCCACAATCCCACTGGTCACATAATCCTTGTTGGCTTAAAAAAGTTCCATGTACATGGTTGGAAATTTAAATCTATAAATTAGAAGTCCCCTCTATTAGCTTGGGTGTCACAACAAAAACACCACAGACTGGTGGCTTAAACAGCAGAAACTTACTTTTAGCAGCCCAAGATCACGGTATCCTCAGGTTTAGCTTCTCCTGCGGCCTCTCTCCTTGGCTTGCGGCTGGCCGCCTTCTCACTGCGTCCTCACCAGGTCGTCCGTGTGTGGTCTGTGTCCTTGGCTCCTTTTCCTGAAACGACATCCGCCATGCTGGATGAGGGCCCACCTGACACCTGCTTGTAACCCGGTCACCTCATTAAAGGCCGCATCTCCCAATACAGTCACACTATGCCATCTGGAGGTGGGGGCCTCAACGTGTGAATTTGGGGGACGGAGTTCAGCTCATACCTGCCCTATCCTTAAAACCACTAATAGCTTTTATTTCTATATTTCCAGAAAAAGTTCCTTTTCATATCTGTGGGCATATGAATTTAAGTGACTAGGAGTAATTAGTTTCTATGAGCTCAATGTGGGCAGTATACATAGGAACGAAAAACTGCTGTAGGGTTGTGCTAGGTTGGGAAAGTGAACTTAGGTGGAATCAGACCTGATGGCATATTTTTGTCTGTATGTGTGTTGTATATGTGAGTTTGTATATGTAAATACCAATATATTAAAGCCTCTTCAATATAAAATTGACCAGTTTTATATTTGTCTTAAGTCCTTGATGTGCTAAAACTGTGTGTGTGTGTGAATCTATGAAATTGATTTGTCCATTCAGTTTTTATTGAGCACTATTACTACGCTGGGCCCTCTGTTAGTCATGGGGTGTATGCAGTCATAAGATGAGATCCCCGCCCAGCAGCCCTGAAGTTGGGTGAAGGGGCCAGAGCTTGTCTCCGGAGGCTTATACAGTGCTTTCTGGAGGAGGTAACTGAAGCTTGTACGGTCTGTCCAAAGAGTATTTCAGGCAGAGGGGCTAGCACATGGAAAGGCAGAGAGTTTTGAAGAGGATGATCAGAGGTTAAATACAGTGAAAGTACAGCCTGGAGAGGAGTAACAGTGGGCGAGGCTGAAATGGTGGCTTAAGTTGCATCCTGAAGGGTCTTTTATGCGCTCCTCTTTTTTTTCTTTTAAACAACTGTATTTGTCTGTAAGGCTTGCTGTTTGCAACCCTTGAAGGATGAAAGGAAAGTGGCACTGTATTTGCATTTTCAAAGTGACTGTCTGGCCTTGGGATGAAGGATAAACGAGGGGGATGGGAAGTGGTTGGGTGTTGGCAGGTGAGAGGGGAATGGAAGTGAAAGTCACTCAGTCGTGTCTGAGTCTGCGATCCCGTGGACTGCCCATGGGAGTCTCCAGGCCAGAATACTGGAGTGGGTAGCCGGTCCCTTCTCCAGGGGATCTTCCCAACCGGGGGATCAAACCCAGGTCTCCCACATTGCAGGCAGATCCTTTACCAGCTGAGCCCCCAGGGAAGAGGGGAATGACTGCTTGAAAGAAGACAGTTCAGGGGATGAGAGGCAGCCGGCAGGTTGGAAAGAGGTTTCACAGGAAGGGTTAATAGGACTTCCTTAGGAAAGGAAGAAGACGGAAATGATGGAAGTTTCCAGGTGGACAGAACAAATTTGGGTAAGAAGCCCGATGATAACTGAGTTTTGGATCTGTGGAACTGGAAATACTTTTATCCCATTCAGGCGAAGATGCTCCTTGGGAATTCGGATGCCTGGGTAGTGGGTGTGGACTGGAGCGGAGACGCCCTGTGAAGGTGCGAGCTGAAACAGAAGAAGCTGTCTAGTGAAGAGCAGTGGCTGAGACTGTGTCCCAGGGCGCGTTAGCATTTTCACTGGTGGCCAGGAGGAAGCCAGGAGAGTGAGCTCTCTGCGGGACAGTGTGTGCTGGTCAGGGCCAGGGGTTCTGGGGGTCACTGGGTGGGGGAAGGCAAAGACAGCTGAGAGAGTGTCTGATAGATTTAGATTGGACAATCCGTCTGAAGTAAGTCAGCAGTGGGCTTGCTAACCAGATGGCAGAAGGGTCTGTGGTGAATTGGAGACAAGACGCAATAGGCATGAAATAACTGATGGGGCTTTCCAAAGGAGGTAAAGTACATGGTATCCAAGTAGGGGGAAGCGGGGCTCAGGAATTATGGACGCTTAGGAGTAGATAAGACTAGATTTATGGTGGAGACAGTGGCAGGAGTGGTGAAGGTGGGCAGAGGTTACAGACGCAGAACAGGAGGGTGTTTTGGAGTGAAGGGTTGACTTGGCACCCACAGCTCAGGGAACGGTGGGTACCTCAGTGTTGCGCTCATTTGGTTCTTAAAATGGTGCTACTGTGGATGTTTTATCTTTATTTATTCCTCCTCTACTAAGTGGTTATCTTAATAATGTCTTGATTGTGAGTTGGAATATCCTCAGTTGTCTCAGGAAAAAGATGTATTCTGGTATTGGGAATGAGTTGTTTTTTCTTCTTTTTTTCTTTCCAGTGATACTTAAGTAGGCGAAGTTGAATTAGTGAGTCTGTCACACAGCACTGAGACGCGTTTCTGGTGCTGGGGAGAGGAATCCAGCTAGCACACGAGCGAGCATGTTCTTGGGGGAGAAGGTGGCTCTAGAAGTTTCCTAAGACCCGTGCAGCACAGCAAGAGAGACTGGGTGGCTTAAAGTGACGGGGACGAATTGCTGCACGCCGGTGCCGGGCCTCCCTCTGGTTTCTGGGAGCAGCTGGCAGTCTGTGGGGTTCCTTGACTTGCGGCCGCGCCACTCAGTCTGTCTTCTTGATCACAGGGTC
This sequence comes from Oryx dammah, assembly GCF_014754425.2. Classification (NCBI taxonomy): domain Eukaryota; kingdom Metazoa; phylum Chordata; class Mammalia; order Artiodactyla; family Bovidae; genus Oryx; species Oryx dammah. The sequence goes on along the minus strand of NW_024070202.1, from coordinate 114,648,350 downwards.
TTCTCCTGTTATCTCTCTCTCTCTGTCCGAACCTCCCTTCTACGTGTACACTGGCCTTACTAGACTTAGGGTGCATCTCACTCCAGTGTGACCTGGTCTTAACTTGATTACATCTGCGAATAAGGTCATATTCCTTGGTTCCAGACAGACATGAATTCTGGGGACACCATTCAACCAAATAGAGTAGTTTCAGAAATGAATTTCTAATGTGAAATTTCATGCATCAACTAAAGTTGTGTAGAGGGTTTTCCTAATGCAATTACTTAAGCCTTAGATTATTAAGGCAGGACATTAGAATTGTTTTAACCTATTTAGGGCTTAAGTCCTTGTGATTATGTGCTTTTAGTATTGTAAACCAATTCAGATGAAATCCTGTAAATCTAAATCTGAATGATAAATACAAACTTCCCCAAATTTGTTATTTTTAAGTGTAGTGAAAGTGAAAATGTTACTCTGTCTCGTCTGACTATTTGAGACCACATGGACTGTAGCCTGTCAGACCACTCTGTCTATGGGATTATTTTAGGCAAGAATACTGGAGTGGGTTGCCATTCCCTTCTCCAGGGGGTCTTCCCAATTCAGGGATTGAACCTGGGTCTCCCGCATTGTGGGCAGATTCTTTACTATCTGAGCCGCCAGGGAAGCCCTAGTTATGTGTAACAATGCCATTATTATCAAGGAGAGGTCATTGGCGGTAATATTTTCTGAAAGAAAAAGGCACAATGATTGTTGAGAAAAGAAGAGACGCTAAAGGCAAAGAAGAAAAGGAAAGATACACTCATTTGAATGCAGAGTTCCAAGGAATAGCAAGGAGAGATAAAGCCTTTCTCAGTGATCAATGCAAAGAAATAGAGGAAAACAATAGAATGGGAAAGACTAGAGATCTCTTCAAGAAAATTAGAGATACCAAGGGAACATTTCATGCAAAAAAGGGGCACAATAAAGGACAAAAATGGTATAAACCTAACAGAAGCAGAAGATATTAAGAAGAGGGGGCAAGAATATATAGAACTATACAAAAAAGATCTTTATGACCCAGATAACCACGATGGTGTGATCACTCACCTAGAGCCAGACATCCTGGAGTGCAAATTCAAGTGGGCCTTAGGAAGCATCACTATGAGCAAAGCTAGTAGAGGTGATGGAATCCCAGTTGAGCTGTTTCAAATCCTAAAAGATGATGCTGTGAAAGTGCTGCACTCAAAATGCCAGCAAGTTTGGAAAACTCAGCAGTGGCCACAGAACTGGAAAAGGTCAGTTTTCATTCCAATCCCAAAGAAAGGCAACGCTCAAAGAATGCTCAAACTACCGCACAATTGCACTCATCTCACATGCTAACAAAGGTATGCTCAAAATTCTCCAAGCCTGGCTTCAACAGTACGTGAACCGTGAACTTCCAGATGATCAAGCTGGTTTTAGAAAAGGCAGAGGAACCAGAGATCAAATTGCCAACATCTACTGGATCATTGAAAAAGCAAGAGAGTTCCAGAAAAACATTTACTTCTGCTTTATTGACTATGCCAAAGCCTTTGTGTGGATCACAACATGCTGTGGAAAATTCTTGAAGAGATGGAAATACTAGACCACCTGACCTGCCTCCTGAGAAATCTGTAGATCAAGAAGCAACAGAACTGGACATGGAACAACAGACTGGTTCCAAATCTGGAAAGGAGTACACTAAGGCTGTATATTGTCACCCTGCTTATTTAACTTATATGCAGAGTACATCATGTGAAATGCTGGAATGGATGAAGCACAAGCTGGAATCAAGATTGCTGGGAGAAATATCAATATTCTCAGATATGCAGATGACACCACCGTTATGGCAGAAAGTGAAGAGGAACTAAAGGGCCTCTTGATGAAAATGAAAGAGGAGACTGAAAAAGCTGAGTTAAAGCTCAACATTCAGAAAACTAAGATCATGGCAAATAATGGGGAAAGAATGGAAACAGTGACAGATTTTATTTTCGGGGGCTCCAAAATCACTGCAGATGGTGACTGCAGCCATGAAATTAAAAGTCTTGCTCCTTGGAAGAAAAGCTATGACCAACCTAGACAGCATATTAAAAAGCAGAGACATTACTTTGTTGACAGAGCTCCGTCTAGTCAAAGCTATGGTTTTTCTAGTAGTGTATGGATGTGAAAGTTGGACTATAAAGAAAGCTAAGTGCTGAAGAATTGATGCTTTTGAACTGTGGTGTTGGAAGAGACTCTTGTGAGTCCCTTGGACTGCAAGATCCAACCAGTCCATCCTAAAGGAAATCAGTCCTGAATATTCATTGGAAGGACTGATGCTGAAGCTGAAACTCTAATACTTTGGCCACCTGATGTGAAGAACTGGCTCATTGAAAAAGATCCTGATGCTGGGAAAGATTGGAGCAGGAGGAGAAGGAGATGACAGAAGATGAGATGGTTGGATGGTATCACTAACTTGATGTACATGAGTTTGAGCAAGCTTTGAGAGTTGGTGATGGACAGTGAAGCCTGGCGTGCTGCAGTTCATGGGACTGCAAATAGTTGTACACAACTGAGCGACTGAACTGAACTGAATATTTTCTGATGAGAAAATGATGAGAAATGCCATTGTATGTTTTAAACTAGATGGTTGTAAAATGCTTACGGTTGGATTCCCCTCTGACCCTCCAAAGACCAGACTGGTTTGTGAAAAAACAAACTTTAATCCCAAATATAGTAGTAAATATAATAGTAAAAACAACTTGACTAGTCTGGGTTGATAGATGGAACTGAAGATGCAACTCTTCAGGTGATGGTGAAAAGAAATTTACTAGTCTGGGTAAATTCTAACTGAAATCTAATAACAGAAGTAGAAATCATTCATTTAAAAATGTGAACCTCTTTATTAGACTTATTTAATAAATACATGTGGTAGCCCTCGCTATTTTCTTTTATGTTGGCTTAGTCTTGGTCTCACAGCTTTATTTCCTATGAGTTTACCTCTTTTTCCGACTAAAACTCACATCAGAGCTTGTTAATTCTTTCCAGTGAAACTTAGTTTTGAGTGATGGCACCCAATTCTAATAACCAAGCAGATGGTCCCATTTGTCATAAAGCAGGACTTGTAATTCAAACTTAAAAGTTTTAAAGCTGCCAATCCTTGATTACCCATGTTTTTGGAGCAGTGGGGGAACAGAATGGAAGTAGAAAGGAAGTGTGTGAAATTTTCCTTCTTTACTCTTGCAGTTACTGGCATCAAGGAAGCTGGGTTTAGGTTGAACCCTATGAAATTATCCTTTTTAAAAAGGATTAAGATGGTCACATACTGGCAGTTTTACAAGGTCCAAACTAATTAATTGACTTTTCCAATTCCACATAGGAAGCCTCAACTCCTCTAGCTCAAGGAAGGCTGCACAAGTAGAGGGGTTTCACGTAGGGAAGCTCAGCTAAAGGTTGTGCATCAGCTCAACGCCCACTTATTAGAACCGGAAGCAGGGTCAGGACCACATTGTCATTTATACTTTTTGCTGAATCATCTTTTTTTCTTAGTATAGCTTTATTTTTAGACATTTTCTTTTCAGAATATCAGAACATTTCTCATACTTAAGCAGATGGGTTGAAAAAACATTTTGAAGCTAAATAGAATTTATTTTAAATGCTTGTTGTTTTGAATTATCTTTATTCTACTCTTTCAACCCCTGGTTGTATTAATATGTGTAATAAAAATTTGTTTCTTGTTTTGCTGTCATATAGTTGTATGAAATTCTCGGTTAAGGAACGCTTATCTTAATACTCATTAATTGCAATAATAACTACCTCTGGGCTCTTGACAAATCCTGTTTTGATGAATGTGATACGATCTTGTGTTAATGAATCTAGAATAGTGTTTGAGACACAGTGAGGTCCTTGAGAAATGATGTTTGAATTTCTCCTTTCTTTAGAAGGGTCTTAAACTTTTGAAGAAAGCATAAAATTAAAACAGTCCCTGAAAACATTATGAAGTTTGAACCCAAAAGGAAACCTTTAAAATTCTGATCTGTGTTGTTTCTCCTGATGTAGTCTGCGGTATTCTTCATATTGAAACTACATTTCACAAAAAGGAATGTTCTTGGTTAACTATTATCAAAATCCCTTGATTAAAATATATGCCTATTTGTGTATCTGTGTGTGTATTTAAATGTATTGAAAGAGATTTACTGAGATGTGTAAGCAAACATACATACCCACATATATGAGTTAGAATGGTCGAATGATATATTCATTATAAAGGGCAGCATTTTTTTTTTCTCCAACCTAAATGCTTCACTCTGTAGATAATGATAGTGTGGGATTTGGGGAGTGTGATCACTTCCCGGTAAATCATAGATGCGTCTTTAGTATTTCGTATTCTAAAAGTTCACACGCTCATCATAAATTCAGACTCTTAAGAAGAAGAGGCATAAATCACAAGCTCAGGTCTGCTCCCCAGAGATAATCACTGGAAACTTCCTTGTGTTTCTTTCCAGATGTTTTCATTTGTGGGTAAGAAATGGATGTGTGTAGGCAAAAAAAAATTTAAAAAGACACAGGTGTATACTTGTTGAAAACAAATCTAATTATGCTGTAAACTTGCTGCTTTTTTCATGATTAAAAATGGAAATAATTCCCATTTACTTAATCCTATTTTTTAACATTACTCTTATTAAATCATGTTGTATAATTGTCAGTCAACAGGGATGGCTCAGGTAAAATCTAATAGAAAAGGTTGGATTAAAATTGTAAATTTGTACTGTATATGGGCGTTTGCAGGGGTAAGGCAGTGTGGTCTTTTTAATGTACATGATCTTTTAAAAATATCTTTTTCTAATGTCCCTTGTCTGTTGTAAAACCCTGTAAACTTCTGGTAGCCGATTTCTGTCTTTTTGCTTTAAGGTAACACTGTTCTGTAGTTATTCTTCTGAGAGATTAAAGTGATTTATTTTTTAAAGGAATACATAAAAAAATTCTGTATTAATTGTGTTCATTATAAGTTAGAAACCCTGGTTCCGCTTACTGTTCTTATGATCTTAGAAGATGCTTAAGAGCCTGAGCTCTGTGTTAATCCAGTGCTGGTTCAAATCCTGGATGTACCACTTAATAATTAGTTGTGTGACCAGGATCCTCTCCATGCTTCAGTTTTTCCGCCCGTAAAATGAGGAGTGATGATTGTTATGATGGGTCCGTAGAAAGTATTATGTTAGTTGAAGTTCTGTCAGTTGCTGTAACAGATAAACCCTGAAATCTCAGGGGCTTAAGAGAATAATAGTTTGTTCTCCTGGGACTGGAGTTAATCTCATCTCTGATGTCTTCTGCACAGGATTTCCAAGATTGCCCTGGGCATTGATGTCCACCTGGCAGATGGGGGAGGGAAACGTGCAGGATTGTGTGGGGGGTTTGGACGTTGTGCCTGGGAGTAGTGAAGAGGCGTCCAGCCCATTTGCCCACATGGCATTGTCAGGGTCTCAGACATAGGGCAGGGAGGTTGGGAAAATGTAGCTGCAGCCGCTTGCCGAAGACAGGGAAGTGAGTTTAAGTGCATTTGGTGATAGTCAGCCTGTCTGTGGGGTAAGTACTCAGCCTGGAAGATGGTGAAAAAGTAGTTACACAAGTCTCTTTACCTCTTGGGGGTCTGTAAGGGGAGGGTGGTGATGTAGAGGGGAACAGCATTTGCTGAGAACTGCCATGAAGCACTGTTTTCGAAGAACTCTATATTATAACCGCATTCATTCACTTCATTCTTTAAAAAGTCCTCTAAAGACTATTGTTATTATTATTATTATTATTATTATTTTAACATCCAAGGAAACTAAGGCACAGGCAGAGGCATGCGTGGAGTTAGGGTTTGAACTCTAGCAGTGTTCACTTCCAGGTGTGGGGCTTTTAACGCTCTGCTGACAGTCTGGTGCAAACACAGCAGCTCCATTTAGCCCCTGCACGTGGCTGTGTCCGGAATCTTCCTTCTCTTGGTGTCTTCCGCAGAGATCTTCTTTGTGCCAAAATAATCTCTTTCAAGTTGCTGCCACCTCCATCCGTGATCTTCTTTCTCCCCTCCACTTGTCTTGATATTCAGTAGTCACTCCTTTTCTCTTTCTACCTTTTTCTTTTTTTTTAAAAAAAATTTCTTTTGATGTGGATCATTTTAAAAGTCTGTGTTGAATTTGTTAGATAAAGAATCTGCCTGCAATGTGGGAGACCTGGGTTCGATCCCTGGGTTGAGAAGATCCCCTGGAGAAGGGAACGGCTATCCACTCCAGTATTCTGGCCTGGAGAATTCTGTGGTTTGTATAGTCCATGGGGTCGCAAAGAGTCGGACACGACTAAGCAACTTTCAGTTAACAAAAAAAAAACCAAGAAACAAACGAGTTTGCTGAATCAGGAGCTGAATAGGGCCCTCACAGCGTGATTAATTCTTTCTTACTCTGTGGGTTGCTGCCTGCTTTTTTCCTTGCAGTGTATTTGTTGAAGAAGCAACTTACTTGCCCCGTAGAGTATCCTACTTGTCTGGATTTTGCTGATTGTAGGTTTAACATGTCTTTCTAGTCTCTGTATTTCCAAGTTCAAGTTCACCCCCTGAGCAGTGTTGGAGTCAGGGCGCCTATCCCCTGCACAGTTGTAATTCTGTGTAACTTTAAAGTGAGCCCTCCATATCTGTGGTCCTGCATCCACAGACTTGTCCCGCTATAGACTGTGTACTTGAGCAGGACGTATTCACTGGAAAAAACCCGTGTGCACGTGGACCTGCCCAGCTCTGACCTTTGTGGTCAGCTGTAAGTAGCTGGAGCTTAGAGGCTTGATCAGATTCAGGGTCAATAAAATATTTCCCGTGGCTGCTGCTGGAGGTGCGTTCTTTGCACCTGGAACCACATGCGCTCTGCTTGTCTGTCTGTGACACCGGCGGCTATTGGTGACCAGTGTCCGGGTCTGATTTATGCACTAGGTTGTCAGGCGGCGATGCTCTGATTCTGTTATGCCTTCATTTTTTTAGCCAGAATGCTTTTTTTTTTTTTTTAAAGGGACAAGTCCCCCACACCTCTTACTTGGTTGCCTGCTGCTGCTGCTAAGTCACTTCAGTCGTGTCCGACTCTGTGTGACCCCATAGATGGCAGCCCACCAGGCTACCCCATCCCTGGTATTTTCCAGGCAAGAACACTGGAGTGGGTTGCCTAGTTTAACAGTTTATATAGGAAAGGCAGGATAAATGTTTGATTCTTTCTCTTTCTTTACCAGTTGGTGGCGCACTCAGTTGGTTCACAAGCATTTCCCAATTGTGCTTAATATGTTTTTCTTATTCTTATTTTCTTACGTTTATGTCACCACAGGAAAGTATCTGAAAACCGACAGACAGAGGCAGGATCGCGCCCGAGTCCCTGTCTGGTGGTGGGCCAGTGCAGTGCCCCTAAGGTGGTGTGGGGCAGCTCAGGTTGGGGAAGGCTCTGTGCTTGCTCTGGAGCTGCATTTGAAGGCTGAGTAGCAGTTCACTTCTGGAGGAGGTGACTGCTCTCCAGGCAAAGGAGCCGTGCGTGCAAAGGCTCGGGAGACGGGCCTGTTTGTTAAATGTGGGGATCTCGTGTGGTTGGAGCCACGTGTGCTGGACGTAGGAGGGTCAGGAGAGGAGGCCGTGGAGGTGGTGGGGATGGTCAGTCCCGTCCATTAAGGAAGAGTTGTGACTTCACTCTGAAGGCGGTGGAGAGCCTCTGAAAGGTTCTTACGCAGGCAGAGACATAGAAACACAACTTCTGGGGTCCCCCTGGCAGCCTGCGCAGGGCGACACGGTGCTCTTCTCTGAACGGGTGACACAGACTCGGTGGGTTCTCTCTCCCTGTTGCTCCCTGTTCCTCTTCCCCAGTAAACCGACACACCCCTGCCTCAGGCCTCCTCCTCGAGTCCTGGCTGTTGGTCTTCGCAGGGCTTGGGCCCCGGGCAAGGCTAGAAACGAGGCCGTCTGGGAAAAAAGAAAGTGGTTGTAGTGTTTAAGGATTCACTGCTGCTGTGCAGGCAAGCCGAGCGCCGGGTGTGCGAGTTGGGAGAGGAGCGAGGACAGTGAGTGGGGGTGACGATCGGTGCCGGTTGACCCCTGCAGCCTGCTGCCCCCCGCATGAAAGGGGTGTGCTGGGAAGGGAAGGGGCTTACTCAGGGCTGCGCTCTAGTGAGAGGCCAAGGGGGGACGGCCTAAGCCTTCCCCACCGCAGACTGCCTTTCTGGTTTTGTGACCCCCTTCTTGTCTGTGCTCTGTGCCTAAGCACACCAGCAGCGCCCCCAGCCTGCGTCGTGTGCTCCCTCCCCTCCTGAGGTTTCCAGGCCCCTGCTCTATCCCCTTAGTCTTGTATCTGGAGAGCCTTTGCTGGGAGTCTGACTTGGAGCTGCCATCCAATGGCAAAGGGAGAAGCCCAGTATGGCTGAGGATACAGCTTGATCCGTGAACTGAGGGGGGCGAGGTGGAGGGGGTGTTTTAGCATTCATATGGAGAAAATTTTTTTGCATGCATACATTAAAGCAAAGTTTCTTAGGCTTTGTAGGGCTGCCATTCAACTATTAAGTATTGAGTTTAAAATGTGTAGAAAAAAATTACATGCCTAAATTATAAGTATTTATCAACAAAAGAAAATAAAAATGCTCTACCTACTTAAGCTTTACGAACACTTAGTGGCATATATATATTTTATATACACACACAAACTATCTCTGTATATATACCTGTATGTGACACATTTAGAAAAAATAGAAACTAAACCACCAAGAACTAACTCGTCAATAAATTCAGTAATGTTGCAGGATACAGAATTAATGTGCAGAAGTCTGCTCTTCTGTACACTTTTATAGTAAACTATCAGAAAGAAAAACTAAAACAATTCCATTTATAGTTGAATCAAAGAGAATAAAATACCTTGAATAAATCTTAACTAAGGAGGTTGCCGGGAGAAATATCAATAACCTCAGATATGCAGATGACACCACCCTTATGGCAGAAAGTGAAGAGGAACTAAAAAGCCTCTTGATGAAAGTGAAAGAGGAGAGTGAAAAAGTTGGCTTAAAGCTCAGTATTCAGAAAGCTAAGATCATGGCATCTGGTCTCATCACTTCATGGGAAATAGATGGGGAAACAGTGGAAACAGTGTCAGACTTTATTTTTTTGGGCTCCAAAATCACTGCAGATGGTGACTGCAGCCATGAAATTAAAAGATGCTTACTCCTTGGAAGGAAAGTTATGAGCAACCTAGACAGCATATTCAAAAGCAGAGACGTTACTTTGCCAACAAAGGTCCGTCTACTCAAGGCTATGGTTTTTCCAGTAGTCATGTATGGATGTGAGAGTTGGACTGTGAAGAAAGCTGAGCACTGAAGAATTGATGCTTTTGAACTGTGGTGTTGGAGAAGACTCTTGAGAGTCCCTTGGACTGCAAGGAGATCCAACCAGTCCATTCTAAAGGAGATCAGTCCTGGGTGTTCTTTGGAAGGAATGATGCGAAAGCTGAAACTCCAGTACTTGGGCCACTTCATGTGAAGAGTTGACTCATTGGAAAAGACTCTGATGCTGGGAGGGATTGGGGTCAGGAGGAGAAGGGGACGACAGAGGATGAGATGGCTGGATGGCATCACTGACTCGATGGACATGAGTTTGAGTGAACTCTGGGAGTTGGTGATGAACAGGGAGGCCTGGCGTGCTGCGATTCATGGGGTCGCAAAGAGTCAGACACGACTGAGCGACTGAACTGAAGGAGGTGAAAGACTGGTACTCCAAAAACAATAAGACACTGTTGAAAGAAATTGAAGACAATGTTGATGGAAAGATATACAGTGTTTTTCATGGATTGAAAGAGTTAAAATTATTAAAGTGACCATACTACCCAAGGGAATCTTTGCAATCCCTATCAAAATGCCAGTGGCATTTTCCAAAGAACTAGAACAAATCTAACATTTTTATGGAAACAAAAGACCCCAAATAGAACCGTCTGGAGAAATTAGAAAAAATCAGGAGGTATCATGCTGCTTAATTTCAAACTATGTTACAGAACTGCAGTAATCAGAAACAGTATGGTCCTGGCTCAAAAACAGATCAGTGAAACAAAATAGAGCCCAGAAGCAAACCGCACTTTTTATGGTGAGTTAATCTACAACAACAAAGGAGGCAGGGATATGCAATGAGGAAAAGACAGCCTCTTCCGTACGTGGTATTGGGGAAAACTAGACAGCTGCTTGCAAAAGAATCAAACTGGATGACTTTCTCATAACATTTTCAAGCACACACACACACACACACACACACAATAAATATAAAAACTCAGAATTGATTGAAGACCTGAAAACATAAAACTTCTAGAAGAAAACATGGGCAGTATGTTCTTTGACATTTCTATTAGCAGTATTTTTTGTGTATGTCTTCTCCAGGCAAGGGAAGCAAAAGCAGTCAAAAGCAAATGACACCACTCAAACTAAAAAGCTTTTGCACAGTGAAGGAAACCATCAAAGAAACAAAAAGGCCACGTATTGAATGGGAGAAGATGTTTGCAAAAGGTACATCTAAAGCACTTAGAGTACAAAATATATGAAGAATTCATACAACTCAATGTCAAACAACCCAAGTGAAAAATGGGCAGAGGAACTGAATAGACATTTTCCCAAAGAAGACATACGGATGGCCAGTAGATGAAAAGATGCTCATTAGCTCTGAATCATCATGGAAGTGCAAATCAAAGCTACCAGAAGGATCTCCTCACACCTGTCAGGATGGCTCTCATCAGATGGACAACAAAGAATAAGTGTTGGTGAGGGGGTGGAGCAGTGGACACTGTGGGTGGGAATGCGGTTTGGTGTAGCCACTGTGGAAGGCAGTATGGAGGGTCCTCAGAAAATGAAAGACAGAACTATCATACAGTCCAGGAGTTCTGCTCGGAGGACACTTGTCTGAAGGAAATGGAAACACTAACTTTCAAAGATACACGCACCTCTATCTATGTTCATAACAGCACTGCTTGCAGAAGTCAAAAGATGTGGACGCTCCCTAAATGCCCATCAGTAATGAATGAAGGAGATGTAGTATATGTACACAGAATATTACTCAGCCACGAAAAAGAACGAAATCTTGACATTTGCAGCAACGTGGATGAACTAGAGGGTATTATACTAACGATGAATAAGTCAGAGGAAGACAAAGAGCATATGATTTCACTTATATGTGGAATCTAAAAAAAGAAAGGACCAAACATAACAAGACTGAACCAATCATAGCAGAAGAAGCAGGTGGTTGCCAGAGGGGAGGAGAAGGGTGCGGGGAGGAAACAGGTGAGTGAGATGAAGAGGTGCAGACGCCCAGATTTAAACTAAATGAGTCACAGGTATGAAACATACAGTGTGGGGAATACAGTCACTAATTATGTAATACCTTTGATGACAGATCATAAGTAGACTTTTGGTGGTACTCATTTTGAAATGTACAGAAACATTGAATCATGTTGTGTAACAGGAAATGACCATGTTGTAGGTCAACTATACTTCAAAGCATGTGTAGGAGATTTTTTATTGGAGGCGGGGAATCGCGGAGTGGGAATTGGGTGAAGGGAGCCAACAGGTACAAGTTTCTCATTTATAATAAGACTAGAAATGTAATGTTCAACATGATGAAGATAGTTACTGTGACATATAAAAGTTAAGAGAGTAAATCCTGAGTTCTCATCACAAGAAAAAAAATTGTTTTTTTTTTACCTGTACAAAATGATGAATGTTCACTAAACTTGAAGCAGTCATTTCATGATGTTTGTAAGCTAAACCATGCTGTACACTTTAAACTTACACAGTGGTGTGTGTCGATGATGTACTGATAAAACTGGAAGAAACCAAAGTGCATTGAATATTGGTTTGGGAATATAGTGTAAATAGCCATCCTGTCCCCCATTCAGCTGCTGGATGAATCAGTCCCAATTTTAGCTGCATGTAAAAGAGAACTAGCAGGAATGGCCGGAGAACCACGGATCCGGGGTGAGTTGAGGCAGGCGGTAGAGATCAGGTGTCATGAGGATCGTTTACAAAGGTGGTAAATTTGGGTTTCCCTAGTGGTCTAGTGGCTACGGGTCTGCCTTGCAGTGCAGCGGGTACTGGTTCCACCCCTGGTCCAGGCAGATGCCACGTGCTGCGGGGAAGCTGAGGTCTAGAGCCCCCGCGCTACAACAGGAGAAGCCACTGCAGCGAGAAGCCCGCGCGCCGCAGCCAGAGAGGAGCGCCCGTCTGCGGCGGTGAGCTCCCTGCAGCCAGAGAGAGCCCTCGCGTAGCAACAGAGACCCAGCACAAAAAGAGAGAAATATTAAAAGAGAAAAGGTCACAAATTAAAAGGATTGTAAATTTGAAGGGTAAGATAAGTTCAGAGAGGGGGAAAGTTGAACAGGAGGTGTTTTGAATCAGGACCATGAGCCAAGGGGGCTGTGGGTAGATCAAGATTCCCAATAAGTGGGTCCCTTATTGCTGTGCTTAGTTGAAAGCTTATCTGTTAACTGAATGAAGCCCACATGGCTTTTGGTTTCTCTGATCTGGCAAGGTGGTTTGTGTGCCTCAGTAACTCATTTTGCTGAAAAAGACTATTCCTGAGGGGAAAATAATTGGAAAGGTGGATCCCAGCCATCTGAAACAGTCCTTGAATGCCAAGCTTCGGGAACTGGGTTTTTATTTGGTATGCTGTAAACCATTTTGAGCAGGTGAGAAACGCAGTGTTACTGAGTCAGATAGCTAGGGATGGTGGGAGGCACCGAGAATGCCAAGAGCTCCAGAGAAAACGCCCCATGAGGTGGCACCGAGGAGGGCACGGAGCATGGCAGGGGACCCACTACAAAGTGAGGCATCGTATGGAAAGAGGTGGCAGAAGGTGGTGATTCGCTGACATAGGGACACGGAAGGAAAGTGATAGTCAGACTTTATGTAGAGCTTTTAGCGTAAGTTTGTGAGAATTGTTGTCAGGAAGACTATTTTATTTCTAAAAGGTATTCTGGAATAAGTGTAGCTTAACCCAATCTTGGGATTCATGGTATATTTAGTTTCACTTGCTAAATTATTAAAATGGTGTTGTGCATTTAAGATATTTTAAGGCCCCTGTTGCAGAATAGTAACTGGAGAAAATGGAAGGAACAAGCATTGATAGGAAGAGGGAGCAGTGTACCCTCGTCCAGGGCAGGGCTCCTTGTACTTGGCCATATCCTTGTGGGGGCTGTGTGTGCACTGAGGGGTGTGTGCACTGGGGATTGTGTGCACACTGAGGGGTGTGTGTGCACTAGGGCCTGTGTGCACACTGAGGGGTGTGTGCACACTGGGGGCTGTGTGCCCACTGAGGAGTGTGTGTGCACTAGGGCTGTGTGTGCACTGAGGGATGTGTGCACTGAGAGGTGTGTGCACTAGGGGCTGTGTGTGCACTGAGGGGTGTGTGTGCACTGGTGGGTGTGTGCCCACTGAGGGGTGTGTGTGTACTGGGGGCTGTGAGTACATGGGGGTGTGTGTGTGCACACTGAGGGGTGTGTGTGCACTAGGGCCTGTGTGCAAACTGAGGGGTGTGTACACTGGGGGCTGTGTGTGCACTGAGGGGTGTGTGCGCACTGAGGGGTGTGTTTGCACTGGTGGGTGTGTGCCCACTGATGGGTGTGTTGCACTGGGGGCTGTGTGTGCACTGAGGGGTGTGTGTTTACTGAGGGGTGTGTATGTACTGGGCGCTGTGAATACACTGGGGTGTGTGTGCACACTGTGAGGGGTGTATGTGCACTAGGGCTTGTGTGCAAACTGAAGGGTGTGTGCACTGAGGGGGGTGTGCCCACTGGGGGCTGTGTGCCCACTGGGGGCTGTGTGTGCACTGAGAGGTGTGTGTGCACTGGGGGCGGTGTGTGCCTTGAAGGGTGTTAGCACCCCTGGACACCCCCCTCTCCGCCCCCGCTCCATGTCTTCAGACAGGGATAGCAGGCCTGGGCGTGGGAGGGGCAAAAACTGACCCTTCCCCTAGTTGAGAACCAGAATCACTAGAAAGAAATTTGGCGAGGCCTGAGCTGCGTCCAGCACAGAGCTGGCTCTCAAAGATTTGTTGAAGAAATGAATGATCATATTTTGGCTTTGAATTAAAACTCCAGAACTCCAGGTGCTTTACGGCAGAGGAGGATGTCCGGCAAGCAGCTCTTCCAGGTGTCGTCTTCTCCCCGAGTTTCCCCCCTTATGTGTAGTTGGTTCTGACCCTTACTTGCTGTAGAACTTTCCGAGCCTCTCTGCTGCCATTCGCTCAGATTTCCCAGCTTGGCATTCAGGCCCTTTCCATATCCTGGGTCCATCTTGCCTGTCAACCTTTGTTTGCTCTCTTCTTGTGCCTACTCCAGCCGTTCCTGCGGCCTGGATTACTCTCCTCCCCTGCCTTCTCTGCTTTCAGCCCCTTTCCACTTTCTGTCTGAAGTCTTGCCCATCCTTCTTCGTGAGGTCTTTGCTAATCGTAAAGTGGCCTCTGGTCTCTCAGGTGGGCTCGTTGCTTTCCTGGTACTTTGCTCCCCGTGTGCACACCCCTTCAGTTTGATGGATGTCTCTATTCATACTTGCGTCTCCGTCTGCATGGTGTTGTCGTGCGCTCTGTGTTGATTGAGGTAGAGACCAGATGTCTTGTCTGGGATGTTGTAGGAGGAACTCATTCATTGGGGAACAAATTGAACATATCCTGCAAATGTTGAGATGATATGATGCTACTTTAGATATGCTTTTAGTCACAGTTACTATCAAGTAGTAAATAACTGTTCCTAAAAGCCTTGGTACTTTTAAACACGTGAAAGTAGACATTCTCCCTCCAGACCCGTGCTCCCATTGCCTTGTTGCTGTCGCTCATTGCCTCGTGCTCAGTCAGCTGTGTTTCCTCTGGGCTGTCGTCCCTCTCCCCTCTTCCCCCTGTCCCTCCATTTTGAAACAGGTTTTAAGATTTCAAATGATCAGTAAATACTTCGGTATGCGACTTCTGTGAAATGTTGACCATGACTTCTGTAAACTGGTTCAACTGAAGTAACATGCGGATGGAGTTTAGAAACTGCTCAAAAAGTGGCCTTGAAAGCGGTCTGGTGGGTGGTGTGAGGGTCCTGTTAAAGGGGTGGCATGGTGCAGGTAGGCACGGTGTGGGTTCTGTCCAGAAACTGGGCCTTGAAGGCTGGAAGCAGTCAGGAGAGGTTCCTTTTCTGTCTTACCGTCCTCTGTTTCCTTCCCGTCTGCCTTCCACACGGCGTACAGATCCTCGTTCCTGACCAGGCACTAACTCTGTGCCTCTGAGGCTCAGCCACTGGGCTGCCAGAGAAGTCCCAGGAAATTTTTTCAAGTGGGAGAAAACTGAGTAACTTTTACGCATTTATTTATTTATTTTTGATATCTTGTAAAATTTAAAAAAAAATTCTTGTAAGTTTTTAAAGGAAACAGAGTTTGTCTTATTTCATCGAAGTTGAAGCCAGAGCACAGAAAGTTAAAGGTGCAATCCCTGAAAAAACCCCAGGACGTCTGACTCAACGCACCAAAGAAAATGTTTACTTCAGAGTGAAGAAAATACTGGAACTTGAATTTCTTAATTGGTCTGTGTGGTTCATAATTATTGTTTCACATTAACTGGCTAAGGAACTTGAGACTGAGGACTAGATAACCCAGGTATATGCAGATGTAAATCTAGAATTGGATACAAAAATGAATAAACATGTGGATATCTTCTTTGAACAAAGAAAGGTTCTGGTAGGTTCTGGACAGGGCAGGAAGCCCAAAAGAACTGTGTCTGCCTTACAGAGCATACAGTCTAGGTAGAAAACAAAAAGGCAAAAGAAAAAAAAAAACTAGTTAATTAACAAATCGCAGTTTAATAATAAAGAATGGCGTGTGTAAAAGAGATGTCGGGTAGGACTTAATTACTGGTCCTGAGTTGAACAGGCCTTGAGGGAAGAGGAGATTTGTAGTCAAGGATATTTTAGAAGTCTGTAATTAAGGATTGGAGGAATCTGCAATATTCAGAGTGAAGGGAGATTCCGAGTTAGCTGTTTAAGTTGTGAAATTTCATATTCTTTCTTCTACATGTAATTTTATTTATAATTAATGTAGTTTAAAGAATAACAAGTATTTCTATACCTATCTTACAGACTGGGGAAAAGAATATTCCCCAGTATTCTCTGAAGTTCCCTAAAAGCCTCTCCCTGATCACATCCCTCTTTCTCCTCCAGAGTAATCATTCTGAAGTTGTTTTTAATATTTTCTCAGTTCTCTTGTAAAGCTTTAAAAAACCACATGTGTGTGTCTCTCCATATGCTTTGGAGAAGGAAATGGCAACACACTCCAGTGTTCTTGCCTGGGAAATCCCACGGCCAGAGGAGCCTGGCAGGCCACAAGTCCATGGGGTCGTGATAACTGCATGTCTGAGGTTATTGGTATTTCTCCTGGCAGTCTTGATTCCAGCTTGTGCTTCATCCAACCCAGCATTTTGAATGATGCACTCTGCATATAAGTTAAATAAGCAGGGTGACAATATATGGCCTTGACATCAGTTCAGTCGCTCAGTCGTGTCCGACTCTTTGCTACCCCATGGACCACAGCACGTCAGGCCTCCCTGTCCATCACCAGTTCCTGGAGCTTGCTCAAACTCATGTCCATTGAGTCGGTGATGCCATCCAACCATCTCATCCTCTGTCGTCGCCTTCTCCTGCCTTCAATCTTTCCCAGCATCAGGGTGTTTTCCAGTGAATCAGTTCTTCACATCAGGTGGCCAAAGGATTGGAGCTTCAGCTTCATGCTCAAGGTGAATTCTTGACACTGTCCTTTCCCAGTTTTGAACCAATCCATTGTTCCATGTCCAGTTAACTATTGCTTCTTGACTCTCATACAGGTTTCTCAGAAGGCAGGTAAGGTGGTCTGGTATTACCGTCTCTTTAAGAATTTTCCAGTTTGTTGTGATCCACGCAGTCAGTGGCTTTAGCATAGTCAATGAAGCAGGAGTATAGGTTTTTTTTGGAGTTCCCTTGCTTGTTTCTATGATCCAGTGGATGTTGGCAATTTGATCTCTGGTTCCTTTGCCTTTTCTCTCCTTACCATTCCCTCTTACATCTCAGATTTTCCTTCTGGGACAATTTTTCTTCTTCCTGAAACTTTAGAGATTAATTGGTTGGTGTCTTTAGGTGGTATAAATATCTCTTTTGTTTTTCTAAAAAACTGTCCTTTGTTTTAAATTAATTTATTTTTTATTGAAGGATAATTGCTTTACAGAGTTTTGCTATTTTCTGTCAAACCTTAACATGAATCTTTGAAAGATAGTTTTACTTCTGTGTAGTGTTTTGTTTTTGTGTATGTGTTTGGTCACAACTTAAAATGCATTTCTTACATTTCTAAAATACATTTCTCAATCCAGCTTGTACATCTGGAAGGTCTCCGTTTACGTACTGTTGAAGCCTAACTTGAAGGATTTTGAGCATAACCTTACTAGCATTTGCAGTGAGCTCAATTGTTCAATAGTCTGAACATTCTTTGGCATTGTCTGTCTTTGGAATTGGAATGAAAATTGACCTTTTCCAGTCCTGTGGGCAGTGCTGACTTTTCCAAATTTTCTGGCATATTGACTGCAGCACCTTAACAGTATCCATTTTTAGGATGTAACTGTAGATCAGACATTAATACTAGTTTGCTTTAACTCAGTCAGTGTTTGTTTAGAAATAGTGAGATGTTCACTCTTTTTCTCTCCTTACCTTTCCCTCTATATCTCAGATTGTCTTTGGGTGGTATAAGAATCTGTTTTGTTTTTCTAAAAAATTTTCCTCTTTGAAAGTTATTTTTACTTCTTTGTAGTGTTTTGTGTATGTGCTTGGTCATAATTTAAAATAACATTTCTTACTCTTAATCATGAGTAAAAACCATGCCAGGGCCTCTTAAGCTGTGTACGCAGGTCACTTTATGGGGTAATACGGAGTAATTTTTAAATGAGTCACATCCCCATCAGAGTCTAAAAGTTTCTATTTCTGTAGTTTCCTGCCACTTCTTGGTATTATTGGATTTAAAACATTTCCAGTATAGTAGATGAGAAGTATCTTTTACTACTGTTTAGATTTCTTCTTTTCTTTTTTTATCTGTAAAATTGAATTAAAGCTCAACATTCAAAAAATGGAGATCATGGCATCTGGTCATTTCATTTCTTGGCAAATAGATGGGGGAAAAAGTGGAAACCGTGTCAGATTTCATTTTCCTGGGCTCCAAAATCATTGATGACGGTGACTGCAGCCATGAAATTAAAAGACGGTTGCACCTTGGAAGAAAAGCTATGACAGACCTAGGTAGCACATTAAAACGCAGAGACATCACTTTGCTGACAAAGGTTTGTCTAGTCAAAGCTGTGGTTTTTCCAGCAGTATGTACAGATGGGAGAGCTGACCCATAAAGAAGACTGAACACCGAAGAACTGATGCTTTTGAACTGTGGTGTTGGAGAAGATTCTTGAGAGTCCCTTGGCCTTCAAAGAGATCAAGCCTGTCAGTCCTAAAGGAAATCAAGCCTGAATATTTATTGGAAGGACTGATGCTGAAGCTGAAGCACTGATACTTTGGGCACCTGATGCGAAGAACCGACTTGTTAGAATAGACCCTGATGCTGGGAAAGATTGAGGGCAAGATGAGAAGGAGAACAGAGGATGAGATGGTTGGATGGCGTCACTGACTGAATGGACATGAGTTTGAGCAAACTTATGCATATTTGTATGCGCTTAAAAAATTCATGGACTCATGTATCCTGTAATGTATCTTTTCCTCATGGAACTGTGTCTCAGAGATCTTAGAGAGCTTTCTATTTTAGTACAAATAAGAAGTCCAGATACATTGTTGTATTGTTGTATTTTTTGTGACTGTGCTCAGGCGCTCAGTCGTGTCCAGTCCTCTGAGACCCCATAGACTGTAGCCCACCAGGCTTCTATGTCTGTGGGATTTTCCAGGCAATAATACTAGCATGGGTTGCCATTTCCTCCTCCAGGAGACCTTCCTGATGCGGGGATTGAAGCTCATCTGCTGTTTCTCCTGGATTGGCAGGTGGATTCTTCTCCGCTGAGCCTCCTGGGAAGTCTTTGTAGTGATCAGAAAGTGGAAATCATTGAGAGGATAGAGTGTGCTTTATTTAAATATCCCCTTGGTCAGCTCTAAGTTGCTTGTGGTGTAGTGAACATGTCTGTTCTCTGTATCTGTGCAGTGAGCTAGGTTCTGCAGGTGGAGCTGACGGATCAGGTGGTGTGCACATCCCGTATCTCGGTCGATGTGGGGGAAGGGCCGTCCGGGGTCTGCTGCACCATGTGCGTCCCTGCCAGCTGCTGTGAGCGAGCACTTGTCTCTGCTGCGCTCCTACGGTCACTGGCTGTTGTCAGTATTCTTCATTTTCCACCTCCGTCTTTGATTTCCTTGACCGCTTGGTGAGGTTGAACATGTCGTCATATTTTATAGGCCAGTTTGTTTTGTCTATGAATTGCTTGTTTGTATTTGTTGTCTCTTTTCCTGTTGGGTTTATCTGTCAGTTTACTTGGTTCTTCCATTAAGTCCATAAGTAAAGTTTTACTGTATTTCTCATTAAAGTGATTCCTAGTAACTTGATTGTTATTACATCTCCCTTCATTATGTTCAAGTTGATTATTGCTGCTGTTTGTTCAACATGAGGTACAGGAAAGTCGTTGATATTTTTATTATGTTACTATGCTGACCAGTCTTACAGAAAACTGTTCGCTTTTCAGTTGTTTAACTTGTGTTTTCTAAGTAGATGTTGGGGATGTTGTCTGTCAGTGATGACAGTTTTGTCTATTCCTTTGTGGTGTTAAAACTTCTTTCTCTTTATTTACCTTAATGACATAACATTCAGCATTAGGTTACACGGCTTTTCTTTTAAAGTTTGACTCTGTGAAATTTTATTTTTCTGTTCAGTGGGAAGCAGAGCTGTAAGTTGTTTATCTTTAGAATGGTTAGGTGGTTATCTCAGTTCTAGTTATTAAGTTCCTATTTTCCTCCTGAGTTGTAGAACCATTGGTACTCATTTAGCAAAGCACGTATTGAGTGCCTGAGAAACGCCCGGTGCTGTTAGGTGTGGGGGGGTGCAGTAGTGACTAAAATTCCAGCCATGGTGGTGATTGCATTCTCTCTTAAGAGACAGGTAAGCTAGAGATGGCGATAGAGCAGTGCCTCTCACATACTAAATGCTCAGTAAAGGTTAGCTGTGTGATTCCCAGTTGCAACAATAACAAGAAGAAGGGTGGTGACTCTAGGCTGTTAGCAGTTGTAATTCCTGAGAAGTTGGCATGTTTGGAATACCCACTTCTCCTGCCTTCAGAAAATAGAGTTTTCTCATGAAAGCTTTCATCAGATGGGATGACAGAAAGTGAAGAAGCAGTCACCCTCTCCTCAGCCCCTTTCTTTGAGAAGTGAAAATCCTCTTTGGATTTGTTCTGTTTGGTGAAAACAGACAGTAATGTCAGCCTCTTACAAAAGCGGAATAAAGTGAACTTTGAGAAGTCGAGACGCGTGTGTGTCTTGAAGGTGCGCTGACGGTATTTGCTGACATGTGTGGGAACGAGAGACAAGGCCCTGAGTCGTGGGGCCAGGTTCCTCAGCCCCGGATGCCACCCCTAACGGAGGTGGGGACCGTTGGAGAAGCAAGTTTCTGAGGGTAGGGTGCGGAGTCACGTGTGTGTTTTTGACGTGTTAACGTAGAGATGCTGCTGAGTAGGCAGTTACTGAGTTGTGATTGAGAAGACAATGGCACCCCACTCCAGTGCTCTTGCCTGGAAAATCCCATGGACGGAGGAGCCTGGTGGGCTGCAGTCCATGGGGTCGCAAAGAGCCGGACACGACTGAGCGAATTCCCTTTCACTTTTCACTTTCATGCATTGGAGAAGGAAATGGCAACCCACTCCAGTGTTCTTGCCTGGAGGATCCCAGGGATGGGGGAGCCTGGTGGGCTGCCGTCTCTGGGGTTGCACAGAGTCGGACACGACTGAAGCGACTTGGCGGCAGCAGCAGCAGCAGAGAGGCAGGCAGTGGAGGGGTGCAGGGGTTGCCAGTGTGCACATAGAGAGGCTGCAACGAGCCTGTGCAGGGGATTCAGTGACGGAGCCCTGGACACTCGACCATCGTGGGGTCGGTAAAGAGCAAGAGAAGCCAGCAGAGGAAGTGAGGGGCCCCAGGGTGGTAGGGGGATCTCAGGAGAGTGTTGTGTCCAAGGAGCTAGGGAGAAACAGCCCTGGTCTCACGGGTGTCTGACGGGTGGAGAACTGGCATGTTGTAGGCCTTGGCGGTTAGATAACTCAGGGATCTAACCAAGACGTTGTTGAATGTGACAGGAGCCCAGTCAGCTATTCGAGAATGACAGGCACAGTCCAGGCGGACCCAGCTGTCTGTCAGCCTGTTCTTTGGTGACTGTGATCCGGGCCCTTCCGTGGGATGAGGGGAAGGACGATCCATGTGATGGGGCCGAAGGGCAGACCTGGGTCCAGAGTGCTCAAGGAGCACTGCTCTCAGGACCGGGCAGGCGCAGGGAGAGGATGTGGTGTCCCAGGAGGGTTTCTTTTTTTTCCTTTGTTTTTTAAAGAATACTGTGTTACTACAGTCCATTTGTATGCTGCTCAGACTCCTTTTTCTGGGGAAAGGTTGGTCATTCAGGAGAGGAAGGGAGTCAGGGCAGGGGCAGAGTTCACGAACAGGAAAGAGAACGTGATCCTGAGCACAGGCAGAGGGATGGGTGTCAGCAGCGAGACCAGATGGTGTGTTTAGCAGGAGGGAACGTGGAGTCTACAGGGGAGCTTTCAGGGAAGTTGAGGGTTTGGTCAGAGGAGGATAGGAAACTCTCAGACTAGCTCTGTGTCCCCACTGAAGTAGCAAGCTGATTCTGTCAACCGAAGGGTGTAGAGTGGAGAGTCTTCAATTGTTTGAAGACAGAAGTATGAAATAAGTATCTAAGGAAATGGGAGAGTGAACCGATCCAAGCGGTGATTGCTGGGTAGTGAGGGGCTTCCGGAGGGGCGAGGTTGGAAGTGCAGGCTGGAATCAGTGACGTGGCTGTGTCTTTTCCGCACAGCTTGAGCTCCTGGGCCAGAGCAGATGCAAGGTTCGTTTTCATCAGTATTGAGGTTTTACCAGGCATTTAATGGAATGAAATAAAGGGAGGAAGTATTGAGGATCAGATCGTTAGACCCTCTGATCATGGGGTCCAAGCTTGGAAAGGAGGTGATAAAGGCCTGAGATGAGGAGAGGGTCACAGGGAACTGGCATTGGAGGCGGTTTACATTTAATCCTCACGGTAGTCCTTTGAGGTAGTTCTTTTATACCATTTTACTGATGAGGAAAGTGAGGCACCAAGTTTAAGCCCCTCACACGTGGTTGTGCAGCTGGCAGCCTTGTGATCCAGGCAGTCTGGTTCCACGATCTCTGCTTGTAACCGCTGTATTACTGCTGCCTCTGACCTGGTTTCCCTCATAGTTCAGCTGCTAAAGAATCCGCCTGCAGTGCAGGAGATCCCTGTTCAATTAGGAAGATCCCCTGGAGAAGGGAAAGGCTACCCATTCCAGTATTCTGGCCTGGAAAATTCCATGGACTGTACAGTCCAAGGGTTAAAAAGAGTCGGACATAACTGAGCGTCCTTCACTGAGCTGGGTGGTGAGAGGCCGGTAGGGGAGATGAAGCAACAGATGCTGTTTAGTTGAGCACCTATTGGAGTGAGGTCCTCGAGGGTGTAAACTCCTGTGAACACGGGTGTAAATCTGAGATAGAGAAAGGTAAGGAGAGAAAAAGAGTGAACATCTCACTGTTTCTAAACAAACACTGACTGCGTTAAAGCAAACTGATATTAACGTCTGATCTACAGTTGCATCCTAAAAGTGGATGCTGTTAAAGTGCTGCATTCAATATGCCAGAAAACTTGGAAAAGTCAGCACTGGCCACAGAACTGGGAAAGGTCAGCTTTCATTCCAGTAACACATTCCTGTTTAAATTCCTGCTTCAGCCTCTTGTTTTTTGGAGTGTGTCAGTCAGTGACCTGTCCAGTGGAGTGAAATCCTGAGATGCTTGAGGAGAGGTGGTCTTGAAGCGTTTTTCCTTTGCCTGTTCTGATGGCTGAGCAGTGGGGTTTGGTAGCAGATACAGGCACTGGCCCAAGGTAGCAAGCTTTGCTACCCTCAACAGGTGTTTTTTTTTTTTTAATGGAAGTTTAGGGCAAACCAGTAGTTTCATAGACCTCAGCAGGGGGAGTTTGTGGATCTTCTTCCCAGTATGTTGACCTCACTACAGTTTAGCTCTGACCAGTTGAGTGACTTTGGGTAACCTATTTAACCTTTCTTAATTTCAATTTGGGGCTTCCTCGGTGGCTTAGTGGTAAAGAATCTGCCTGCCAATGCAGGAGACACCGATTCAATCCCTGGGTCAGGAAGATCCCCTGGAGGAGGAAATGGCAACCCACTCCAATATTCTTGCCTGAAGAATCACATAGACAGGAGACTGGTGGGCTGCAGTCCATGGGGTCACGCAGAGTCGGACACGACTGACAGATTCAATTTGGTTATCTGTAAAAGGGGGACAGCAGTGCTGACTTCAGCAGGGCAGTTACGAGGACTCCGTGAGAATACTGTACTTTAAGCGTTTTTTGGTTGGTTTTTGCTTCATGTGTTTTGAAGTTTATTTGTTGTTGGGAATCAGTATTGCATGTGACACCCTTCTTTATCCTTGTCATTTGTTTTGAAATGACATACTGCTTTGTGTGATACTGACATATCCATTTCAGCTTAATTTCGGTTAGTGTTGCATGATCTGTCTGTTTCCTTAAATGAGTCGTCATATTTGATTTCAGCTTCAAGTAGACAGCATGTAGTTGGGGCATGTTTTTTTAAATTGATTCTCACACAACCTCTGTATTTTGATTGGAGTGTCTAGGCCACATATGAAAGTTAGAGTGAAAGTTAAGTCGCTCAGTTGTGTCCGACTCTTTGCGACCCCGTGGACTGTAAGCCCACCAGGCTCCTCCATCCATGGGATTCTCCAGGCAAGAATACTGGAGTGGGTTGCCATTTCCTTCTCCAGGGGATCTTCCCAACCCAGGGATCGAACCCAGGTCTCCCACATTGCAGGCAGACGCTTTAACCTCTGAGCCTTTGTGCTGTTGTTGGAGAAGACTCTTGAGAGTCCCTTGGACTGCAGGGAAATCCAACCAGTCCATTCTAAAGGAGATCAGCCCTGGGATTTCTTTGGAAGGAATGATGCTAAAGCTGAAACTCCAGTACTTTGGCCACCTCATGCAAAGAGTTGACTCATTGGAAAAGACTCTGATGCTGGGAGGGATTGGGGTCAGGAGGAGAAGGGGATGACAGAGGATGAGATGGCTGGATGGCATCACTGACTCGATGGGCGTGAGTTTAGGTGAACTCCAGGAGTTGGTGATGGACAGGGAGGCCTGGCATGCTGCGATTCATGGGGTCGCAAAGAGTCAGACACAACTGAGCGACTGAACAGAACTGAATTGAACTGACAGCCATCATTGATTTTTTTTATTTCTACTGAGTCTTTTATTTTGGTTTTGTAGTTTTTTCTTTCTGAAATTTCCTCTTGGTTTTTCTTTATGTCTTTTCATTATTTGCTGATACTTTCTGTTTTAAGCTTTAAGTGTTCAGAGTTGCTCAGATGAACATTTTATAATAGCTGCCTGAAAGTGTTCATAATTCCAACCTCTGTCATTTTATCATTAGCCTCTTGTGTTCATTAGCCTCTTGTTGTATTTTTTCGGGTGATTTGATTTTATTGTAGTTCTTTGAGTATCAAGTAATTTTGGATTGTTTCCTGAACGTCTTAGATATTATAAGACTGTGGATTTTAGAAACGTCTTACGGAGAAGGTTGGTAATTTTGATTTAACAGGCACTTAGCCTGGGTAGGTACAAGCTGCAGGTTACAACCAGCCTTTTGTGGGCTGCAGTAAGGTCAGTTTAGTTTTCAAAGCCTTTTGTGGGACTGTTTCTGTTTGTACTGTGTGTGCAGTACCAAGTCACCCCTGTGGGACCTGTTAGCTTAGCTCTCAAAGGTGTTCTTACACTAATTCGGATCAGGCCCACCCACGGGCAGGTTGTGGTCAGTTCAGGCAAGCTCTCTCTTTTTCTGCACCTCAGCACTGAGTTCTGGGTTTCAGACTTCTTTTAGTTCAGGCCAGGGGATACGGGAGAGGTAAAATAGTAGTAAACTTAGTGATACTTTGGTGAATTTTGGTGTCTGTTCCTGGACAAACTGCTGTTATAAGTTTTTAAGGCAACTCAATGGTTGTTTCATGAATTATTTACATGCTTTATAGTTACATTCAGTGGGAGAAAAAAGTTTGGCATATATTTCTCCAACTTGTTTAGAGGTGGGGTCCCTTGATATCTTTTGTTTGGAGTTTTTAAAGTGAAAAATAGGCTGTAATTTTATTTTCTTTCATTACCCTTGTTTTGACTTGGTATGTATGACAGTTGTAATATCTGCAAAAAATGGGTGGAAGAGTGTTCTTTTTTTATTTTATGGAACAGGCCTATGTTTACAATGGATATCAGTTTTATGTAATGTCTTTGATTTTTGCTGTCAGTGGCATGCCAGCCTCATAGAATGAGTTAGAAAGTGTTCTTTTCTTATTTGTTATTTACAAAAGATAGTGTAGGATTAATATTATTTCTTAAAAGTTTGATAGAATTCATCAGTAAAGCCATCAGGGATTGGATTTTCTTTTTGTGAAGGTTTTTACTTACAGATTCAATCTTTAAAATATGTGATTGGGTTACTCAGATTCTCTATTCTTAAGTCATATTTGATAATTTGTGCCTTCTAAGGATTTTGATCATTTCATCTGAGTTGCTGTTTTAGTGACAGAATTGTTTTTTAATAGAATATCATCATCCTCTTAATGTGTGTAGTCTCTAGTGATGACCCTCTCCTTTCAAATTTTTTATTGGTAATTTGTGAGGCTTTTAAAATTTTTCTTGATCATTTTTGTTGGTTGGTCATCCGTTCTTTCAAAGAACTATCTTTTGTTTTCAGTTTGAAAACAAACTGTTGTGGTTTTATGTCATCAATTTCTGCTCTTTATTATTTCTTCCCTTCTACTTACTGTAGTCTTGATTTTCATTTTTTAATTTCTTTTATGTTACTATTATGAGGTTTTTTCTATAACTTTTTTTTACTGTTTTTATTAACTGAGGTGTAATCTACACTATTTCAGGAGTGTCAGGTGTGTGACATAATGGTTGTCAATTGATTTGCGGTTATTAAAGGTTATATTAGTCTTTATAAATGGAGTAATAAAACCTTTAATATATTTTATAAAATAATTATAAAATATTGATTATATTTCCTGTGTTGTATTATATATCCTTATAGCTTATTTATTTTATACATAATAGTTTATACCTCTTAATTCCCTACCCCTCTCTTGCCCCTGATATTACTATTTAAAATTGTAAATTTCCCATTCACTGCTTACCTGAATGTTACAAATTTTGAAATGATATGTTTTCATTTTCATTTAGCTCAAGCTATTTTCTCATTTTCCTGATCATTTCTTTCTGGACTAGTGGTTGTTGCTATTTCTCCCATTAGTCTTGATGCCAGCTTGTGCTTCTTCCAGCCTGGCATTTCGCGTCAGGCACTCTACATATTAGTTACATAAGCTGAGTGACAGTACACAGCTTTGACTACTCCTTTCCCGATCTGGAACCCGCCTGATCTTGGGGTCCTGCACCTGAAGGGAGTAGGTGGCCTGTTGTCCTTAGGTAGGGTGTTCTTTACCTGTCAGTTCAGCCCTTGTGGTTGGTAGCCTTAAACCTTCCATCTCTTACCTGAGCTTTGTGTCTGCCTGTATCAGTTACTGAGCAGAGGGTTGTGCTAACAAGGTATAATTGTGGCTTTAAACATCTCTCTTTTCATGTTTTGAAACTTTGCTATGGAGCGCATGCATTTTTAGGACTGTATCTCCGTGATGAAGATTCTTGCTGTCTTCATTTGGTCTGACAAGTTTTGCCTTGTAATTGTTGGGTTGAGACCATTGACCCTTAAATAATTACTGATGTGGAGGGATTAAATCTACTTGTGCTTTGTTTTGTGTTTGTCCCTTCTCTCCCATTCTCTGCTTTGTTTCCTTCTATTCATTTCCTATCTTCTTTGGGTTAATTGAATATATTTTTAGGATTCCGTTTTTATTTCCATTGGACTAATAAACTGACCGTGTGTGTTGTTTACAAAGGATTTAGGATTTACATTGCACAGTGTTAACTCTTCAGAGGGTGCCTCAGTTCATACCACTTCAGATATAATATAAAACCCGTACATCAGCATGCTTTTACCCTCCTATGTTTTGAACTATTTTTTTCTATACATTTAAATTTTCTACATATTTTGAAACCCACAATAAGTTATTATTTTTGCTTTGAACAGTGAGTTAATTTTTAAAGAGGTTTAAGTATAAAAGTCTTTCATAAATTTAATCACATACCATTTACATCACTCTTTTTTCTTTTGCATACAGGAATTTTGGTCTAGATGTTTATTGAGTGTTATTTTCCTTTTGTCTGAAGAATTTCCTTAACATATAATGAAGGTTTCTTTTAACTTGTTTAGTGTTTGTTTACTTTCTGTTTTATTTTTTGCTTTCTTTATTTGGCTACGTCAGGTCTTAGCTGTAACACACAGGATCTTGGTTGCGTCCTTGAGGATCTTCTGTTGTGCTGGGCTAGCTTCTCTGGTTGTGGAGCACGGACTTCGTTGCCCCACTGCCATATGGGATCTTAGTTCCCTGACCAGGGATCAAACCTGCGTACCCTGCATCGCAAAGTGGATTCTTAAGCACTGGTACACCAGGGAGGTCCTACTATTATTTTTGAAGGATGCTTTTTGTTGTATGTTTTATTCAAGTGTTTATGGGTGTTTCCCCCCCTTTAATTTTCTTCCAAGCACCTTTAAATATCCTTTCAGATGAAAAGGTTGCAGTCATTATTTTTGTTACTCTGTAAACAGTAAGTGTGTCTTTTGAGGGGAGTTTGCTTTTACGAATTTCTTTTTCTTGCTGTTTGTCTGCAGATTGACTGTTAAGTGCCTTACTGGAGGGGAGTGTGTGTGTATTTGTGTGTTAGGAATTTTGTTGTGCTTCTTGTGTCTGTGTTTTGTTTTGTTTATTTCTTTTTATTTATTTATTTGGCTGTGCTAGGTTTTACTTGACTTCCCTGGTGGCTCAGTGGTAAAGCAGGTTTTTACTTGGCAGCATGTGGGATGTAGTTCCCTTGACCAGGGATCAAACCTGGGCTCCCTGCATTGGGAGCACAGAGTCTTAGCCACCAGATCGCCAGAGAAGTCCCTGTGGGTTTTTATTTTTTTCTAATTTGTAAGATTTTGTTGCTATTATTTCTCTAAATATTTTTTCCATTCCCTTCCCTCCTAGTCAAGCTTCACACATATTAGACTGGTTGTTACTGTCCCAGAGGGCACTGCATGTAGCTGTGTTTGTCTTTTTTTCACTTTGTCCTTTATTTGGGGAAGGTTTTTGTTTGTTTTGCTATGTTTTGAAGGTCAGTCATCTTTCTTTTGCAGTTTCTAATCAGATGTTAACCTTTCAGAGTGAAGTTTTCATATGATGTCATCTTTTGATGTTAGCCTTTATCATCTTCCATTTCGCTTCTTTTTTCATGTCTTCCATATTCACTAAGCATGAGGAATAGTAATACTAGCTGGTTTAATATCCATGCTTATGTCTGTCTTCTCTGTTTTCTGTTTCTATTCCTTGATTTTTCTTCTGGTTTTGTCTTTTTTCTTTCTTCTTTTTGGCCACCAGTTGAATTAATTGCGTCATTTTGATTCTGTGGTTACTTCTGTCAGCTCTTTTAAGGCTGGTCTAGAACAGTGTTTGTTCTAGGCTTCGTGTAGCCCTCTTTCTAAAGGTGTGTTCCACATGTATTGTATGTAGTCCCTGAGGTCTTAGCACTCTGGCCAGAGGGAGCATGAGTGATTTCCGGCTCATTGTGAGCTCTGGGACTCCTCCGTATTGCATCTTTTCTCGATTGGTTCTTGCCTTGGAAGCAGTTCCTGTTCAGCCTTGTGAGGTTTTACACCACAATGGTACAGTTTGGTGTTCAGATTAAAACTCAAGGGTACTCTTATGCAGATTTCTGGAGCTTTTTCTCTGCTCCCTCGTATTGTGTACTCTGCTCCACAAATTCTACTCCATTAGCCCTCTTAACTAATGGTTTCTTTGTGCTCATTTCAGCACAGTTGCCAGCCCTGAGTTCCCTCTGTGTGCTGCAGTTCATAAATTAACCCCACGCAGAAAGCCTCTGTGAGGGTGGGGCTCACCTTTTTGATTTCCTTTTCTCAGGGATTACAGTTCTCTCCCTGCCTGTTGTCCAGTGTCTGATAATACTGTTTCTTATGCTTCGTCTGTTTATGAGTGTCGCTCAGTCATGTCCGAGTCTTTGTGACCCCATGGACTGTAGCCCACCAGGCTCCTCCGTCCGTGGGGTTCTCCAGGCAAGAATGCTGGAGTGGGTTGCCATGCCCTCCTCCAGGGGATCTCCCCAACCCCGGGATTGAACCCGGGGCTCCCGCATCCGCAGGTGGATGCTTTACCGTCTGAGCCCTCAGGTTGTTTTAGGAATTCAAATTAAATTTTTTTAATTAGTTTTAATTTTTATGATTAACAAGAAACACTGAATTCTGGAAAAATTTCTCAAATAGAGTTGTGTTATTTTACTTCATATTTCTTTGCAGCAAAGTGAAACAAGGAAAAGTAAGATGAAAAGGTTATGAGATATAAAGGAAAAAGAGAAGGGAGAAAAACTAAAGAAAGATTAAAATGAGTAATCTTTGTGTTATCGTTTGTAATTGGACTATTTAAAACCAAAACTGAGAACATGTGAATGTGCTATGAAAATCTATGCACCTGTTTTGCTCTTTAAGTTTGAAAATTGCCAACTGCTGTGGGTTTGACATTCAGAAAAATCAAATTCCTGATGTTGATACATTGATCCATTGACAGAAGTAGTAGAATTCTGATGGATTGATGAATGTAAAAAGCATGTTTTCAGTGGTGCCAAAAAACAAGAATGGAAGAAATAAATAGAAGCAGGAAGAAAAATTAAAGTTTATTTTTTAGGAGTAAATACCACCGTTCAGGGGCTTCCTTGGTGGCTCAGTGGGGTAAAGAACCTGCCTGGCAATACAGGAGAAGCGAGTTTGATCCCTGGATCAGGAAGAGCCCCTGGAGGAGGCAGTTGGCAACCCACACCAGTACGCTTGTCTGGAGAATCACACGACAGAGGAGCCCGGTGGGCTGCAGCCCGTGGGGACACAGAGTTGGACACGCCTGAGCAACTTCACAGTAACTACCACCATGATGCAGACAACCAGCACAGTGAGATACTAACAAGATAAAAACAAGGTTGACAGAAAGCCAGTTGGCGAGTGAGAGAAACTTAGAACAGGGCATTGGCCTGGGAGATTAGGGTTAGCCAGCAAAGCTGTGTGTGTTTCAGTGTTTTCAGCAACGAGCGGACATAGTTATGAGGAACATGAAGGAAAGATTAAATGTAAATTTCACTTCCATAATCTCTCTTGAATTAACTTCTTATTCTCTTACCCGTTACAGTAGTCATGTTGGGATTATTTCAGGAGTTTCCTGTCTCCCTGTATCCAGCCATTATATTGGTCTGCAAGTTTCTAAACAAATCCCCACCCCACCTTTAAAAAAACACTCTTGGGCCACCTGTCTCCTCGCCGCTCCTCTCAGCCTGCTGAGCAGCACCGCTGAGCTCCGGCAGTGTGTCCGTGCTGCCCTGCAGCTCTTCTCTTAAGAACTTGGCATTTGCTGTTGCTTCTACTGAGGGCTATTTCACCAGACACCTGCCTGCTTTGGTTCCTGTTCTACTTCACATCTGTGCTCAAGTGTCTCCTTACTCAGATGAATTTTATTTCATGAAGTTTATTTTGTAAATGTAAAAGAGTCGGACGCAACTGAGTGACTGATTTTATAAATGTATTTAAACAGATAGCTAGTCCTTCATTCTTTGCCTTTTTCCCCCTAGTATTTTCTTGTGTTTTATTTGTTTTCAATAATAAAAAATATATCTTCCTACTAGAGTATAGTTTGGAGAAGGCAGGGATTTTGTTTTGTTTATCCAGTGTTTTAACAGAGCCAGACATAAGGAGGGTTGATTGAGTTGTCTAATGTTGCTTGTTAAATGTATTGTCTAAATACTTGCTTAAAATGCTTTTAATGTTTCATCTATCAGTTTCTGAGAGTGAGATGTTAAAATCGCCCATAATGATTGTGAAACTAGCAATTTCTTTCTGTTGTTCTTTGTATGTTTGTTTTATGTAATTTGAAGTTCTATTAAGTTACACTGCTGAATTATTTTCATCGTTAAGTAACAGCAGCATTAAGTTTTAAGCCATTTATATTTCCTGTGTAAACTCATATTTATTTCTATCTTATTTTCTATTTACCAGGTGTTTTTTTTTCTCCTGGTCTGCCTGCTGTTGGACTGATCAAACCTTCGTTCCTCTGCTCCCTTTTTAATCCTTTAATTGTTTTAAGTTAAACATAACAAGTTGCCTTAATAAATTCTAAAGATAATTATTCTCTCCCTTTTCCCATGAACAGTAAAATCAGCCTTAGGCTCAATCCCCCCTTCCCCAAATTTTTGTCATCTTATTCTGCCTCTTCTCCCTCTTCTTCTTATGAATGATGGTGTTTTGACTGCTTGACTTGGCATGTTATATTGGCAGATTTCTAATATTAAATTATGCTTGCATTCTGATTATTGGTATTTTATTTAGATTTTTTTTCATCCACAATTTTTGGATATGTTAGGGTTTTGGTTCAGGTATCCTTTTTTAATTTTGGGGAGGGTGAGGATGACTTTAGACAGTTCATAGTTCATAGTAGTTTGTTTATCAAATATTTGAACTTTGATTACTTTAACTTAAAGGATTTATACATTTCCTTTATTAGTTTTGATGGATTTATTTCCTTTAAAAAGTAAAATTTAAATGGGTTTCCTGTTGTTTAAAACAGCCTTTTGCATTATTTTTTTCATATTATTTGTTCTATTTCTTAATTGTTTTCGACTCTTTTGATATTTTTCAAATAAATATTTCATTTGTGCCCTTTCTTTTAAAGTAATGAAATAATTTAAAGCTCTGAAATTATCTGAATATTGTTTTATCAGTTTCTAAGTTTTTTTTACATGTAGTGTCTTGCTTTTTTGTGTGTTTAAATTTTTTTTGACTCATTTATTTATGAGACACCAAAGACGTTAAAGGCCTTAGTTTTTTTTATTGTATTGGTTTAAAAAAAAATCTTACTTTACCATGATTCTTAACATTTATTGACTTTACTGAAGTGTTTCTAAGTTAAAAATCCATCACACTTCTAGTGTGATTAAATCATGTTTAATGGAGGTTTTTTGGCGGGGGGCATGGTTTGCAGGCGTATGCCTCACTTTCTCCTTAAGGAGTAAAATTTCAGAAATAGAGATCACAGATGTCACTCCCTGATTTCGTTAGATCCAGAGGTATAACCCGATGTGTGCACTTTGAAAAGAGCCACCTAGGCAGTTAAAAGCCACTGCTGTAGACAGGGAGTCATCTCAAAGTCTGGTAAAAGAGGGGAAAGCCTCGTCTGAGGAATGTGTGAAGAAGTGAGTTATGACGACACAGACATAGTAATGTGGGCCTGCCCCCGTGTTTGGGTGTAAGGAGCAGCTGAATCTGTGAGGGAAGCAGCTATGCAGTGTGGCATGTACTGGCTGACATGGTAAAATGGAGGGAGGGTTGCCTAAGTCTTTTTATTCTGTGTACCTTTCACTTGTGCTTCATTTTGAGTAGAATTCTAAGTCTTCAAACGTACCGTTTAATTATATGTGTTTATTTTTTGTCTGCAGGCCTCGGAGTAGAGGAAAAGCTACAGCGGAAGATGAGGACAGCATGGATGGACTGGAGACAGCAGAAACAGAAAATATTGTGGAAACAGGTGTCAAAGCTTAATTAGAAAATTTAAAAATTTACACAGTACTTTGCGCAAGTAGTGTTTGTTCACTGAGTTCTAAAGTGTCCACGTGCTGAAGTAGTTTGACAAGTAATGACAAAGTGAAAATACCGTTTTCTTTCTTTTTCCCCCCAAAGCTCTGATTTAGTAGAAATCATTTGAACTCTGTATAGAAATATTTTATAAAGCAGAATTAAAACTGGAATAAACATAATTCTAGGCCATTTGCGTGCTAACTAACTCCTGATAAATTTCTGGCTTATGAACCATCTGGTGTTTATTGTGTTAGTATGTAGGTGAGGGAAAAAGTCCATTTCATTAGCTAATAATACTGTGAACTGCTGGGTTAAACCAGACCAAATACTTTCTTGTCTCCTGGACTTTCTGGTGCCTTGAGGAAGCCAATGTGTTTTTGCATCTGCAAGAGGAAGCTAGAGTAAGTTGCCAAGGTAGTTTCCAAAATTCACCCTGAGTTAGTGATTTAATGAGCTGTTAGAGGGCAGGTTTCATATCGTGTTCAGAGGTTTGTCTAGGCGAGGTGGCCTCTCGGTGTTTTCACAGTTGTTGGATAGAGTGTAGACATAGTTGACAGGCTTCTTCTCTGAAGTTGAATGGCATCTCCTTGATGCTTGAAGGAGAACATTAAAGAAAATACAGAGAAAATTAGAAATTGCTACATCTTTTAAAATATTATTTTCCATGAAATACTTTTGGTTATCCCATGTGTTCCTGTTATATGCCTGTAATTCTTGAAAAGGCTTCAGAAGTCCAGCAGTTCTCATTGCTTTTCCCTTAGGGTCTAGTTAAGCAGACAGATCAGGGAGAAGCTGGAAGTTCTGAATGCTTCTCCTTACATTTTACCCCTCTGATGCACATTCATTACCAGGTTAATATTTTATACTTGGATTTATTTCAGTTCCCCACAAGTTGTTTTCATAGTTTTTCCCCTTAATTTTAATTTTTTTCTGTACTTTGTGCTGTTACTGTCGTGTCAAAAGTGATTTGTACTTTTGAGCGACATTTATGATTAAGTACACGTCCCTCTAAGCCAGTGCGCTGCCTGCCCGCAGTCCTGGCTCTCAGTGGTGCCATCTCCCCATCTGTGTCATCCTCGGAAGACTCAGCGCCCCCCTGTCCGTTTTCCTCTCCTTCTCCCATCGTCCATTCTCATAATCTATTCAATACCCAGATCTAGTGGCGCCTTCCTTTCCTCAACAGTCCTCTCTCCAGCCCACGAGAGCCACTCATTCCTTTATTTATTGGGCTGCGTTGGGTCTTCGTCGCAGCCCTTGGAGGCTTCTCTTTGCCCTGTGGAGCTTGGGCTCCAGAGGGTGCAGGCTCAGTAGTTGGGGCATGTAGGCTTAGGTGCCCAGCGGCATGTCGGATCTTAGTACCCTGACCAGGGATTGAACCTGGGTCCCCTGCCTTGTAAGGCAGGTTCTCAACCGCTGGGCCACCTGGGAAGTCCCAGCCTCTCTTTCTTATGGCCATACTTCAGCCTTTAATACTGTATCACTTACTAGGACAATTGCTGTTTCACTTTGAAAATCTCAGTTTCAAGTCTAACTTCTTTTACCAGTGCAATATCTGCATCACGATAACCCTTCAGCCATAGTGACTTGTCCAACTTAATGATCTTACCGATGGGGTTTGTCAGCCTCTTTTTTCTCATTCAGATTCTGTCATCCATTATGGTAGTCTCTCTCTTGTGCACCTTGAACTCCCTTGCCATCCTCCCACTGTTTTGGTTTCATAACGAAACTCAGACTCTGCATTGCAGCAGCCAGAGTGACTGGAGAAGACCTCAACCTCCAGTGGGTCATGGTTGACTTTGCACTCATACCGCTTACACCTAGAGTTCTCTCACCCGTTATCAGTGATCATCCTTACACTACCTTCTCTTCTTTCAGGCTTTGGACACCTCATTTTCCATTTCTCAGTTGATGATCTTACTTATTTCAATTAAAAAAAAAATAGAAGCAATCAGGAAGGAAACTCCACAGTTATCCACCATCAGATCTTCTTTCCTGCTCTCATCTCTACCCCTCTGCTTTACCAGCTCTCCTGTTGAAATGGGATAAAGAGTCTCTGGGGTTTCTACAGCCAGCTCCTCTGCCGGTGTCCTTGGTTCTGTCCCCCTTCCCCCTTCAGTTTCCCTTGGTTTCCAGCGTCTTGAGCGCCCTTGCTCAGAGAATTACTTCCATTAGTGTTAAGCATTTGCTACACTGTCACTTTTTTTTTTTTAACTTTTTATTTTACATTAGAATAAGGTGATTAAAAATGTTAGGTTAGTTTCAGGTGTACAGGAGAGTGATTCAGTCACACCCATAGATGTATCTGTTCTTTTTCAAATTCTTTTCCTGTTTAGGTTGTTAGACAACATTGAGAGGTTCCCTGTGCTCCACAGTAAGCAGGTCCTTGTTGGTTACCCGTTTTAAGTATAGCAGTGTACAGTATCACCCTTCTTAAACAAAAGCACCTTCTCTTGATCGGATACCGCTTTCAGTTACTGTGTTGCTTCTGTGCTCATCTTCACAGCAAAAGTTCTTGAAACATTGTCTGTATTTACAGTTCAGTTCAGTTGCTTAGTTGTGTCCAACTGTTTGTGACCCCATGGACTGCAGCACACCAGGCCTCCCTGTCCATCACCAACTCCCAGAGTTTACTTAAACTCATGTCCATTGATTTGGTGATGCCATCCAACCATCTCATCCTCCGTCGTCCCCTTCTCCTCCCGCCTTCAATCTTCCCAGTATCAGGGTCTTTACCAATGAATCAGCTCGTCCCATCAGGTGGCCAGAGTATTGGAGTTTCAGCTTCAGCATCAGTTCTTCCAGTGAATATTCAGGATTGTATGGTAGCTACTTAATTTTGACCCATTTTCTCATGAACTTGCTATAGGCAAGCTTTCTTCCTCTCGGTCTAGTAAAAGTGTTTTGATCTCATGTTGCCAGAACCACCATTGAGTCTTTCCTCGCATTAAGTATTCAGTCTCACTTCATGCCGCTAATGTTTTCAGGAGTGAAAGTCTCTCTTTTTTTCATTTGACTTCCAGGATGCGGCATTCTCTTGTTCTTTCCTACCTCACTGGTCTCTTCCTTTCTTTTTTGCTCATCTTCTCACAGGTTAGGTGGTCTCATGCAGCTTAGTTGCTGTAACTGCTGTCTGCGTGCTGGTGGCTCTAAACGTTCTCTTGCCAGCTCTTTCCTTACTTTGAACGCAGCCAGTGTCTTCACCTTACTTCTTAACATCTCCTCTTAGATGTCTCCAGTGGATCCCTAGCTTAATATGTCTTCTGTGGAACCACTGGTTGTTCCCAAACCTTCTCCTCCTCCAGGGTTCCTGCCTCAGTAAATGACATCATATACCGTTCAGGCTAAAAACGCGGAGCCTGTTGGAAAATGCTTCGGGCCTTACCTTAGTACCCCGTCCTGATTTCAGACAGCTCTCATCTCCTCACCGTGGTCACTCCAGAGCTTGGATCGCCACTGTTGGTGTGAATTGCTGCCAAGCTACCAGCTGGTCTCACTGCCACCCATTCTAGTTTTGTTCTCCATGTCCTGGCAGAGTGAGCATCTAGTACCCCAAGTAAGGACTTCCCTGGTGGTCCAGTGGCCAAGACTCCAAGCTTCCAATGCAGGGGCCCCGAGTTCAGTGCCTAGTCAGGGACCTAGATCCCACATACCACAATTAAGATCAGCCAAACAAATAAATAAATGTGACTGTGCATTCAAATAAATTAATTAATTAAATAAAGAAGACAAACCCAGGAGTCTTTTACCTTCCTTCTGTCAGCTCTCCAAGGCCTCCAGTGACACCTAAAACCCTAAGTCCGTTTGTGATCCTCACGCTCTCCTGACCTCACTACCTGTCCAGCTGCGTCTCCTGTCTTCCCCTTGTTCTCTGGGCTCCAGCCTTTTCTCAGGCACTTTTTGTCTTCTTAGCTCAGACCCTCATGGGACTTATTACCTGACTTCAGCCAACTCTCTGCTCGGTGCTCCCTTGTCAGAGAGGCCTTTCCTGCCCAGCCTGTCAAAAAGCAGCCCTTGGTGAGCTCGTCCTCTTCTGCTTTGCCTTTCCTCCTGGTGTTTACAGATACGGCATTGTGTTACATACTTGCCTATTGTGTGCCTTGTATCCTAGAATGTGAGCCTCCTGAGGTCAGGGGTTCGTCTCCTCCGTGGGCGTGTCCCCAGCCCTCGGACACTTCACACATGCAGTAGGCGTCACTAAGCAGTAGTGCATTCTTGTACTTTACTCACGTGTTTCCTAAGCTACTGCTGTTCTTCGAGCATCACCACATAAGTAAAATTCTGGCATTTAATTTTTTCTTACCTGAGGAGCCCACAAATAGACGATCTTCTCCTGCTATCTTCTGTGAGATTTCAGTGCAGATAAATTTACTGAAAGGATTTAACAGGAGCAGGATGATGTATATGTATGTGTGTGTATATATGTGTATATATATATATAGTCTAGTTCCCTTAGTGCACACACACAGCAAGAAGAATAGTAAAGAGAAGGATAAAGAACAATTGTTGAAATCACCAACCTTCAAGCAAAGAGAAGAAAGAGTTCCATAAATTTCTGGTCAGTTTAAAAGCCCATTCCAGTTGACTGCAGGGCTTCAGCATCTCTGCACATTTCTGTTTCCAGGCCTGAGATTTATCAGAAGGTGTCTTATCCTGTAAACTGTGTGCCTTAATACATTAAAAAAAAAATGATTTGTAGTAATTTAACATTGTTTATTTAACAGTGTTTATTCTTTAGGATGTGTGTGTGAGAGGGGTAAGTGGTGGGAATGAGTCTTCTACAAGTGGTCATTGGGAAGGTAGCAAGAATCCTCACAGTTTTTATGGTGAGAACATTCCCTCTTTGTAGCTGGTGATGTTGTCAGTTCTGTGTGCATTTTTCTTTATAAATAAAATCCACTGAATGAAGTGCTAGTTACTTGAGAGAAATTCCACTTTTTTTTTTTAAGAATCATATAATCAGGGCTTTGCAAACTTGTTTTAGTTAATTATAATTGGTTAATTATGATTTAGCTAATTATAATTAAAGTTTGTTTTTTTTTAACTGGTTACGTTGTCTTAGTGTGGCTGCCCATTAGTGGGAACCCATTTTTGTCTGGCATTTGAGTCCTTTTTAATATCATCTCAATGTTTCAAAGCTATTGTTTGCTGGGAAGAGTATTTTTCAGGCCCATCTTCAATATTCTCTGGGCTTCTGGATATGAATTCGATTATTCCACCAGGACTCGTAGTTCTTTTTGCTGGAGAATAGTACAAGAGATGAAAAGTCTAGGCTCTCAGGATGTGCACCTATTTCTGCTGAGAGTTAGTTATGGCATCCATTAGTCGTTACAGAGATGGGAGGCTGTCTATATGTGCTGGTAAATTGCAGTTCCCATTGATACTGTCAGTTTGTCTCTAGCATAATTTTAAATAGCCTTTACTCTTACAGCAGTTACAGGTTCACTGTAGTTATAGCTCTGTAACTATAGCAGTTATGGGGTTGGAGTGGAAGGCGCGTTACTTCCTGTTTGCTTCCTGCCCCCCACCACCCCAGCTGCCCGTTTCTCAACTCGCCCTCCAGCACTGGTGCATCTGTGCTGGCTGACCACGCTGCGATGCCACCCCCTTTCACCTTCAGCCCCTGGTTCACATTAGCGTTCACTCTTGGGTTTGTGCTCTGTGGATTTGGGAAAAGGTATAACATGCTGACATGTGTCTGTCAGTAAGGCATCAAACAGATCCCATCACTGTCCTAAAAGTCCCCCATGCTTTGCCTGTTCATGCTTTCCACCCCTTTCCACCCTGGCAACCATTGTTCTTCTTACTGTCTCTGTAGCTTTGTCTTTTCCAAGATGTCATATAACTGGAATCATACAATATGTAGCCTTTTCAGGTTAGCTTGTTTCAGATAGTAGTATACATTTAAGTTCTTTTCATGGCTTAAAAACCCATTTCTTTTTATTGCTGAATAATTTTCTGTTGTATGTATGTACAACAGTTTATCTGTTCACCTGCTGAAGTACATCTTGGGTGATTCCAGATTTTCACAGTTTTGAGTAAAACTGCTATAAACATTTGTGTACAGAGTTTTTGTGTAGACGTAAGTTTTCGACTCCTTTGGGTAAATGCCAAGGAGGATGATTGCTGGATTGAATGGTGAGAATTAAGAGTTCTTCATATATTTTGGGCAACAGTCCTTCATAGACTGTGTCTTTTGCTAATATTTTGTCTAGGCTGTGGCTTTTCTTTATATATCTACTGGTTGGCAGTGTTTTCCACAGAGCAGAAATTTTAAATTTTAATCAAGTCTGACCTGTCATTTGTTTCTCTCATCATCATGCTTCTGATGTTGTATCTAAAATGTCATTGCTGAACCCAAGCTCATCTGGATTTCCTTCTGTTGTGATCTTAACCATTGCACTGCCAGGGAGGGTACTCATATTAGGATCACTTCGTTGATATCCACAAAATAACTTGATGGATTTTGATTAGGATTGCATTGAGTTTATAGATCAAATTGGGGAGAACTGACGTCTTGGTAGTGCTGAGTTTTGTAGTTCACTAACATGGAATAACTGCTGTGATTTTTCTTCATTAGAGTTCTGTAGTTTTTGACATGTATTAAATAGATCTTGTGCGTATTTTGTTGGCTTTATACCGAAGTAGTTTTTGAGGGGAGTGCTAACGTGAATTTTAAAATTTATTTCCAATTTCACTTGTTCATTGTTGGTGTATAGGAAAGTGATTTACTTTTGTATATTAACCTTGTATCCAGAGACCTTGCTATATAGTCAAGGAGATTTTGTTGATTCTTCCAGATTTTCTACATGGACAGTCTCATGTCTTTGAACAGAAGATACTTACTTATTTCTTCCTTCTAAATCAGTATATCTTTCATTTCTTTTTCAAGTCTTCTTGCAGTAGCTGGAACTTAAAGATGATGTTCAGAAGGAGTTGTTCCTCATCTTAGTGGGAAAGCTTTAGTCTCTCACCGCAAAACATAGGGTTGATGTAGGTTTTTTGTTAGGAATTCTTTGTCAAATTGAGAAAGTTCCCCTGTATTCTTAATAGTTTATTGAAAGTTGTTTCGTTGTTGTTTAAAGTCATGAATGGCTGTTGTGATTTTTGTCAGATGCTTTTTCTGCATCTATTGATATGATCATGTGACTTTTCTTTTTTAGCCTATTGATGTAATGGATTACATTTATTGATCTTCAAATGTTGAACCAGCCTTGTGTACCTGGGATAAATCTCACTTGGTTGTGGTGTATAATTCTTTATATACATTTTTAGATTTAACTGATTAGAATTTTGTTGAGGGCTTTTTGCATCTGTGTTCGTGAGAGCTATTGATCTGTCAGTTTGGGGTTTTTCTTTTTCCCCTTTTTTTGATGTCTGTTTTTGGTATTATGGTAGTGCTGGCCTCACAGAATGAGTTGGGAAATAGTCCATCTGCTGCTGTCTTTCAGAAGAGATTGTAGAGAATTGGTATAATATCTTCCCTTAAGTGTTCAGTGGAATTCACCAGTGAACCCACTTGTGCCTGGTGCTTTCTGTTTTAGAAGTTTATTAATTATTGATTCAGTTTCTTTATCGGATGTAGGCCCATTCAGATTGTTTCTTTTAGTGATGCTTTTGCTTTGCTTTAAAAGTCACTCAGTTGTGTCCGACTCTTTGCAACTCCATGGACTATACAGTCCATGGAATTCTCCAGGTCAGAATATTGGAGTAGGTAGCCATCCCCTTCTCCAAGGGGTCTTCCCAACCCAGGGATTGAACTGAGGTCTCCCCGCATTGCAGGTGGATTCTTTACCACCTGAGCTGCCAGAGTGTTGGCAAATTATGCCTTTCAAGGAACTGTCCCATTTCATTTAGGTTTTCAGATTTATGGGCATAGATTTGTTTATAGTATTACTTTAGTATCCTTTTGAGGCCCATGGGACCTAGTGGTGGCCCCTCTTTAATTTCTGATATTAGTAATTCCATCCTCTCTCTTCTTAGTTAATCTAGCTAGACTTATCAATTTTATTGAGCTTTTCAAAGAAACAGCTTTTGGTTTCACTGATTTCTCCCCCCCGCCAACTTTGATTTCCTATTATCAATTTCATTGGTTTCTGCTCTAATTTGTGTTATTTCTTTTTTTCTGCTTTGTTTTGTATTTAACTTGCTATTCTTTTTCTAGTTTCATAAAGTGGAAGCTTAGTTTATTGGTTTTTAGATCCTTCTTTGTTATGTATACATTCAATGCTGCCAATTTCTCTTCTGTTGGTGCTGAGAGCAGGCATTCTGTGACTTCTATCATTTTAAATTTGTTTCAAGGCACAGAAAGAAATGTATCTGGTCTGTTGGTAGAACTTCCATCTGTGCTGTGGAAGAATGTGTATGCTGCTGCTGTTGGATGAAGTAGTCCAGTTGGTTGATGGTGGTGTAGAGCTCAGCTGTCTTACAGATTTTCTGTTTGCTGGATCTCTTTTTGATAAATGGCTGTTAACGTCCCTATGTATGAGAGTAGATTCATACATCTGTCCTTTCAGTTCTGTCCATTTTTGCCTCATGTATTTTGACCTCTGTTGTTAGGTGCATATGTGTTAAGAATTGTTATGTGTTGTTGGAGAATTGATGTATCATATATACATACAGTTATTTAATGTTCCTTTTTATTCTGATACATTTACTTGCTGTGAAATCTGTTGTGTCTGAAATCAATATAGCTTCTCCTTTTTTTTTTTAAATTTTAAATCTGATATCTACTCTCTTAGCAAGTTTTCAGTATTCAATACTACAGTACTATTAACTATAGTAATCATGGCAGGTACATAGATCTCCATACGTCTTCATTCTATATAACTGCAACTTCCTACCTAGTGGCCAACAGCTCCCTATTTCCCCCACCCCTAGCCCCTGGTAAGAACTGTATTTCTCTCTGTCCAGCTTTATATTTTTTATTAGGATTTTGACTTAGATTGTTAGCTTTTCGAGGCTGCAGAGTTTTCAAAGTCCACTGGAGGGAACTTTCCCCAAATTGTCCTTGGAACATCAGTTTTATTCTCAAGAATCTGAAGAGTTGGTGAGCATTGGCTTGAATCCTTCCTTCCATATTTTGATTAACACATGGTTAAATGACATCTTTAAGACTATATCATTAACAGTTTTATCCAGTACTTTTAGTTCATAGTAAATGTCAGTCTTGCCTAGGGGACCTCATTTTTCATGATGAAAGAACATAAAATGGGTGGTGCTTGTATCTCGGCATTCTCTCAGTATAGACCAATCTCTCAATTTTCCAAGTCTTTTTCTAAGAATCACCTCAACTCTTTGTGAGTACCCACTCCAACTTCCTTTTCAAAAATTCTGCCTTCATCATGAGCCTTCACTAAGCCTGTTTCTCTGGAGTTTCTGTGTAGCCAGAACTGTCTGTACAATAATTCTTTGTGGAGACATTTTTAATGGATATTGTGTTTTACCTGAAAGTCTAGACATGATATTTAATTAATCTTTATATTTGAATGAGTTTAGCAGATCTAGAGGTGAAACTCACTAAAAGCCCCAAGAAGAGGAGCTATTATAAATGATACACAGAGAAAAGGCATTCTTGGTTGCTAAGTTGTGTCCCAACTCTTTTCGACCCCATGGACTGTATCCCGCCAGGCTCCTCTGTCCATGGGATCTTCCAGGCAAGAATACTGGAGTGGGTTGTCATTTCTTCCCTGAATGGATCTTCCCGACCCAGGGATAGAACCTGTGTCTCCTGCCTTAGTAGGTGGGTTCTTTACCACTGCACCACCTGGGGTCCACCCTCCCCCATCTCCCCCGCCCCTCCAAAAAAAACCCCAGCACAAACTGGCCTCAAATTGTACATTACTGATATATGAAAATATAATTTATTTTTGTATGTTTGATTGGTATTAAACTTATTTTTTACATACTAACTGTAAGAAACTTGTGGATGTTGTTTCCAACTTATGATGTAGATGTTTGATTATTATTTTATATATATATATATTTTTTAGTAATTACTAAACCAAAAGGGGAAAAGAGTATTGAAGGTTGATATTTCTTTTAACATGATTTCTAGTGCTTTCCCTGGGTTTGAATATTATAGTTCTTATTTTATAAATGGTGTTTGATTGTAAGTTTGGTCTCCCCTTTGACTTTTTGAAATTTTTAATTGGAGGATAATTGCTTTACAATACTGTTAGTTTCTGCTGTATATCAACATGAATCGGGCATAGGTATACATATGTCCCCTCCCTCTTGAACTGTGCATCTCCTCTTTCACTTCTGTGATGTTTAAGAGAATTTAAAACATTTCCAGGTGTTCCTGTGAATTTTATCCTTGTTTTATTACTTTTCATTGCTAACTGTTGTATTGGTTTGGTACACTTTTTATGCTTTGGAATTTGAGGTTCTTGCCATATTCATCAGCTTTGAAAAATTCCCAGCTATTATATATTCAAATACTGCTTTCGTACCATTCTTTCTTTCGTCTACTTGAAGGTTCATTCGACTGATTTACTGTGTTTGGAGTCATTTACCCTATGTTTTGGATTTTTTATACTTTTGTCCCTGTGTCCTTTATTCTAGGCAGATCTCACAGTTTTCTTACCCCTTTTTAGCTATCTAACCTCTTATTAAATGTATCAAGTAAGTCCATGTGTTTGTTTTCTTTTTAATTTGGCTGCTCCAGGCTTAAGTTGGGCCATGTGGGATCTAGTCCTTTGACCAGGTATTGAACCCAGGCACCCTGCATTGGGAGCCCAGAGTCTTAACCCCTGGACCACCCAGGGAAGTCCCCATGTGTTGTTTTAAAAGTTCTTTATTATTTTTTTTCAAGTTTGCATTTTTTAATAGTTTTTAGTTCCCTCCTGAAAATTTTAATGCTTGAATTCTATTACTTTTAACATAATACATACAGTTAGTTTAAAATTGTTTGATTATTTTAATATCTGGAGTCTGTGGGTTTGTTTCAGCTGTTTCTGCTCATTCTTGCCCATGTCATCCTATCTCCTCAGGTAACTGATGATCTGTGTTTGTGTACAGCATAATATACTTGACAGTGTATTTGTAGAAACAGGTTGATAATTGTTTTTCCCCCTCAAGGGTAGTTTTTCTTTGATTTCTTTTTTTCCTGGTACCTAGGGGCACTCATTTTTAAGGACCACCTCAGTTTACTTTTACAGCTCCATTTTCTGTTCCAAGCACGTGACTCAGCGCTGTGCAGCAGTCCTTGCAGAAATTGATTTATGTTTCACTCTTCCTGTTAACGCCCAGCCCTCTGGGGTTCCTGCCACCCTGAGTTCCCAGGATGTTGCAGGCTTCTAGAACCATCCATGCATCTTGAAAGTCAGCGAGTGCTCTTAGTCGCCTCTTCCCGAGCAGCTGACACCCTGTTGAGAAAGGCAGCCCCGAACACCAGGCTCACCTTGCTCGCTGCCCCTTCCCTGCGGTTTTGTCTCATAATTCCTTACTATCTTGTTAAGTTTGTGATGCTTTTAAGACTCTTTTCACTTTAAAAAATATTTCACTGAGTTTTCTTATTTGTGTTCAACTGGAGGTTTGTTTCAAATTACCTAGTCTGTTGTTAGTGAAGTAGACGTTTTTCTGGGGTTTTCTCTGCATTCTAACGTGCTAGTTTATGTAAATTTGGGGGACACTTGAATAGAATATATAGCTAGCCTCTTTTGTTTCCTTAGACAGTGTATGAAAC
The DNA here is from genome assembly GCF_014754425.2 of Oryx dammah. Lineage (NCBI taxonomy): Eukaryota > Metazoa > Chordata > Mammalia > Artiodactyla > Bovidae > Oryx > Oryx dammah. Next base: position 114,603,651 of record NW_024070202.1, on the reverse strand, counting down.
TTGATACCTGTTTATTAGATTCTCTCAGCCAGGATATTGTTATTAAAAGTTGTTCATTTGCTAAATTGTGATCTAATGGAGCAGCACGCCAGGCTTCCCCGGCCTTCATTATCTCCCGGAGCTTACTCAAACTCATGTCCATCAAGTTGGTGATGCCATCCAACCATCTCATCCTCCGTCGCCACCTTCTCCTCCTACCTTCAGTCTTTCCCAGCATCAGGGTCTTTTCCAACGAGTCAGTTTTTGTATCAGGTAGCCAGAGTATTGGAGCTTCAGCATCAGTCCTTCCAGTGAAATTCAGGATTGATTCTCTAGGATTGACTGGTTTGATCTCCTTGCTGTCTAAGGGATTCTCAAGAATCTTCGTCTCCAGTGCCACAGTTCAAAAGCATCAATTCTTCGGGGCTCAGCCTTCTTTATGGTCCAACTCTCACATCCATACATGACTACTGGAAAAACCATAGCTTTGCCTATACAGACGTTTGTTGGCAAAGTGATGTCCCTGTTCTTTAATACACTGTCTAGGTTTGTCATAGCTTTTCCTCCAAGGAGCAGGAGTCTTTTAATTACATGGCTACAGTCACTGTCTGCAGTGATTTTGGAGCCCAAGAAAATAGTCTGTCACTGGTTCCATTTTTTGCCCATCTGTTTGCCATGAAGTGATGGAACTGGATGCCATGATCTTAGTTTTCTGGGTGTAGATTTTTAGCCGGCTTTGACTAGCCTTCTCACTCGGTGTATTTTCTTTGTCAGGCAGCAGCAGTTACACGGATTTGCTGTGTGTGTTGTGCTTCCTTGAGTGGTCTTGCAGCATTTCCAGTTTCAGATTCTTCTGTGTCTTTTCTCCAGTCCATCCAGCACGTTACCACCATTGTCTTCAGAGTGGTTGTTGCTTCATGCGATCTTCTTTTTTCAAAAAAGAATATTTAAAAAATTGTTTACTCATTTATGGTTGTGCTGGGCCTGGTGCTGCCTGGGCTTTTCTCTGGCTGCAGCGCGCCGGGGCTGCTCTCGCTGTGGTGTGTGGGCTTCTGGCTGCAGAGCACAGACTCCAGGGCGTGAGGGCTTCAGTAGCTGGGGCGCACGGGCCCTAGAGCCCAGGCTCGGTCGTCGTGACAGGTTTAGGTGCTCCGCATCATGCAGGATCTCCTGGCCCAGGGATTGACCCGTGGCCCCTGCGTTGCCAGGTGGATTCTTGACCCCTGAGCCACCAGCGAAGCCCTCATGTGACCCTCTTGTTCTCAGTTCTGCGGTTGTTTTGATTTCTTCAGTTGCTTCACTTCAACTCACATTCCGGGAAGTAGTGATTAGTCGTTCAGGTTCTGGAGCCACACTGCCGGTGTTTGAATCCAGACTCCCCTGCTGATTGTGTCCTTGAGCAGAGCCCCTTCACCTCTTAACCTTGCTTGTCACGTGTAGAATGGAGATATGATAGTAGCTGTGGTTGGGGGATACCCCTCCGTGGGTCCCTTGTACCCGACAGATCTTACTGGGTGTGCCAAGAACGGAAGGCCTGGACCACTTCTTGTCTGGGCCTTTTCCCAGGGTTTGCAGTGAGCAGCCTTGAGGAATGAGGTCACATCTCCCTCAGGGACAAGGCACAGGCTTGTTTAATGCTCGCTCCCCACCCTCTCTGGTCCTGTAGTACAGTTCACTGCACGTGCAGACGGTCGTTTGGACCCACGGTTCTGCCCCCATGACTCCTGGGGGCCAGCGACATCCTCACGCTTGTGCTGCTCGCTGCAGTGAGGGGCACAGTCCTTTGTCTTTGGTGCAGGAGTCTTGGGTCTCCTACAGCATCTGCGACCCAGTAGCAGACTAACTTCCTAGCTTGTGTAAAGCCTGAGGCCCAGCAGCTGTCTTCATCAGGCGAGTTTAAGTAAGTTCACGCCTTTAACCACCTACAACAGTTGCCTAGGAGAGAGGAAGCATGTACTAAATGTTAGCCATGAAGATGTTTCTTTAAATATTTTCATATTATTTTTGCATTGGGTTTTTAGGCCGAAATAAAAATAAGACTCAGAAGAAGATTAAGATTGCTATAAATAACTTATTATATAGTGATGATGTATACTGTAATTTGTTGGGTTTTATTTAATTTCTTCTATTAGTTGCAAAAAATGAGTATCCATTAAAAATTTTTTAAAGGTATATTGAAAAAACTAGAGGAAGTATTTTCAACTAAATAATACATCCAGATAGCAGTTGGAGTTTAACAGTTAGTATTTTAATTAATAGTATTAATTAAATTAGTTAACTGTTTTGAGATCTTGATAAGTATTAGGATCTTTTTCTTAATTATTTTGTGCTTGCATCAAAAAATCACATTAAAAGTATAATAGTAATATATGTTTGTATTTATGAAACTGTGGATAAGTTATAAAGAGAATTAAGTTAGCTGTAAAAAGTGTTAGCTTCTAGGGAACCACTGTTTGACAGTTTTGTGTATATATTTATAGTCAGCTTACATTTTAAAGTCTTTATATGCCCTGTGAAAGCAGTATATTATTAATCAGTGTCAACATTTTAAGTAGTTCAGTGAATAAAGATATGATAAGTAAAATACTTGCTATTTCTGATATTGTGCTAATTGTTTAGCTTTATAGCACATTTTGGATGTAGTGGATACATTAGATTCAGTAAGCTACAAACACACAACTGGAAAATGTAGTTCAGAATGCATACTTTTTTTGAGCACCACTGTTGAAAAGAAGGAAAGGACATGATCACACAGTTTCTTAGATATGTTTTCTTCTGTAGTCTTAGAATTTTATATAAAGGAAGCAAGAAAAGTATTGCCAGTTCTGTGGAGATGAAGTTAGGAGAGAGAAAAATAATGTGTGTTCTACTTAGTGGTTGCCAAAAGCATAGAAGCATGCGTATGGTTTGGGTAAGTAAGTAGTAGAAAATGGGTGTTGGTGTTGACGAATGTAATTACCAAATAATAGCCCATTAAAGGGCTTCCCAGGTAGCACAGTGGTAGAGAATCCCCCTGCCAGTGCAGGAGACATGAGAGACACAGGTTCCATCCCTGGGTTGGGAAGATCCCCCGGGGAAGGCGGTGGCAGCCCACCGCAGTATTCTTGCCGGGAGAGGCGCATGGGCAAAGAGGAGCCCAGCGGGCTGCTGTCCACGGGGCCACAAAGAGTTGGAGGAGACTGAGGCACACGCAGCCCATTACAAGCTTGGTTTCTATTTTCTTGTGCTTTTTCTGATTTATCTGTTGCCTTACAATAAGGTTTATTTGCTTGCTTTATAGTATACAACATATAATTAATCAGTTAATTAAACAGTTACTGAATATCTCGGTTTTGTGCTGGGCTCTGGTTTGCAACACAGGTACAGCAGCTGCTTTGTAGAGTGTGTAGTGGGGCGCTGCCTCCTGTGTTTGGTACAATAAGCAATAAACAGAACCCCCAAATTGTTTATGGTGTTATGTATTTTCTGTTGGAGGGGGATAAAAACAAGGAAATACTTGAGATTGTGTCTCGATTTGCCGGAAGAAAAGTTTTAACTGGAGGCCCTAGTGGTAGTTAGCGAGATATTAAGAGAGAGCAGGCAGCCCATACCCTATTGGAGGGCTCCTGATTTGGGGGTGAGGCTAACTGGAGCTGGCTTTTAGCAGAAGGCTCTGGGAGGATGTAGTGCCATGGCCCTCGTCCACCTGACCCACTGTCTGTAAACTTCTGAGGCCCTCTTCTTATTGCCCTTTTATAGTTCTCATCTCTTCTCTTGACTGTTACCCTTTCTTGTTACCTAGTAGTGGAAATGGTACACATGTGCTCTGGGCATCTCTGGGTAGAAATGAAATGCTTCTTTATAAAGTGTTTTTATACATGGTCATAAAGTATTTTGTCATTTTGTGGTATTTGGGGGCTTCCCAGGTGGTGCGAGTGGTAAAGAGCCCGCCTGCTAATGCAGGAGACTTAAGAGATTCAGGTTTGATCCCTGGTTTGGGAAGATCCCTTGGAAGAGGTAATGGCAACCCATGGACAGAGGAGTCTGGCAGACTATAGTCCACAGAGTTGGACACGACTGAAGTGACCTGGCACGCAGAGTGTTTTGGGTATGTGTGTGCTCAGCTGTGTCTGACCCTATGGGCAGAGAGACTCTCTCAAGCAGTCCCACGTTCCTTTCTGTCTTTGGTTGCAAAAGCGCTAGAGGGCAGGCACCATAGAATAACTTCTGTGTCTCTCCAGATGCTTTCCCTAGAGCTCTGGAGGCAGCTGGTCTGCCTCTCAAGTTACTGCAGGTCACGGCACTACCCATGTTTTGATACAGCATCAAAGGTGTCCGTTGATTTCCAAACACTGCTATTACTGTTTTCTTGCCTCCTTGTCAGCCTACCCATTTTCAGTTTTTGTTGTGGTACTTCTCCACACCTGGTGCCATTTTCTGTGTTAATTAGAGCATGGGTTAAACTGCTGTAACAGAGATGCCCAGATACAGCAGTGGCTTGGATATTCATTTTTCCTTCATGTAGTATTTCTGAGAGGGTGCGGTCCAGGCTGATGAGATGTCTTTGTTCCTTGTGGTTATTTGTGGACCCAGGTTCCTTCCGTCTAGTTTCTCTGCCCTCCTCAGAGTGGTGTTCCCTTCTGCATTATTGCAGAAGGGTTGCTGACACCTCTGTGGTCCAGTCCATACGAAAGGTGGAACATAGTTTGGTCCAGAGCACCCTCCCTTTCAGGTGATGAAGAAATTGCGGGGTCCCTTCTGGTCACATTCTATTGGTGAGAACTTGGCATGCTGAGCTGCAAGAAAGGCTGGGAAATAAAGTCAAGCCCTACTAAGACTTGAATAACAGAGAGCATGGATTTTTGTCCATTGTCCATTTTTTTCTACAGGGTTATGTGCCTTGTTCATCTGTGGAGTTCTTTACATATTCTGGACTTGAATACCTTCTTGGGGATACAAATCACATGTGTTTCCATCTGTGATATATTTTAAAATTTTGTTTATGAAGTCCTTTGTTATACAGAAATTCAACATTTTTATATACTAAAAACTGCAGAACTTTTTATAATCCTTCTTTGCTACAAATGTATTTTGTATTTCTAGATTTGATTCTATACCAGTTTTGTGGCTGGGGTAGACAGGAGAGACACTATGATTAATAGGCTCCACAAGCACTTAATTTATGATCAAGTTTTCTGTTTCAACTTGAAAAAGAACCATTATTTTAAATAGGAAAGTCAAAATCATCTCTGATGCCTCATTTCATCATTAATGATTTGACAGGATTTACAGTCTAAGTAAACATTGCTAGTTCTCAAAATTATTTGTCAGAATGAAAGTGAAAGTGAAGTCGCTTAGTCGTGTCTGATTCTTTGTGACCCCGTGGACTGTAGTCTACCAGGCTCCTCTGTCCATTGGATTTTCCAGGCAAGAGTCCTGGAATGGGTTGCCATTGCCTTCTCCAGGGGATCTTGCTGACCCAGGGATTGAACCCCGGTCTCCTGCATTGTAGGCAGACGCTTTACTGTCTGAGGCACCAGGGAAACTGTCAGAATAGCTCCCTAAAGTTCATTTTGAATCTAGAAGACTTGATAGGGAAGTCCTGGTGAAGTGGTGATCTGAGAGGCAGGAAATCAAACTTGATATCTAAGTGGGTGTTAAAGCTGCTGGATGTGCCTTGTATGCAGCAAAAGTGAGGTCTGGAGCTCAGGAGACGAGTTAGGGCTAGAGATACTGATTTAAAATTCAGGAAGACGGGAGATTGTTGAAACCTGGATAAAAATTATGCTCTTGAAAGATGAATATATAAAGGACATATAGAGAGCTGTACTCACATTTGGAGGCCTCAAACTAGCTGAAGGGACAGGTATTAGACCTTTTAATCTTTGTCAACAACCTCATGAGATATAGGTGGTTTTCTAACGTAACGGGGAGCAAATTGAGGCTGAGAGAGGTGACTTCTACATCATGCTGCCTAGTTAGTAGTTGGTGGAACTGGTGCTCGAGAAGAGGCCCTCAGGGCTCCACGCCAGTAGTGATCCCTGATGCCCCTGCATTTCCAGAATGTTGAGCGGACCCTGGGTTGGTCGCTTTCTTGCTGCCAGCAGAGGTGGAGGGAACTCTGCATGGCAGGAGGACGGACGCTGTGCGGGAAGGCTCATCGAGGGGGAAGGCAGTGCAGGGCAGCCCCTCCAGAGGAGAGACAGGCGCTGAGACTGCTGTGCGCTGCTTTTCTTTCTTTGGTTTGGGGATGGTGGTGCAGAAAGCTGTAACCGGTAAATTTCACGCCAGGAAAGAAAGATGGCGCCAAGAGCATGGGATTTTATTAGGAGCGCTGGTGGAGGAATTGTGCCTGTTAATGTCTAACAGTACAGTGTGGGAGACAGTGTGGATGTATCATTTTACTTAAAGAGGGGGACGATATTAGGACTAATGGTGTTTGAAAATCCTCTCAGAGTTAGATTGCCTCCTAAGAAGGTATGTGTAGTGTCGGGGTAGGAGTCTTGAGCTTAACTGAAAAAGGCAGTGGAGTCAAGGTGTGTTCTTTTTAGTCATTTTGCTCTTAGAATGGCTAACAATTAGAGACTGTGTCATGATTGTTTTAAATTAATGGTAATTTCAATTCATAAATTATGAAGAAATTTTTTTATGAGTCACCTTAAAGTATGTTTGTTTTGTGGAGGACTTGCTGTAATCCTGAAAATTCCTAACAGTTCTTAACAGGTTTTACTAAGATTGAAACTTAACTCAGCGGCAATTTGGAAAGCTATGCTGTTTTACATTATTTTGATTATATGTAGCCTGACGTGCTGCAGTCCACGGGGTCGCAAAGAGTCGGACACAACTTAGCAGCTGAACAACAAATATAAAAGTTTTTCCTGTGTTCGTTACGTGTTGTCATTTGTTGTTTAGTTTTTTTTTCCTTCATGCTATATGCATTATAGATAAATTCATCCAAGAGTGATGTAATGCAAAATGACTTTTATATTCTCTTGTTTTACTATTAAGCAGAAATCAAAGAACAATCAGCAGAAGAGGATGCTGAAGCAGAAGTGGACAGCAGCAAGCAGCCGGTCCCAGCCCTTCAGCGTTCTGTGTCTGAGGAATCTGCAAGCTCCCTGGTCTCTGTTGGTGTGGAAGCCAAAATCAGGTTCGAGAAGGAATGCAGCTGGGTCAGAGATTAGTGACAGGAAGAAGGGCAGTGAGTTGACCAAGAGGAAATTCAGACAGCGCAAGCTTAGGACGCAAGCCTGGGTGGAATTTGAGAGCTGGTAGCTCTGTGTGTCCCTGGGGTGCAGTGAGTCTGGGGCTTGCGTGGCTGTAGGACAGAGCGGTGGTCTGGCCTGTTACTCTGCTCCCCTCAGACCAGAGCAGGGTGTTTCCAGTGTGCAGCTCCTAGACAAAGGAAAAAGTCTAAACTCTGAGCATAAGGACTGATTTTCTTATTTACTTGTAAATGTAAGCTTATACTCTTCTTCTTTACCCTCTCTCATTTTTAAAAAAAAGAAATATAGGATGTTATAACCTCTGTGTATATTTCAGCTTTGCAGTCTTGTTAGTTTTTAGATCTTTCTTGGAAGACATGAATAAAACTGAAAGCATCCATCGGTTGACTGTTCCCATCTCCGTGAAATGCTTTCTGTCTTTTGCTCTTGGCCCCTCTCCCTCCTTGTTTTGTCTTTGCTGGCTTCGGTGGAGACACCCCAGCTTTGTAATGCTGCAGTCCTCAGGTTGAAGTCCTCAGCATGTTCACTTCTGTTCAGTCTGATAGCTAGGTCCTGTCTGTGTGCCGATGAACACACATTTGAATTTCCAGGGCCGCCCTTTCTCTGAACTCTGGACTTTGCTGTCCATCTCTCTGCCTGACATCACTATTTGGGAGTATTCTAGACACTGCACTGTAACAGGCCCAGGACCACTCTTGATTCTCGACCCTGTGCCTACCCCAAATCTTCTCCCCAGGATTTCTTCATTTCAGTAAATATCACCAATATTCATCCAGTTGTTTAGGCCAAAACCTTTTGAGTTAATCCTTGATGTCTGTCTTTTCTCACACCTCACACCCTAAATTTTGTAGCTCGACTTTTAGAAGATGTCCCAGACAAGTACTCAGTGTCTTAACTTCCTACCACTCTTGGTTCAAGTCCCCGTTAACCTTAGGAGGCAGCAGCTGCCTTTTAGATGGTTTTGCCACTGCTATTTGCTTTCCCCAGTCCAGATTGTTTTTAGTGCAGTTGCAGAAATGATGATTCTAAAACATAAATCAAGTTTCCCTCAAACTGTCTTTAATGGCCATCTCTTCTGTTTACATTAAATATTTCAATAATACTAAAAATTTCAAATCTCTCCCATGTTCAACATCTTGGAGAAAGTTTGAAAATTTTCAAAATGAAAGATAAAAAATAAACAGTCTGCATTGCATTTACCCATTATTTCTGCTTTATTTCCCTTTGTGACACTTTTTATTTCCCAGCAGTTCATTTGATTATTTGTCCCCCTTTTATGTGAACTCTGTGAAAGCAATACTTTTCTCCTCTTTTTCTGCTGTTTATTGCATTGATAGTTTTTTTCTATTGGTTGCATATTATTGTTTTTAAGATGATATCCCTGAAGGTTCATGTTTCTTTTTTTTTTTTTCCCCCTTGGCCACACCCTGAGGCATGCAAGATCTTAGTTCCCTGACCAGGGATCAAACCCCCAGCCCAGCAGTGAAAGTACTGAGTCCTAACCACTGGACCCCAGGGAATTCCCAAGACTCATTTTTGTTGTTGTTGTTGTTGTTGTTGTCCAGTTGCTAAATTATGTCTGACTCCTTGCTACCCCATGAATTGCACCATGCCAGGCTTCCCTTACCTTCACCATCTCCCTGAGATTCCTCAAACTGTCCATTGAGTCGGTGATGCCATCCAACCATCTCATCCTCTGCTGTCCCCTTCTCCTCTTGCCTTCAGTCTTTCCCAGCATCACGGTCTTTTCCACTGAGTCAACTGTTCGTATCAGGTGGCCAAAGTATTGGAGCTTCAGCTTCAGCATCAGTCCTTCCAGTGAATATTCAGGGTTGATTTCCTTTAGGATGGACTTGTTTGATCTCCTTGCTGTCCAAGGGACTCTCAAGAGTCTTCTCCAACACCACAGTTCAAAAGCATCAATTCTTTGGCGCTCAGCCTTCTCTGTGCTCCAGCTCTCACATCTGTACCTAACCACTGGAAAAACCATAGCTTTGACCATGTTTTTTCATGAATTTCATTTGAACTTCAGATTTACAGTCCTAATTGATTTCTTAGATTTAGCGGTATAAATGCTTTATCATTTTCATATCTCTTTGCATTGATCATCTAGCACTTCATTTTCTAGTGATTTAAATACATCCTATTTCTGTTTTCTTTGTCGGCCCCCCAACCTTTTGCTTATTTTTAAAAACTCAGGTTTAGTTTATATACAGTAAAATTCACCCATTTAGTGGGTTTTGACAGTTGCATACTGTCATATAATCACTACCACAAAGATAAAGAACAGTTCCGTCACACTGAAAAACTCTCCCAGGCTCATTTGCTGTCACCCCTGATCCCATCTTCTCCCCGAGGCAGTCACTTACCTATTTTCTGACCCTGTAGTTTTGCCTTTGCAATAACATCATATGAATAGAATTGTGAATCGTGTGTCCTTTTGATTCTGGCCTTTTAACTTGGCATTATGCTTCGGAGAGTCGTCTGTGTGGCTGCATATGTCAGTAGCTGTTTGCTTTTTATTGCTGAGGTGGCTTTTGTTTATGGTGCCTGCTGCAGTTTATCATTTCCCGGTTAAGGAATATTTGGGTAATCTCTGCTTTGGGGCAGTTATGAATAAAATTGGGATAAATATTCACTTGCAGGTTTTGGTGTGAACCATAGCGTTTTTATTTCATTTAGTTGAATACCTAAGAGAGAAGTAATTTTTTTTAAATGCTGAAATATTTTTCAGTGTAGCTGTGCTGTTTTGCATTCCCACTCGTGGTGTGGAGTGGATTGGCAGGACATTTCTTGTTCTGATTCACCTTTGCTCGCAGGTGAACAAGGTGTCTCTCTGTCCTGGGGGCCTGTTGGAGACCTGGTCTGGTCTGGGTCTAGGACAGAGCCTTGCCCCCTCCTCCACGTTCCTCCATCTACAGCTGGTCTTGAGCATTGCAGGTGGAAACTTTTTCTCTCTCTCTGACAGCCTGTGGCCTTTGTTCCCCCTGGGAAAGTGGAGGAGGAAGATCTGGCTGGGTCTCTGTGTCTTCCTCCCTCCCTGAATTGCTTCACTTCTGCCCCCAGGTTTGTCCCGTGACTGGTGTGTTCCCAGGGCTCTTCCCCAGGCCCCAGGAGTGGCCCTGAGGCCCTGGGGAGGGGTGCGGAGGGAAGCTGGTGATGGGGCTAGAATTCACCGTGTGTCTCCGAGTCCCAGATGCTGTGTAGTCTCATACTGCCTCCGCTTGGCCTGGAGCAATTTATAAAATTGTCACTGAATTCATAAGCCTGCTTATACGACATCTGGGGGCCTCTTCCTCAGGTTAAGCAAGTGCTTGTGTGTCCTCTCTTTGTGGAAGCACCTTTCATTCAGTTGCAGGTGAATTGGCTGCTCTATGACTTCTGTATCAGAAGTGTTCAAGAAAAGTGAATTTGTATGTTGTGACCATGGGGCCAGAGCTCTCCGTGACTTTCCACCTCCAGAACAGAAGCTGGGAGTTTCCCTTGCGCGTCCTTTAAACTTAGCAATAAATTACTCTGGGCTGTCTGTCTTTATATCCTGCTTCTCATGTAACATTTCCTATTTCTTTAATAATTTGAATAGTTCTCAAAATATTTTCGTTGTGGATCTGTTGTGTGGTGAAATTTCTGAGTTCAGTGATTGCAGCCATGAAATTAAAAGACGCTTACTCCTTGGAAGGAAAGTTATGACCAACCTAGATAGCATATTATAAAGCAGAGACATTACTTTGCCAACAAAGGTCCGTCTAGTCAAGGCTATGGTTTTTCCAGCGGTCACGTATGGATGTGAGAGTTGGACTATAAAGAAAGCTGAGCACCAAAGAATTGATGCTTTTGAACTGTGGTGTTGGAGAAGACTCTTGAGAGTCCCTTGGACTGCAAGGAGATCCAACCAGTCCATCCTAAAGGAGATCATTCCTGGGTGTTCATTGGAAGGACTGATGGTGAAGCTAAAACTCCAATACTTTGGCCACCTGATGGGAAGAGCTGACTCATTTGAAAAGACCTTGATGCTGGAAAAGATTGAGGGCAGGAGGAGAAGGATGAGGATGAGATGGACAGCGGATGAGATGGTTGGATGGCATCACTGACTTGATGGACATGGGTTTGGGTGGACTCTGGGAGTTGGTGATGGACAGGGAGGCCTGGCGTGCTGCGGTTCATGGGGTTGCAAAGAGTCGGACATGACCGAGCAACTGAACTGAACAGAGACTTGGGAAGAATTTCATTATACCATCACATTTGAGTGCTAGTTTTGGATATAAATTGAAGGTTAAACTATTCTTTGTTAGTATTAATGCTTTAAAAGTGTTGCTCCATTTCCTAGTCAGTTGATGTTGATGTCCATCTGATTGTTGCTCCTCATAGGTAATGTTTCTAGGGAACAAAACAAACCAGAAACAGGGTATGCTGAAGAAAACGTACAAGGATATTGGTGGATAGCATCCTTGAGGCAAGAAGAACACTTTTCCCACATTGGACTTTATTTTTCTGAAAATAGACCACATGTAATTGTGTGTGTGTGTGTGTGTATCTATAGGCAGCACATTTATTACAAAACAGAAATAGATAATATTGGAAAAACTTAAAATAGGTAACTTATTTTTCTTTTAAAGGCAGTTTGTCAAGAGAGGTCCAGTATGAATTAAACTTACATTAAAAGATTGTGGATAATTCCTATCACCTGTTAATGCAAGACTGGGGTAGAGACTACAGAGCTGATGGTGGAAACTTCAATAATTGAGAAGAAAGATTTGAGGGCAGCAGCCATAACTATGTTGTAAAGAGAAAATACATCCAAGAGGAGTGGTTCTTTTTCATTCTGTTTTGTTCCTAAGCTCCCTTACCAAGTATATTTTCCATAAATAATAATTTTTTTGTCCTTTAGCTTTTAAAGTGGTCTCTTTTTTTAAAAAAATAATAGATTTTATTGTTTAGAACAACCTCAGGTTCATAGAAAAATTAAGCGGATGGAAGAGTCCCCATTCCCAACCCTCCCCGGCCTCCCTTTCCCCTGTTGTTAGCATCTTGCATTGGTGTGGTGTCTTTGTTACAACTGATAAACCAGTATTGAAACCTTGTGACTAAAGTTCATAGTTGCAGTAGTGTTCATTCTTTGTGTTACATAGTTCTGAGTTTTGATCAGTGTGTGATGTCGTGTACCTGCCTTAGTTACAGTGTAGCAAACGAGAGGTCTCACTGTTCCAGTTTCATCCTGTTCCCACTGCTCTTAGACCCTGTCCATCCCTTCCTCCCCACTCCATCACTAACTGCTCGTTAACCCACTTAGGTTTATGTTTGTGTATCTGTGTATCTGTGTGTGTATTATGCATAATGAATGTTCCATCTGGTTAAATAAAATTTGTTTACCACTTGCTTTACACAGCTGGGATATAGTTGAGTGGCCATTAAACCATACTGTCTTGTCCAACCTTAGCTTTTACTTTATTCCTTTTTAATACTTTGATTTTTTTTTTCTCGGAATCAGATTTAAAGTAAAATTGTTTTTCTAAGTACAAAATATAATTTTCTGGTATATTTACTATTTCTAAAAATCATGCTGTAGAAAAATAGAATTGTAAATGTTTAATTACTATAGATTTAAACACTTAGCTTGCACTAAAGACAGTATTTAATTTTAAAGCACAAGCATTTCTGCAGTTGTCTGGAACTTGAAATCGTTAAATAAAAGTACTTCTCTGTCTTTCTTCCTTTTCATTTTGCCAGTGAACAGCTCTGCGCTTTTTGTTACTGTGGTGAAAAAAGTTCCTTAGGACAAGGAGACTTAAAACAATTTAGAGTAACGCCTGGGTTTATTTTGCCATGGAAAAATCAGCCTTCTAACAAGAAAGACGTTGATGACAACAGCAATGGAACTTGTGAGAAAACACAAAACTCGGCACCACGAAAACAAAGAGGACAGAGAAAGTAAGCGATTTTGAATATAAATGGGTCAAATGCAGTAAGACTATATATAGTTTATTTTCATTGAAATGTTTAAGACTATATGAATGGTATTGTTACCAAACGATTTCTTGTGTTTCCAACATCCATACAATGCTTTATGACTTACCATTAACCCAGCAAACATTCATTTTCTCAAAAACTTCTTTGTTTAAAAAAAAGTTTAGTTGTATGTTAACAAAAAAGAAGAAAACTTTAAAGAACATAATATAAGCCTAGAGGGGATTCATATAAATGGAATGAAAATTTTTAAAAATTAATGAGATCTTTCTTTCCTTTTTCTAAATGTTTTAAATAGTTTGTAAGAATATAACATAACCGAATAGCAAAACCAAAGTGGTTTTTACTACTCATGTCCTTTAAGTGTCATTTATTTATTTGTGTTTACGCTTTGGAGAATGGTGAACTGTCCTGTAAACACTTACACTATAATACAGCTACCCTTTCTAAAGTTAAAGGTCTTTTTTAAATCAAAGAATTTACATGTATGTATATAGTTATAAATAAAATGTAATTAAAAAACATTTACCATTTGTATAATCATCCATGTATGTCTATATTCATGGATGTTTTAGTTCCCTAAAACTCTTACCTAATATGTTTATTTTTGGAATTAAATTTTTAAAATATATTTTAGTTTTGTTCGAAGGCCATCTTCATACGTGGACTTGACTTTAGTAGTTGAGGGAGTAGAAGTTTCTGTGGTTGATGAGAAAGTGTAAAAATTAATTTAGCTTGGAAGGCTCACCAGCTCTGGCCCTTGAGGGTGATGATGTAATCGCCCAAGTGCCTGCCTGGCTGCCGTCCAGGGTTTAGGACTGAGGCATTGTTGTGTTGTGCTTATTTGATTGGCTCCTTCTTTGGGACTGCTGCCAATGCCTTGAAGACCTGAAGTAGGAAATGAAACAATAACAAGAAAAACTCTTTTAAAAGAATTTAAGGTGGAACAGTTTAAGGAAGTTCAGAAGTACTGTATTTAAAGTTTTGGTGTTTTAAAGGCCATGGCTTACTTTACCTTTGTAATCAACTGAGTGCTCACATTCTAATAAACTATATCAGAAGTCCAGGAAACTTACAAAGTCCATCAGTCATTAGTAAATTTAACGGACTGGACCAAGTTATATACTGATGTTCTGCCTTGAATGATGGCAATTAATAAAGAACTGTTCTGGGAAGTACAATTGGGTTTCATTTATTTATTTTATAAGCTTAGTTAATTTTTAATGAAAACTTTTATGAGCTAAAAATAATTATGTAAAAATAACCTTGGTTTAGTGAAAGTCTTTATATGTACTTAAGTGTTTAACAAGTTATTACGTGATGATAACAGGCCAGTTAATGGACCTTAGGAATAAAGCATGTTTTCAAAATTTGGCAATCATTTAGCTTGGTAATGATTTTAAATATTTACAATATTTATGTTGCTAATGAGTTGTAAACCAGATAGACAGCCAGTTAATTTTTTTAATTTGAAAAGCAGGATTTTAAAATAGTTTTTCCCTCACAGTGTACTAAATATAAGAATGTATAATCAAGGAGTAGTTTCCTCTCTTTTTGGTTTGTTTTAGACTTAAGCTTTGGGCGGTGTGTATTTCTGCTCTTTCCTAAGCCGGACTCCTGTCACCCTTAGGGTTGACATCACATTGTCTGCATACATACTGACTGTAGAACCTTAAAGTCAAATTTGACTAACCTACTGCTTAGGAACTGGTTAGTAATAGAATGTTTAGTCATTCCATTGGTTTTTATACCTGTGCCCCCATCAAATTCTGGTGTAAAGAAAATATGTTCAATTTGTTCATCATTATAGACAAACTGTTGGTCTCGTTTTCCTCCCGATATATTGGCAGTGACTAGTAATGGAGAAGTCAATGGCACCCCACTCCAGTACTCTTGCCTGGAAAACCCCATGGATGGAGGAGCCTGGTAGGCTGCAGTCCATGGGGTTGCTAAGAGTCGGACACGACTGAGCGACTTCACTTTGACTTTTCACTTTCAAGCATTGGAGAAGGAAATGGCAACCCACTCCAGTGTTCTTGCCTGGAGAATCCCAGGGACGGGGGAGCCTGGTGGGCTGCCATCTATGGGGTCGCACAGAGTCGGACACGACTGAAGCGACTTAGCAGCAGCAGCGGCAGTAATGAAGGTGTATTTTCAGAAAGGGAGAGATCATAATTATAGGAAGGTTTGTTCTCATTTGTTTCACCGTGGGCATAGCATAGCATGGTGGACTTGGAATTACCATAGCATGGTAATTAAAAAAAAGTGAGTCTGTGCATTTCTGATGCTGCACATAAAAAATACTGGTTATTTTGTACATGGTTTGATATTTAAATGTACTTACTGAAAAATGTTAATACTTTTTCTCTTTCGATGATTCCAGGTTTAAAAAAGTTTAGTTCCCTGGTCATTGTGCTGATTTTCTCTTAATAGGAATCATGATAAATATCCAGCAGACAGATGTGCAGTGAGTTATGACCTATATTCAGTAGTGACTTAATCCAGAATTTATCATCAGACTGAATACTTTATCAGGAGAAAATTGAAGTTTTAGTGCCAACTATCTGGTTTCCCGTGTTTACTGGTAGACACATTAGCAGTCATTGTTTACTTACCAATCTCAATGAATATCTGAAGTTTTAGGGCTTTGAAAGTATGAAACGTCCCATCTGTGGTATATCTTATTCAGCATTCACTTTTATCAGGAACTTTTTGCTGTTGTTACACTATTTCCCTTATTCCCAAGTCACCGGGAGCTGTTTTGGTTTTGCTTTTGGCTTCTGGTTTGTGAGGTGAAGTCTTAGCGGAGGGTACGTGTAGCGTCGCAGCATAGATCGGCTGTCAAGATTGCTGAGACGTTCCCCTCCCCCTGCCTCCCTGGTCACACTTCGTAGTGGATTTTCACTTCCCCTGGGCAATAACCTTTCTTTCTGTAAACTTAACTGCTGGCTCTGTTGTTGGTAGCCCTTACCATAAAGCATGTTTGAGATTTCTGATTTGCTCAAGTTATGTTTTTTAAGCATTTAAGTAAGGCCAAAGGAAATATTCATTTTATATGACAACATACAGTGCCTGACTAGAATAGTAGAGTGTCAATTAAAAAATTAGAGATTTGTAGCATTTCATTATGGATTTGGAGACTTTTTTTTTAGTTGTTGCTTACATGATATAGCTACCCAGTTTTATATTAATATTAGTGCTATGAACAATGACATACATCCTAGAAGTTGTTTTATAAGCAGTTTATGCGAAATGAATTAAAATTGATTTGGCAATACCTCATATTTAAGTTGTTGCGAAGCGGAGCAGTTTTCTCCTTGTTCTCACTTTCACATCTGTTTCGTGTTGTGTTCTCTTCCAGGGAACGGCCTCAGCAGAGTGTCGTGGCTTATGTCAGTGTGAGCACGCAGACCGCTTCAGACGATCAGCCTGGGAACCTGTGGGATGAGCTCAGTCTGGTTGGCCTTCCTGATGCCATTGATGTCCAAGCTTTATTTGATCCTACAGGTATGAGCCAGTCTTCAGTAATAGCTACCTCTTAATTCTTGCAAGGCTTTTTAACTTGAGCCAGTTATCAACTTAATAGTAAATAGCATTCATCTAGAAATAATTATCACCGTTTTTAAAAACATCTTCGTTAAATATGCCTGCTTAGGTAAAGTAAATTGTCTAATTATGTTTAACTTATTTACCATCTGCACAGGGTCATAACTGGGCTGTGGATGCTTTTATAAATATTTGCATTTCGCTTGTGTAGACAGCAGTGGCATGGAAATCTGACAATTGCAGAAAGATAGATTATAAAGGGATCTGTGAAAACTTGGAACCATGGCAATCTGGGTCTTCCTAAAGTAGGGGTGAAGGATAATAGATCTTAGCCATGTGAATGTCCTGTAATACAGTGTAGTAGCCCATATTTATGACTCAGTGCAGTTGGGGCTTTGAGTAAATTTCATTGTGCAGTTGAACTGCATATAATTGTTCAAGTGATAGAAAATTTAAAGACTGAGTTGTTATTGATGATTGGTGTGGAATGCAATGGAAGAGTAGTATGTATATAGTTTGTCATAAAGTATGAAATAAATTTCCTTTATGTAAATATATCAAATAAAAACACAGTAATATTTAAATAAAGTGACTAGAAACTAATTTCTTGAAGAAGCAGTCGTTAATACAGTGTGTGCTGGAATCACTTGGAGGGTTTGTTAACATAGATTTCTGGGCACCACGGCCAGAGTGTTTGATTCGTAGGGCTTGGTTGTGATCTAAGATTGGCATTTATCGAAAGTTCCCAAATGATGCATTTTGAGAAGGGCTGCTTCAGTGGAGTCACAAATATAGGAGGCATTGTATATTCACATGTTAGAATCGATCGACTGAAGGGTTTTACGTCTTTACTTATTAGCATTAATATGTTTAATGTTTACTTATTTGCTTCTTTTCACTTTAACCATGTTAGGCACTTGTTGGGCTCACCACCGTTGTGTGGAGTGGTCACTGGGGGTGTGCCAGATGGAAGAACCATTATTAGTGAACGTGGACAGAGCTGTTGTCTCAGGGAGCACAGAAGTAAGTAGAAGAAACACACATTTAAACCAAAACTTTATAACATTTGCTGTGTCAACATAAAGATTCACTTGTAAGATTTATTAAATGATTACGGAAATGTAAAAACCCTTAAAATAGGAAATTATTGATATCCAAGGGTAGTTTGTGCAGACCACTAGATTATATAGTATGTTAAGTTGTGCAATAAACACTAATCTTTAAATGATTTACATTTAAATAAGAAATTAAAATTTTTAGAAATGGAGATTACTGACTGTACTTAGGCATCTTACACTTTTAAGGCAAAACTCTTTGACGAAGATTTAAATTAGGAGAGACAGGATTTGACACGTCTTTAGTCCACAATGTGAGCTAGTTCTATTTACTATTTTAAAAATTGATTAAAATAATTTCTTTTCAGTCAAGTTGGCAGTTTGGTTTGTCTTTCTGGCACTATCCCAAAGCGATACCATATACACAGTCTGCCATCTTTCAGAGCTTTCACTGTGACTTTAAATCAAAAAATAAATGTAGCATTTACCTTCTATCTATAAAGGCAACAAACCCTGTGAAGTAAAGTGGCTTTGCTGCTTAAAAATTCCCCGTGGTTTTTGACAAATATGTTTGGGAGAAGTGAAAACAGGCCTTCCAAAGGAATATTAAAAGTGGAATTTTTTGCCATAGAAATTACACAGATTTAATACAGGTAAACCTTTCAAAGGTATAGTTGAGACAAGGATTTAGATTTAAGTAATTATTCAGTTACTGTAACCTTTGATTTACTCAGATGATCAAATTGACCTAATTTAAATGGATGAGTAACTCTCACCTCTAACCTTAGTCAAGTTAGAGTGTTTGTTTTGGAAGTGTGGCCTTACATTTAAAGGCTTACATTATTACCACATTTTGAACAGTGTAATACCCGGTAATGATTTCCATAGTCTTAGCGTATTTGATGGCCAGGTCATCGTTGTGATAGGTCATGGAGCTGGCTCTTCCCTGAGCTTCTTAACAGTAGTTTTGGAATATTTTCTGACAGTGAGAAGCAGAAGCATTATGGGAAAGGCAGTGAAGAAAAGTGAAAAGGCACTTTGTGGTGTTGGGTTGTTGAACTTATTTTTGATAAGGCCACAGGGAAATGGGCACTCATATGCCTGGAATGCAAATGGGTGCATATCATCTGGAGAGAAGGTTGGTAGTGCCTCACAAACTATACATGCACTTATCTTTTGACCTTTCTGAGATTCTGTCCTGAAAATATGCCTTCAATAATACAGAAATTTGTGCCATTAAAGGTTAATAATTGCTAGCATTGTTTAATTTGCAGAATACTGTAAACAACCTAAATAACCACACAGAATAGAATGGTTAAATAAGCTATTATATCTTTTTGTATAGCTCTGACTCTTGGAACCATAGGAATGTTTCACCTACCCTGTAAATAAGCAATTACAGCTGTCTGGGCTCTGGGGGAACCTTAAAAGGAGTAGCCAAATTCACAGTGAAGGGGGTAGAGAAGAAACTGAGCCCTGAAAAATAGTGTATTGACTGGATACCCATAAAGCTAAAGACAGAATCAAACAGAAACTGCACATACATGCTTTAATCTAGTGAGCACTATTCTAAAATGATTCTTGTGGTGTTAGAATGGAGTTATCAGAGGCATCAATACAAACTCACGGTTTTTAGTATTTATATGGACAGATGCTGAAATCCAGGTAAGTGTATATGCAAGTGCTAGTATGCATGTGTGTATCTCCTAGCTCTGTCCTCTCTGAAAGCCTAGAAGCAGGGACTTCTAGCAGTGAGCCTGTCAAGTGCCCAGAGCTTGGTTTGTAACCAACGTTCTCCAATAAAGAGGACCAAGGCTCTTGAAAGCAAGGAAGTGCTGACTGAGATGGGGACTTGTTGAAAGCATAGGAGCCAACCTCAAGGAGCTCCTAAGAGCTGGACCAACTTGAGCAATAACAAAAATTAATGATAGTCTTGGGTTTTCATCCATAGAGTGATCCACACTGGTAAATAGATAAATAAGTAGCGAAGGTCAAATTACATCACTTCTCAGCTTAACACTCTTTAGCTACTTCCCATTTTGTTAAGAATAAAAAAAAAAAAAAAGCCAGTCATTACTGACCAGCTGGGTCTCCCTGATCTTCAGGATCCCCTCAGGCGCTTCTGAGACGTTGCTCGCAGTAACCCTTCCCCTCCCTCCCTTCCTTCTGCTGCCCTAACCTCCTCGGTCTTGCTGAGATCCATCCACCTTGGGCCTTTGCAGTTCCTGTTCCCTCTGTGCTGACTGTTCTCCTCAGATGCATGCATGGCTTCCTCCCTCGTTTCCTCTAGGTATTTACTCAAGTTTCCTTTATCTGGGAGGTCTTTGCTGGGCTCCCTGTTGAAAGTTTCAGGTGCCTCCTCCGTCACACCCCTGGTGGACTGTTCTCTCCTCTGTACTTACCGGCCTCTAACACAGTGTGTATTTACTTACTAGTCCTGTCTTGTCTCTCCTCACTAGATAAGAGTGCCATTCTGATAATTGTCTTTTTCTGTTTTGGTCATTCCTCAGGAAATGTTTGTGGCCTAAATGAATAGCACTAAAAATCATTCATGGAATCATTCATAGGTACGAGAAAAAAATAAGTGCCAGAGTGTTCAAGGAGGTCACCACTGTGGTGAATTTTATTCACGTTTATACATTTATACTTGTCAGAAGAACCCTTCTAAAATAGAGGACATTTTTATAGTTCTGCTTAAGTGATGAGGGTGGGGAGGTGTGACAATGACAGTCTTTGAAATCTCAAAAGATTCCTTAGGGGCAAAGTCTGTAAAAGTGCTGTTGAGCCCAGAACAGGCTTTATTTTACAAAAAAAAAAAAAAAAAAACGGTGTCACAAATTTGTTGACCATTATTAGGACAGCATGTGACTGAATAAATTATGGTACCTGCCTCTGTAAAGAAAATAAACATTTAATCTGTCTCTTCAAGATAAAGGTGATGTTTCAGCAATGAGAATGCAGTGACTTCTCAAAGAAACATGTGCTGGGGTTGAGCATTTTGGTAACAGATGTTTGGAACTGTGTCTATTGTTAGGTTATTGCCAGAAACAATGAAAGTTTGTACTCAAACAAACAACAAAATATTCTCACATTTGTTGCCAAAAAATCTTGGACACAGAATTTTCTGAGTAAAATATTCTAAAGCGTTGATGTATGTTTTAAACCCATTTGTTAAAAATTAATATTTTTTGACTCTGGAAAGTGAAACTCTGCTGGCTAATTTTTGAGAAGTTTGGCTGGGATTGAAAAATGGTCGTTGAAAACATGTGCCTCTGTTTAGATCCCCCTATTTTTGTAGGAATCCTTTTTTAAAAAACCTTCGACAGATGCTGAAATAAACTGAAGTAGAATTGGACCTTTCAATCTAAGGTGATGGAAAAGAACTAGATGCAAAGCTCAGATGGGGGTGTCTGTACGCTCTAAACTTTTGGGTTGTTCACATCTTTTAAGAAAGAAATGTTTGAGTACGTGTCCTTTTTGTCGTTGGAACATACATGTCTCTCCTTTCCATCAATTACCATGTGTCAATTTATGTTGTTACTGTGAGCACTGAATTACTTTTGGTGCCCCCACTAGGGCTGTAGGCGTCACGAGGGCGTGGATCCTGTGTGGGTTTGTCATTTTATCTCTGGTGCCTCAAGGAGTCGTGTCCTGAGTGGAGCCGGGCAGTGAAGGGCAGTGCTGAGCGCGGTGGCCCAGGGCGGGGAGTGGTGGCCCAGGGCGGGGAGTGCGCTGCTGGCCCCTGCTGGCCCCTACTGGCCATGGTGCACTGTGCAGAGGGAGCCCAGCGGCAGCAGTGCGGAGGCTGCCGAGCCCCCTGCAACCAGCAACATTATTCCCATTTTAAAACGAATACATTATTTCCTCAGTTGGTAAATTGCATTCAGTATCAAGCAGTTCAGTTTTTCTGGAAATTCCCTCAGATTGTTCTTCAGTGTTTCCACGGGAACTTTTATCTTTTGCTAGATAGAAGAATACGCTAAACTGTTTTTCTCCTTTAATTTCCTCTTTGGATTCCTGGAGGGTACCACCAAACCTTAAAACATTACTCCTAGCAGCTCTCCACTTAGAATCGATAGTTTCTTGTTTTCACCCTCATCATTGGACTTCCCTGGTGGCTCAGACGGTAAAGCATCTGCCTACAGTGTGGGAGACCTGGGTTCAGTCCCTGGGTTGGGAAGATGCCCTGGAGGAGGGCATGGCAATCCACTCCATATTCTTGTCTGGAAAATCTCCACCGACAGAGGAGCCTGGCAGGCTGTGGTCCATGGGGTCGCAAAGGGTCGGACACAGCTGAGCGACTGAGTACATACTGCAATTCCATTCTGCTGATTTTGTGCCACTTGTATGTGTAAAAACCAACTAATTTCTACAAGAAGAGTTTTAAGTTTTTAAAAAAGTACTTTGGGCTCTTTTTGTAGACTGAAAAAGAATAAAAATAGTTTTTCTGTAATAAGGTGGGAGTACAGATTTACAATGTAGGTAATCAATGTAATGTAAATGTAATTTTTGTTTAAAAAAGCCTTAATGACAATAACAGTAAAAATCTCCGCACACTCTCTAACCGGTTGAAAGTAGGTTTATATAAGATCATTGAAAACATGGTCTGTATGTCTGTAAGATGGTCCCAGGTACCTATTTTATGAATAATGTTATCTAGTACTGTTGTTTCTTATATAATCCTAGTGCTTTGCAGTGTAAAATAAAAAATGATCAGTTAGTTAGTCTTCATTTTACCTTACAGTTTTTTAGGAGGAAGGAAACACTCGCATACCTGAGTTCTCTGTTTGTGTTGAGGGGTTCTCAAGACCACGTCTACACTGGAGAGTGGCTCAGACTCAAGGGCCTCGTGACAGAGTTGTAATTATGGCTGAGGCTTACTGCCCTGATGCGGTAGAAAGATCTTAATGGGAAGAGATGTTGACGAGGTCTAGAAGCATCTGTGTTCAGGCTTCCTCGGTGCTCTCCCTCCCGTGAGGGGTCACACAGAGCACCCTTGTCCTCCAGCAAGGGAAATACGGCGACGTGTCTGCTGCTTCTGCCCTGAGACGCTCAAGGTCTTTACTGGGGGCTGGTCGTGTAGGCCCTCCTGCCTGTCACGTACCAGAAGGGAAGGCCACGTTGTTTGCACAGATAATCCAGGCACAGTAAATTGCCCTCGTCACCTCGGGAGCCATGGGAACCCTCTCCAAACCCAGCCTCCTGATGCCATCTAGGTAGGCAGGCCTTTCTAAGAATGGTAGTCTTGGGCATGGGTGTTAGACACCGCTCCCCTCCCCCCCCCTTTTTTTGCATTGAAATAAAGTTGGATTGTGTCTCAGTTTCAACATGTTTCTGTCTATAGAACTATAGTAGGTGCTTGTTAGTTTACAGCAACGAATTATTGCACATCCTGGGGAGGCTGTGACAGATTTAGTGGTTACATTAAAAGAACTTCGTAAACTTCGATCAAAGGGAAGCTGTTGATAAGGATACCTGTGACTGTAACAGAAAAATCCTGTATTTGACTCTGAAAGCTACTTTGATATTAACATACCCATCCCAGCTTTCTTTTGACTAATGTAAATATGGTATATGTAATTCCATCCTTTTATTTTACCCTATTCGTATTTTAATATTTAGAGCATGTTTCTTGCAGTAGCACATTAAAAAAAAAAAATCTAACCTGACAATCTTCTGCTTTTTATTTGTAATATTGAGACTATATATATTTAATGTTATAAAGTCTTCCTCTCTGTCCCATTTGTGTTTATCTGTTGATTCCTTTTGCATGCATTAAAAAAAAATACTTATTTTATATTTTAACTGTGCTGGGTCTCTGTTGAAGCATGTGGGATCTTTAGCTGTGGCATGTGAAATCTAGTTCCACCCTCCTCTCTCTCCGCCACCGCCTACTAGCCATTCGCGTGTCTTTCTCCCTCTCTTCAGGTTTCCCTGTTCCCTCAGACACAACAATACTGAAATTAGGCCAGTTAATAACCCTACAATGGTCTCTTAAGTGCTCAAGCGAAAGGAAGAGTCTTAACGTCTCTCACTTTAAATCAAAAGCTAGAAATGATTAGGCTTAGTGAGGAAGACGCAGAAGGCTGAGATAGGCTGAAAGCTAGGCCTCTTGTGCCAAACAGTTAGCCACGTTATGAATGCAAAGGAAAAGCTCTTTCAGGAAATTAAAAGTGCTACCCCAGCGAAGGCACAAATGATAAAGATGTAACACAGCCTTACTGTTGTCATGGAAAAGCTTGGTGTCCTGGATAGAAGGTCAGTTCAGCCGCAAAATTCCCTAAAGTCAAAGCCTAATCCAGAGCAAGGCCCGAACTCTCTTCCACTCTACAAAGGCTGAGAAAAGCTACAGAAAAACACCTTGAAGCTGCAGAGGTTGGTTCACGAGGTTTGAGGAAAGAGGCCATCTGCAACATGAAGCAGCCAGTGCTGATATAGAAGCTGTAGGTCTTCCAAAAGATCTAGGAACGATAATTATAATGAAGTTGGCCACAGTAAACCACAGATTTTCAGTGTAGACAAAACAGCCTTCTATTGGAAGAAGATACCATCAAGGACTTTCATAGCTAGAGAGGAGAAGTCAGTACCTGGCTTCAAACCTTTGAAAGACTGACTGTATTGTTTATGGTAATGCAACAGATGACTTTCACTTAAAGCCAGTGCTCATTTACGATTCAAAAAAAAAAAATCCTAGGTTCCTTTAGAATTATGCTAAATCTACTCTGCCTGTGCTATATAAATACAGCAATATTTATGGATGATAGTGCATCAGTTTACAATATGGTTTACTGAATATTTTAAGCCCACTGTTATTATCTAGTGTTCGAGAAATAAAGTGTTCTTTGAAAATACTACTGTTCATTGACAGTTCACCAGGTCACCCAGGAGCTCTGATGGAGATGTATAAGGAGATTAATGTTCTCATGCCAGTAAACACAGCTATTCTGCAGCCCATGGATCAATGAGTAATTCTCTCTTTCAAGGCTTATTATTTGAGAAAATAAGTTTCATAATGCTATACCTGCCATGGGTAGTGAGTCTTCTGATGGATCTTGGTAAAGTCACTTGACCTTCTGGAAAGGACTCACTATTCTAGATGCCATGATGATTCAACAGGAGTTGGGAAGAAGTTGATTCCAGCCCTCATGGATGACCTTGAGGGCCTTAGGACCGCAGCAGAAGAAGTAACTGCAGATGTTGTGGACACGGCAGGAGAACTCGAATTGGAAGTGGAGCCTGAAGACGTGACTGAAATGCTGCAGTCTCGGGATAAGACTCAAGCAGATAAGTTACTTCTGGTGGATGAGCAAAGAAAGGGGTTTCTTGAGAGTGAGTCTACTCCTGGCGAAGATGTTGTGAAGATTGCTGGAATGACAACAAAAGACTTAGACCATTCCATGAGTTTAGCTGACGAAGCACCAGCAGGATTTGAGAGGATTGACTCCAGTTTTTAAAGAAGTTCTACTATGGGTAAAATGCTGTCAGACAGTGTTGCATACTACAGAGAAATTGCTTGTTGAAGGAAGAGTCAGTTGACTTTATAAACTTCATTATTGTCTTTAAAAAAAATCTCCATAATCATCCCCACCTTCAGCAACCACCACCCTGATCAGATAGCAGCCATTGAACGTCAAGACAAGACCTTCCACCAGCAAAAAGATTATGACTTGCTTAAGGCAGAGATGATGGTTAGCACCTTTTAGCAGTAAAGCACTTTTAAATTAAGGTCTGTACACTTTTTTCATTTTAGACAGAATGCTGTTGGACACTTAACAGAGTATAGTATAAATATAACTTTTATATGCACTGGGAAACAGAATTTGTGTAACTTGCTTTACTTTGGTGGTCTGGAATTGAATGTGCACTCTCTTCGATGTATGTCTGTAAGCCTTGTTATTTTATTGATTTCTTTAAAGTTTATAGTATATGTCTTTCACTTACCACAGTCCACCCTGAAGTGATATTATGTAGTTGTATATATTATAAAAGTGTGCTTTGATTTCCTTCCATTCTCCCTGCTGGACTTTGTGCTATTGCTGTCATGCATTTGACTTTCACATGTTACAGACTCCTTAAGATACTGGGTTTTTTTTTAGTAAGTGTATCTTTTAAAGAGAATTAAATAATAAAAAGAATTTAAAATATACTTACCTGTTTATTTACCAATGCTGTATTGTATTGTGTTGCTAGTCACTCAGTCCGACTCTTTGTGACCCCACGAATTGTAGCCCTCCAGGCTCCTCTGCCCATGGAATTCTCCAGGCAAGAATACTGGTGTGGGTTACCATTCCTTTCTCCAGAGCCTGACCCAGGGATCAAACCCAGGTCTCCTGCATTGTGGGCAGATTCCTTACCATCTGAGTCATTTACCAATGCTAGTCTCTTCATCCCTTGGTGTCGATCCAGATACCATTTTCTTTCTGCCTGAAGAAGTCCTTTAACATTTCTTGCAGGGCAGGTCTGCAAGGTGATAGATTCTTTCAGCATTTTCATTTCCAAAGTGCTTCTGTTTTCCTTTGAAACGCATGTTTGCCAAGTTCAGAAATCTAGGTGACTTTTCATCCCAGTACTTTAAAGATGCGGTGATTCACTCTTCTTGCTTATGTTGTTTCTGACACAGGATGGCATAGTCTGGTGTCATCCTTGTTTTTGTTCTATGCTTTTTTGGGGAGAGCCCCAAAATCACTGCAGATGGTGATTGCAGCCCTGAAATTAAAAGACGCTTACTCCTTGGAAGGAAAGTTATGGCCAACCTAGATAGCATATTCAAAAGCAGAGACATTACTTTGCCAACAAAGGTCCGTCTAGTCAAGGCTATGGTTTTTCCAGTAGTCATGTATGGATGTGAGAGTTGGACTCTAAAGAATGCTGAGCACCGAAGAATTTGATGCTTTTGAACTGTGGTGTTGGAGAAGACTCTTGAGAGTCCCGTGGACTGCAAGGAGATCCAACCAGTCCATTCTAAAGGAAATCAGTCCTGGGTGTTCATTGGAAGGACTGATGCTGAAGCTGAAACTCCAGTACTTTGGCCACCTCATGCAAAGAGTTGACTCATTGGAAAAGGCCCTGATGCTGGGAGGGATTGGGGGCAGAAGGAGAAGGGGACGACAGAGGATGAGATGGTTCGATGGCATCACCGACTCAATGCACCTGAGTTTGGGTGAACTCTGGGAGTTGGTGATGGACAGGGAGGTCTGGTGTGCTGCAGTTCATGGGGTCGCAAAGAGTCGGACATGACTGAGCAACTGAACTGAACATATCATGTCTTTTTATATGGATGATTGTAGTTCTGTATCACTGATTTTGGACAATTTGATGATGTGTGATTTTCCTCAAGGGTGGTGGTTTATCGCAGTTTTGGGGATGTGAATTTATAGTTATCATTGTGGTTAGAAAGTCTTTGGCAGTTATTGCTTGTTGTCACAAGTGATACGATTTCTTTCTTTTCTTTTTTTTAGTAAGTGACTTAGGGAGTTCCCTGGTAGTTCAGTGGTTACACCTTCGATATAGAGATTGTGAGTTTGATCCCTAGTTGGGACGCTAAACTTCCCATATGCCTTGGGGGCAAAAAACCAAACCGTGAAGCAGAAACAATGTAACAGATTCAGTAAAAGACTATAAAGATGGTCACATTAAAAAAAAAATCTTAAAAAAAAACACTGGCTGAGTAGTATTCTGTTGCAGATATATACACCACATCTTTGTTCATTCATCCACTTACGGGCACTTAGCATCTTTCTACTGTAAATAATGCAGTAAACGTATGGATGCATATATCTCTCTGAATCCACGTTTTTATGTTGCCAAGTGGAACAGCTGGATCATACGTTGTTTTAGTCTTAATTTTTTGCGGAATGTCTGCACTGTTTTTCATCGTGACTGCACCGGTCTCCATTCCTGCCAGCAGTGTAGGAGGGTTGCCGTTGACAACACTTGTTCTTCCTTGCCTTTTTGATAATAGCCATTTTAGTGAGGTGATAGCTCATGGCAGTTCGGATTTGCATTTGCCAAATGATTGGTGACATTGTGCATCTTTTCATGTGCCTGTAGGCCACCTGTGTGTCTCTCTGGGAAGGTGTTTGTTCAGCTCCTCTGTCTGTTCTTTGATTGAATTGTTCTTGTTGTTACTGTTGTTGAGTCACTAATCTTGTTACTGTTGTTGAGTTCACTAATCTTTTCCTCTGCAGTTTCTAATACGCTGTTATAATATCCAGTGTAAGTTCATCCTAGGTGTTTTTATTTTATGACGTTTGACTTGGACTTTTTTATACCGTCCATGTCTCTGCTTAGCTTTTCGAACATATTCAATGTGCTTATAAGAGCTGTTTTAATGTCCTTATTTGGTAATGTTAACATCTCTGTCAGTCGGGGTCAGTTTTCAAGACTGTAATCGGTATAGACCGTGTTTCCCTGCTTCTTTGTGTGCCTGGTGGTCTCCGTTTGGGTGTCAGGCTTTGTTGAGTTTTACCTTGATGAGCAATGGATTTTACCCGTAGGGAATGAGAAGTTAGGGTGATGAGTAGCTCCCTGGCTTCAGGATGCCAGGTTCTTACTATCTTTACATTGTGTACACACAATGTGTTAGTCTTTTCCTTGGTAAAGTTTCTCTCATAATCAGAACATGGTGAGCAGGAGCTCTTAGGGTCATACCCTCATTATAACATTTTTTTTTTAATTAAAAAATGGGGGGGGAAAGCTTTTTTATTTTAATTCAAGGAAATCCTTTCCATATGCTTTTCTCTACTGTAGCAGGTTTCTCCTAACAACTCATTAGCTAGAATTAGTTCCCATCAATTGCCTTAAACCAGTAACTAATACAAGTGTTGGGACAACCACCATTTGGTTAGACTGTGATTCTCTTCTGGGGCAGGGGATGGTACCTACCTCTCTAAAGCTCATTGCTGCTTGGAAGAGGCCATCTGAACAAAATTGAGAGCCTTAGGAAGGAAGAAGGTGGAATGGGTGTTTGTAAAAGTAGGAAATACTTTAGATGGTTTTAGAGTATGGGTTAAGCTTCAGCAGATTGACATAGGAAATCTTCACAAAGGGTCATCTATTTGTTATTGGCAGATTTTTCATTGATAACGATTTTTACAGGTGTTTGATGTTCAGCATTTTATGTGCCTGTTGGTCATCTGTATGTCTTCTTTGGAAAAGTATGCTAGTCGTTTGCCCATCTTTTAAACTGAAGTCTTTAGTTCTGATATTCTGTATGAGCTGTTCCTAGATTTTGGATTTTGATCCCTTATCTGTCGTACTGCTTGCAGATGTTCTCTCATTCAGTAGGTTATCTTTTCGTCTTGTTGATGGTTTCCTTTACTGTGTAAAAGTTATAATTAGGTCCCATTCATTTATTTTTTTGGTTTTATTTCTTTTGCCTCAGGAGACAGATCCAGAAGAAATATTGCTGTGATCTAATTGATGTCAAAGAATGTTTTGCTTGTCTTCTCTTCTAGAGGTTTT
Source organism: Oryx dammah (assembly GCF_014754425.2). NCBI lineage: Eukaryota > Metazoa > Chordata > Mammalia > Artiodactyla > Bovidae > Oryx > Oryx dammah. The sequence goes on along the minus strand of NW_024070202.1, from coordinate 114,574,439 downwards.
ATTGCTTCAGATGTTGCATTTAAGTCTCTAATTCATTTTGAGTTTATTTTTGCATATGGTATGAGGAAGTTGTTCTAATAGCCTTCTTTTACATGTCCAGTTTTCCCAGCACCACTTATTGAAGAGACTATCTTTTCTCCATTGTGTATTCTTGCTTCCTCTTCTTAGATTAATAGACCATAACTATGTGGGCTCTCTATTTTCTTCCATTGATCAGTCTGTTTTTGTGCCAGAACCGTTTTGATTGTTGTAGATTTGTAGTATAGTCAAGTGTGGAGTGTGATAGGCAAAGGATCATCTTAAATTTGGGGATATGTGGACTATGAAAGAACGTCACACATGAGCATGACTAGGTAATAAGTACGGTGGGGGGGAGTAGTGAGAAATGGAAAATGTTCTTAACTTCACATTCCAAGTGAGGAATTTAATTAATGAAGTTTCTTAATAAGAGCCGCTTTAACAGGTCTGAACCTTTCAGCTGTCTGTAGTTACGTTTGAAGACAGTTTTTGAACGCAGAAATACTTAGGATTGTTGCAGTGATTAAAGGCCAGTAAGGGTGAGTTTCTAAATTTAGGTATTATATGTGAAACAGAATGGTCGTAGAGATGGAATGAGTTATGTTTTGAATTAGTGGAGGAGTTGCAGAGTATCTCCATAGTTTCAAGTGTGAGAGTATGGGAAAATCAGGAGTTTGACTGTGATGAGCCTTAAATCCTATGAAATGTCTTTGGAACTGTGTCAGGGTTGGAATCTTAGACTGTGCTCCTAACTAGCTGTGAGAGCAAATCAAGCTGCCGATGGAGAATGTTCAGCAAGAGGACAGAAGAAGGACGATTGACCCTTTTGGCCGTGTTCCAAGGAGGAAGTCCAGTGAAGAGATGGCTGTCACATAGAGTACCAGTTGTGGGAAGGGTACTAAGAATGACTATGTAGATTTCAGGGGATATGGCCATTGATTTCGCTTTTTTTTTTTTTTTTTTGTATGATAAAGTTTCCTAAAAGTATGGCATGTTTTTCTAAATAAAGCATGCTTGCTGTATTGAATGGGGGAGGATCAGAAACCTCGACTTCCTTCTTCTGTGTCTGGCATTGTTAGCTAATGTCGAGTGACACCCTCACCAAGCAGTTCTACCTGTCTGCCCCTAGGTTTTTCACTTTGCACAGTAAGAAGTTACACGCTGTCTTCATTCTAAAATGCAAGGCTGTGGGGAGGACATCAGGGTCAGTTACGGTTTCTTTCCTCAGAATGCTGTACTAAGTGCAGAACCTGCTTATAGCAGGACAGTTGAAAGTGACGACAGAATGCTTTAGGTACACCTAGTGTAAAAGTCAGTGGGTTTGTTTTCATTCGCCCTGCCAACTTGGTTCTTACCATTTATTTAGAATTTAAGTTGGGTGGAAGCTAACAGGAAACTAGAAGTTTCTGTTACAGAGCTATTCCGAGTTTGATGTTCCTGTTAGGTTACACACAGTTAGATTTGGAAGGCCCATTTAGTAAGAATGTCCTTGGCCTTGGTGTTTCTCTTAGTAAAAATCATGTTTTGTTTTTAATCACTCTTTTTAGTTTTAATTAAGTTTGATATAATTACCTTTACACTGAGGTAAGTGGTAGTATTCCTGGATGTTATAAAGAGTCCCTTTGTAAAACTTGGAGGTGGGTGGAGAATATCATGAATTACAGTGTACATAGAATATTTGAAGGCTACACAGGAAACGGGCAAAATTCTTTGCCTCTAGGGAATTTATCCCGTGTAACTCTACACAAAGTGACTTTTCCTTGTGTACCTTTTAGAATGTTTTGAATTTTGAATAATGAAGTTTTTTTCTAATAAAAAATAGTTCCTAATATATAATTAGAATTAATACAGAGTTAATATAATTAATGTACAATTGGGATAATTTCTAATATATCCCTGAAAAATGTATTTTCAAAGGTTCGTTTCTATAGCTTTGCCCTATGCCCTAGCGACGTATTTTTTATATATTGTGCGATGTAAGCGTCCAGCTTCATTTTCTCACATAAGGAGAGCTGGTTGTTACTACTCATCTACTGAAACCTTTCCTTTTCCCCCTCATTTGAAAGATTACTTCTGTCAGCTAGCACACGTTCAGTAAATGTATGGATTGTTGCTAAGCTCTGTGTTCTGGCTTATATTCTGTACCCCAGGGACACTGCCGCCACACTGCTAGGTTACAGAAGCCTGGTAGTGAGTCTTGGTAGCTGGTCAGGCATGCATTACTTTCATCTCTACCTGCAGCAGAGAAACTTGTGGTAGAACAGTCCTACCGCTGTGAATAACTAGAAAAGCTGCACAAAATCTGTTTCCAAAGAAACATTTAAAGGCGTTAGAGAAGTGAGGTGAGGACTGGAGGGAGTGAGAGAGAGCCCAGAGGGGAGGATCATGTCAGGAGAGTTTCTTTCAGTCTGTAGAGCTGGGAAGACAAAAGACGCTTACTCCTTGGAAGAAAAGTTATGACCAACCTGGATAGTATATTCAAAAGCAGAAACATTACTTTGCCGACTAAGGTCCGTCTAGTCAAGGCTATGGTTTTTCCTGTGGTCATGTATGGATGTGAGAGTCGGACTGTGAAGAAGGCTGAGCGCCGAAGAATTGATGCTTTTGAACTGTGGTGTTGGAGAAGACTCTTGAGAGTCCCTTTGACTGCAAGGAGATCCAACCAGTCCATCCTGAAGGAGATCAGCCCTGGGTGTTCTTTGGAAGAAATGATGCTAAAGCTGAAGCTCCAGTACTTTGGCCACCTCATGCAAAGAGTTGACTCACTGGAAAAGACCCTGATGCTGGGAGGGATTGGGGGCAGGAGGAGAAGGGGACGACAGAGGATGAGATGGCTGGATGGCATCACGGACTCAATGGACGTGAGTCTGAGTGAACTCTGGGAGTTGGTGATGGATAGGGAGGCCTGGCGTGCTGCGATTCATGGGGTCGCAAAGAGTCGGACACAACTGATCGACTGATCTGAACTGAACATAATAGACTTTCATTTGGGACCCTTGAAGTCTACATTCGAGGTCAGCATATTATGTATATGTCCTTATGGTCAGATCCAGCCCACCATCTGTGCATATGGTCCAGAAGCCCAGATAGGTTTTATTTTAAAATGTTTAAAAAATTTAAAAAGAGTGTATTTCATCACACATGCAAATCATAACTACAGTATCCGTAAATAAGGGTTATTGGCACACAGACCTGTTAATGTGCATATGACCTGTGACTCCTGTTCTCTGCAGTGACAACCAAGCCTTTGCCACAGTGACCCAGTTGTAACTCATCAGCTTTGGATTGCCACGTGTGTTCTCTTGGGATCGTCTCTCTTTTATTACTGCATGCCTTTCATGTTAAAGAAGAGAAAACGAGAAGAGTGGACTTCAGTTATAGTGCTTTTGAGGCATTAGTGGAGTGGATTCAGTTGATACCAAATTAGATGGCAAAGCATTATATTTATTATGCTGAGACACTATAGCTGTGCTAAAAAAAATACAGTGTATGTCAATATTAACCTGATTGAGCACATACCCTGCTAATCCCAACTCATGGGAAAGTGGTGAGCAGAAAAAAGAGTAAGTTAAAATGGACTGTTTTAGATCCCCTGGAGGAGGAAATGGCAACCCACTCCAGTGTTCTTGCCTGGAAAATCCCATGGACAGAGGAGCCTGATGGGTTGTAGTCTGTGGGGTCACATGCAGCAGTCACGGCACAGACCCTTTTCAAAAGTGAAGGATGAAAATGAGTTGTAACTAAAGGTAAATTTGTGAGCGGCTCATTTGTTAGTCAAGTAGGGAAAGCCATTTATCAGTGGAAGTTAATTAAATCATGTTTGACTACAGCAGTTAAAGAAATGCGCACACAGAAAATAAACTTTTGACCGTTAGCCTTTCCGTAAGAATAGTTGTTTTAAAAGTTGAGGACACTTTGGGTAATATCAGTCAATAATTTAAAAAACAAGGCCAGTGGCTTCTAGTGGTTTTCATAGGCTCTTGAGTCGAGAGATGTTACGGTACTGCTCAGTTGTCTGTTTTAGCGGTCTCTGCTCATTTGAAGTGACTGAAGAATTAGTCGTTATGAATTGTCTGCATGAAAATATTTTCAAAGAAGTTGAAAAAATGGTTTCAGTATAACATGCAGTGGAATCTGCTAAGATGTGTGCAATACATATTGGTAAAAATAAGCATGGAGCATATAAAAGCCTTAGTTTGACAAATTTGCGAAACTCGTTGAAACATAAGGTGTTTAAAAACCTATGCTTATTCGTTGTATTCATTCATCAGGAGGCACTTTACAGAAAATATTTAAATCTGTCCAGGTTATTAAACTTACAGTGTCATTGGTGAGTTTCATTTGCTCTTGAGGATGTCACCATCTCAATGCTAGGGGGTTTTGTTGGCAATCAAAGCTGAATGGGCTGAATTGCCTTACTGTGCAGCAGTTTGCTGACTGAGCAGTGGTAATGTTTTATTGCAATTTTTAAAATTTGGGGGTTGTGATTAAATTTTTCTGAAGAAGGTTGCCCTCATACTATAAATCGAATACTTAATGGATGTGGAAGTTAACTTCTGTTGCAGACTTGGTAATATTTCCTAGTGAACTCAGCCTAAAATTACAAGGCAGAGCACTGCTTTCATGTGAAACCTACACCATGATAAATCTATTTGTATAGCAACCAGTGTTTGAATCACAGGTAATGTCAAGCTGCTTTATACACTTTTCATGCCATCAAAATTTAAAGTGAAAACCAGAATCTCTATTCACACACAAAAGTTTGATACAGAAATATTTTCCAAACTCAAACTACAGTTCTGATAGCAGTTTTGGGGCCTTGAGGCAAATACAAAGGAAATGTCCATATTTCAGAATCCATTTAATTATGTAATTGAGAGGCTTCAACCTGTGCTTTAATTGAAATATAATTACACGCTAAAAGCAAAGATCAAGACTAATAAAAATTTTTAAGTACCTTGCAAATATGAATATGCCCAAAGGAAATTACATGCTTATGGATTGGTATCAGTATGTGGCTGTACTTCTGTGTGAAAAATTTTTTCAAAGATGGATATATAAATTTCATTGTGTATCATAATGAACAGATGAATATTTACAATCCATTTAGTTACAGCTTTGGACTCATATTAAATGAAGTGTTATCCTCTCTGCAGATCCATTCTTCTCATTATTAGGTTTACATTACCCCCTCAATTATATTCAATTACGATCATATTTTGAATAATTACTAGTTATTTAGAATTTGTAGAAATTTGTTTTCTCTCTTGGTAGAGAAATACTTGTCTAATATTCTTAATTTTGCCTTTGTCCTACAAGCATAAAATATTTACTGTTTGGCCCTTTTGGGAAAGGTTTGCTGATTCCTCAGAATAAGAAAAAATCAGGGTGGCATGGGAGGCATGGGATGGGGTTGGGAGTGGGAGGGAGGTTCAAGAGAGGGGGACATGTGGCTCAGTTGTAAAGAATGTTCCTGCCAGTACAAGAGATGCAGGTTCAATCCCTGGGTCAGGAAGATCCCCTGGAGAAGGAAATGGCAACTCACTCCAGTATTCTTGCCTGGGAAATCCCACGGACAGAGGAGCTTGACAGGCTATATAGTTCATGAGGTCGAAGAGAGTTGGACACGACTTAGCGACTAAACAACAACAACAATCCAAATGTCCAGTAAGTTTTTGAAAAGATACACAATCCCATTAGCAATCATGAAATGCAAATTGAAGCTGCACTAAGATAGTATTCCATACCTATTAGATCAGCAGAAATTAAGTCTGAACGTAGCAAGTGTTGGTCTGGTTTGGCCTGTACTCTCAAACTCTGCTAGTGAGAGTGAAAATTGGAGCAGTCATTTGGGAAAACATTATAATTATCTGGCAAAGTTGAAGAGACCCCTGTTTTATGACCCAACAGTTTCGTTTCTGTTTATATACCAATATGACACAAGTGTTCTCAAACTTTTTGCTCTCAGGATACCTTTATGCTCTTGTTTTGCAACACCAGTGTGTACAGTAACAGAAGAGAGCTGAATGCTCCTATGTGCTTCTGCGTTCAGCATGTTTAAAATACGTGGGTTTGGTTGAAGAATACAAGGAAAATCCAGCCTCAAAGCACCTCGGAGTACTTTCAGGGCTTTCTGGTTTCAGCAGTCAGCATCCTGTGCCTGGGGTGATTTTCTCTGTATTCTTCCTGCGTGGGGTTTGTTGAGCTTCTGAAAATTGTAAGTTTCTTTTTTCCCACCAATTATGTGAAAAGTTTGGCCTCTTACTTTGTATTCTGTTTTTGGTCCCATTTTCTCTCTCCTCTTCAACTCTAATTACATGTGTATCAGTACATTTGACAGTGTTGAGTACTGACGTAGGTTACTGAGGCCGTGTTAATTTTTCAATAATTTTACAATTTCTTCCTCCAAAGGGACAAACACTTTGTTTTCAAGGTCAGTGACTATTTCTTCTGTCATTTCCATTCTCTTTGTTAAGCACATTCACTGAAATTTTTATCTTAATTCCTATGTGTAGGAATCTCTGTTGGGTTTCTCTGTGTAACTTTCATATCTTCTGTTGTTTGACTGCTGGTTATGACCAGCTTTTTCCTATATGTTGTTGAACATATTTCGAATAGCTGCTCTAAACTCTTCTGTTTATCTTGTCATTTTCTATTGGATACATATTTTTTTTCTTTGCGGGTCCCATTTTTCTTTTTTTGTTGTTGTTGGTAAGTATCATTTTTGTTTTTTTCTTTTTTGGAGACTTTGATTATTGCTGGCCTTAGCAGTCCAAACTCCATCATCTCAGCAGTCAGCACATCAGCAATCTCCCTCAGTTCCTTCAGCTCACAGCTCAGCTGTGACTCTCCCCAAGCTGCTCAGAGTCTCTCTGTGAACATGATCTCAGTGTTTTTGAGAGTCTGGGGGGGCTCGCCTCATGGTCGCTTCCACCCTTCAAGGTTTCCTCTCAAGTTCCATCCTTTCTGTCATTGCTGATCTCTCCTGTCTTCTCACACCAGTAAGACTGATGCTGTCAGTTTGAGATCTGGTACCACTCTGCCCCTTCTGTGCACACTAGGAAATGGCCTTAGCTGAAACCCTTTTAAACACGGACCTTAGCCTGTGACGTTCTTTCTTGTCAGGAGTCTAATGTCCTGCCATTGCAGGCTTGGTTGTTCACAAGTGACTTCAAGTATATAGGTTTTGTATGTTACTGAGATTTTACAAATTTTACTTCCAAGAAAGTTATTCTGATACTGGCCTATTTGCCCTTACCCAATAAATAAATTGTTGTATGTGTGTGTATTGTTTTTTTTACCCCTGAGTGAGTCATTCTTTGATTAAAGTATATTTTATGTACAATATAATTTACTCCTTCCAAGCCTACCATTGAACATATTTCAAGAAATAGGTACAGTGTATGTAACCACCATCATAGTCAAGATACAGACTACTTCCTTTATCCTGCAAAGTTCACTCATGACCCTTTCACGTCAGTCCCCTCCCACTTCTCCAGCTCCTGGGCACTCATGATTAGATCTGTTTCTCTTCCTGAAGTTTTTTAATTTTTTTATTTTTCTGCCTTCTCCAGACTGATTTGTAAATGGAATCATCCAGAAATCTTTTCTATCTTTTGTACTTCACCAGCTGAGAGATTTCTTCCTGTTTGGTGCTCTTGTATTTATGAAGTGGCTGTGAACATGTATGTAACACGATGTTCTTGCGTTATTACCACCACTGGACATTGTTGGTATTTCTAAGTTTCAGCCATTTTGGTTGGTTGGTGTGTAGTGATATTTCATTGTGGGCTTGAGGGTTTTGCATTTCTGGATATTAAAAAGAGGTGGCAAGAAGACACAGAAGAATTGTACAAAAAAGATTTTCATGACCCAGATAATCACAATGGTGTGATCACTCACCTACAGCCAGACATCTTGGAATGTGAAGTCAAGTGGGCCTTAGGAAGCATCACTATGAACAAAGCTAGTGGAGGAATTCCAGTTGAGCTATTTCACATCCTGAAAGATGACGCTGTGAAAGTGCTACACTCAATATGCCAGCAAATTTGGAAAATTCAGCAGTGGCCACAGGACTGGAAAAGATCAGTTTTCATTCCAATCCCAATGAAAGGCAATGCCAAAGAATGTTCAAACTACTTCACAATTGCACTCATCTACATGCTAGTAAAGTAATGCTTAAAATTCTCCAAGCCAGGAGTAATTAAAAGATGCTTACTCCTTGAAAGGAAAGTTATGGCCAACCTAGATAGCATATTAAAAAGCAGAGACATTACTTTGCCAACAAAGGTCCATCTAGTCAAGGCTATGGTTTTTCCAGTGGTCATGTATGGATGTGAGAGTTGTTCTATAAAGAAAGCTGAGCGCCAAAGAATTGATGCTTTTGAACTGTAGTGTTGGAGAAGACTCTTGAGAGTCCTTTGGACTGCAAGAAAATCCAACCAGTTCATCCTAAAGGAGATCAGTCCTGGGTGTTCATTGGAAGGACTGAGGTTGAGGCTGAAACTCCAATACTCTGGCCACCTGATGCGAAGAACCGACTTATTGGAAAAGACTCTGATGCTGGCAAAGATTGAGGGCAGGAGGAGAAGGGGATGACAGAGGATGAGATGGTTGGATGGCATCATCGACTTGATGGACATGGGTTTGGGTGAACTCCGGGAGTTGGTGATGGACAGGGAGGCCTGGCGTGCTGTGGTTCCTGGCGTTGCAAAGAGTCGGACACGACTGAGCGACTGAACTGAACTGGAGTGAATGAAATAGAACACATCTTTAGTGAGGTGTCTGTTCAGATCTTTTGCTCCAAACTCCCCTGTTTTCCAGTTGCTTTGTCTTCTTACTTTTGAGTTATAAGAGTTTTTTATATTGTTGCTGTAGAAGACATTCATTAGAAGTGTATTTTGCAAATATTTTTGTTGAATCTGTGACTTGTTTTCCTTTTTAAGTATTTTTTGAAAGAGCAGAGTATCTAATTTTGATGGCTTGTTATTTGTCGTTTTGTCTTATGATTATGCTCATTATGCCTTATATTAGAAATATTCCAAGTTTTCCTGCATATTCCAAGGTGGTAGTTATTGTTCAGTCGCTGAGTTGTGTCTTGACTCTTGCAACCCCTGCCAGACTCCTCTGTCCGTGGGATTTTTGAGGCAAGAACATTGGAGTGGGTTGCCGTTTTCTTCTCCAATTCTAAAGTAACTTTAAGATTATTTATTCATTTTATAGTTAAATTGCATGTGTGATAGTGAGAATATAAGCTAAGGTTTAAGGTTCTTTGTTTCCAACGTGTATATTTAGTTGTTCCAGCATAATTCTAAGACTGTGATTCTCTTGAATTATCTTGACTCTTGGTCAGAAATAAGCCACACACACATACAAAAAGATACATATTTTCAAAAATGTGAATTCATATTGATATGTTTAAATTCAGTCCGTTAGCTCATTATAACATTAAAAATTTTTTTATTCCTCCATGCACCTATAATTGTAACTTTTAACTTTGATTAATAGCTCTTCTACCTAAAAAAGTTATAAGAAAAAGGTAAGTTGTTTATTTGTGCATCAATTTAAAAGAACTCTGAAATAGCTGTACTCATGTTACACATTCAAAATTAGTAGATCTGAAATGAGATTTAATATTCTAATTGCTTTTTGCTATCATCTTTTGAGCCTACTACTAGTATAGAAGATAATTGAGTTATTTGCTATGATTAGGTAAATACTATGTTAATACATAGTCAGTTGCTATAAGTATTTCAGTTGCTGGCATTAATGTTTTACTAACCACACTCCTGTGAAAGCACTGGTTTCTAACGGCTCTTACTCGGCGGTGGAGAGTGGCAGAAGCCCACCCTGTCAGCACTCTGTCTGTGAGGCAGGTGGGAAACACTGACGCTCGTTTCCAGGCTGCCTTTGGATCGCTGCTTGCAACTCCTCCAGGACGAGCTCTCTGATCACCGCCTACAGCATAGATGAGTCTTGCCTGTGCTTCCAGGTGGTGCTAGTGGGAAAGAACCCTCCTACCAGTGCTGGAGATGTAAGAGATGAGGATTCTGAGGTTTTGTGAACATTCCAGTATACCACTTTTGTTAGGCACCAAGGATTAACATTTAATGGCATTCTAATTTAAAATGATTACCTTCTTTTCTTATGAGTGAGAGTAATCATGTAGAGACAAAGTATTTATTATGTTCTGGGGTTAGGTTAGTGGAATTTGCGTTACTTACCCATACCTAACTATTTGTGAATTCCTCAAGTTCAGTTCCTCTTCATGGCATTGTGAGCACGGGCAAGGAATTTGACCTCTGTTCTTCATTTATAAAAATCAAAAGTCACGATACCTACCTAAAATGCCGGTTGTTAAATAAGGTAATATTTGGGAAATGCTTGGCGTCGTTGCTCACTTCGTCCTGTATCTTATGTGTTTTATTGGCCAATTTTCTGTCTTCCCTAAATTATTGATGTGTATAAAGTGTCATTGTTTGTTTTTAAGTTGCTTTCATTTGTATAACCTTTAAGTTTTATATATTCAGGATACTAGAAATTTGTAATTAAAATTCTGTTTTGTTTTGTTTTTTTGGTCATTTTCTTTTCTCTAAGATGTGTATGTGTTTACCATATAAAGGTTTTATGGAGTCAGATTTATTCGTGTTTTTATTTTTGGTTAGAGCTGTTAGGGAGCTGTAGGTTAAAGATTACAGATGGGAGAGGGCACTTGGTTTAAGGCTTCTGATTCATGTGTTCTTCAGTCGGCCTGAGAATGCACCGTAGCCTTGACCCAGTAGGGACAGGGCACGTTTGCGGGCTCAGGAATGCTTGCCTTAGGATAGCCTCTGAGGCTTTGCTCCTATATGTTGAAGATGGAGTTTAAAACATTTACCCTATTTACTGTGGACGGTGACTGGAGCTATGAAATTAAAAGACGCTTGCTCCTTGGGAGGAAAGCTGTGACAAACCTAGACAACGTATTAAAAAAGCAGAGACATCAGTTTGCTGACAAAGGTTATTGTTCAGTCAGACGACTGGTCTGACTTTGCAATCCCATAAACTGCAGGCCACCAGGCTTCCCTGTTGTTCATTTATCTCCTGGAGTTTGCTCAGACTCATGTCCATTGAGTCAGTAATACCATCCAACCATCCAACAGAGGATGCTCTGTTGCCCACTTCTCCTCCTGCCCTCTTATCTTTTCCAGCATCAGGGTCTTTTCCTGTGAGTCAACTGTTCGCATCAGGTGGCCAAAGTATTGGAGCTTCAGCTTCAGCATCAGTCCTTCCAATGAATATTTGGGGTTGATTTCCTTTAGGGTTGACTGGTTTGATCTCCTTGCTCTCCATATAGTCAAAGCTATGTTTTTTTTCCAGTAGTCATGTATGAATGTGAGAGCTGGACCATAAAGAAGGCTGAGCATTGGGGAATTGATGCTTTCGAATTGTGGTGCTGGAAAGGACTTTTCAGAGTCCCCTGCACAGCAAGGAGATTAAACCAGTCAATCCTAAGGGAAATCAACCCTGATTATTCATTGGAAGGACTGATGCTGAAGCTGAAGCTCCAGTACTTTAGCTGCCTGATGCGAAAAGCCAACCCATTGGAAAAGGCTCTCATGCTGGGAAAAATTGAGGACAGGAGGAAAAGAGGGCAACAGAGGATGAGATGATTGGATAGCAGCAGCGACTCAATGGTCATGAATCTGAGCAAACTCCTGGAGATAGTGGAGGACAGGGAAGCCTGGAATGCTGCAGTTCATGGGGTCACAAAGAGTCAGACATGACTTAGCAGTTGAACAACAACAACCCTGTTTACTTCATAACACTGAGTAAGGAAGACATTGTGTAATATTAAGTATCATGAACAAAAATTTCTTTAAAATATTTGCTTGCCAGAGACTAAATCATGGAGAGCCTTGGAATACTGTTATCTGTTGCTATATAAAAATGACCATAGGTTTAATGGTTTAAAACAGCACCCACTTGTAGATGAGAAGTTTGGGCTGGCTCAACTGTGCTTTTTGTACAGGATCCCACAGGGCTCAAAATAAGAGATCTAACAGGCTGGGTGTTTATCCAGAGGTTTAGGAGGAATCCTCTTTTAAGCTCACTTAGCTCATGGGGGCAGAGTTCAGTTCTGTGCAGTCTTAGGACGAAGGTCCCCATTTCTTTATTGGCCATCGCCTGGGGTTCCTTTCCACTCCTCGGGGCATTCTCTGGTCTTTGTATGTGGTTTCTTTCATCTTCAGAGACATCATTGTGGTGCTGAAGTCCTTCACTTGCTTTGAATTTCTCTGACTTCCCTTTCTGCTACCAGTTGGAGGAGAATCTGTGCTTTTAAGGAATCATGTGATGAGACTGCGGGCGTGCACGCTAAGCTGCTTCAGTCGGGTCCGGCTCTGTGCCACCCTGTGCGCTGTAGCCGGCCAGGCTTCTCTGTCCAGGGTCTTTTCCCGGCCAGAATACTGGAGTGAGCTGCCATTTCCTACTCCAGGAGATCTTCCTGACCCAGAGATAAACCCAAGTCTCTTGTGTCTCCTGCATTTGGAGGTGGGTTCTTTACCACTAGCGCCCCCTGGGAAGCCCGTGAATGTCATTTATTATCTTCCTGAACACGGTATTAGGGTGGGTTTACTTCCTTAGATTTCTCATCCTATGCTGATTCTTTCTGGCTTAGTTCTGGTGTCTAGGTTTACTTAGTTTTGTTTGGTCTTGAGGTTTGCCTGTTTGCCCATGCTGTGTGACATGTGGGATCTTATGTCCCTGAGCATGTGCCTCCGCGGTGGAAGGGCAGAGTCCTAACCACTGGACTGCCAGGGAAGTCCCCTGAGTTTTGCCTTTTTCAAGCTGTATTTTTTACTTCTGAGCTAAATTTGCCATATCTCAAGGATTTTGACATGTTTCTTATTTAATCACTTCAAAAATAATATATATATTCTTTTGATTTAAAGGCCATCTGCTGCTACTGAAGAAAGTTTTCAGTTTTTCTAGTGGATGGATAGATTTCAGGAGTTTATCCTTATATTGTGAATTTATAATTATTAATATGTTAGGTTTAGGACATAACTGCTTTAAAAAACAAGACCTAGGAAATACCTGATTTTTTGAATTGGTTGGATTTTATTATAGCCATATATGAAGGTGAAAGTCGCTCAGTCATGTCTGACTCTTTGTGACCCCATGGACTGTAAAGTCCGTGGAATTGTCCAGGCAAGAATACTGGAGTGGGTAGCCTTTCCCTTCTCCAGGGGATCTTCCCAACCCAGGGATCAAACCCAAGTCTCCCACATTGCAGGTAGATTCTTTATCAGTTGAGTCATCAGGGAAGCCCAGATATTGTGAGTTAAAAAGAATTCTGTGTACATTTAAATAGATTGTATATTTACTATTTTTGGAATTTGGAGATCTATCTGTGTGTAAATTGGAATTAGATTTGACCATCATTAATAAATTATCTTGATTTCTGAGAGCTGTGTTAAATCCAGTCTATTTATATATTTCTATTTAGCTTTACTGTTTTTTGTAAACAAATTTTTATTGTAGTATTAAAACTTTTTTTTAAAGTTGAAGTTAGCTTTATCAAGGAAATTCATTGGGCATGTGAACTTTAGTGACTTTATTCTTCTGTTGAGATTTTCACTCTAACATTAGACTCATTTCATGTGAACTTTATCTTTGCCCTGCTCACTGCTTTTTGACTTGAACCCTATTTTTATGATCAATAATTGCTATACCAGCTTTTGTTTTGATAGCAATTGTCTGCTGTTTTCCCCTAGCTCATTACATTTGAATATCTTGTGTTACTGTTCCTCATTCACATTGTGTGTATATATATTTCTACACATAAATAAAAGCTTTATGTGTATTTATATCTAAAGTGTGTGTGTGCACTCATGTGTATATAAAGTATCTTTTGCACATTTTGAAAGTTTCTGTTTTTTGGGTTTCCATGGTGGCTCAGTGGTAAAGAATCCACCTGCCAATTCAGGAGACACAGGTTTGAGCCCTGATCCAGAAAGATCCCATGTGCTTCGCAGCAGCTAAGCTGCTGCCACAGCTACTGAGCATGTGTTCTAGAGCCCAGGAACCCAGCGACTGAACAGCCCGTGCCCCACAACCAGAGAAGCCACTACAAGGACAAGCTCCCACACCTCAACGAAGAGTAACATTCTTCTGTGGAAGCTCACGCTCTCCACAGCTAGAGGAAACCCCGAGCAGCAACCAAGACTCAGTACAGCCAAAAATAAATACATGAAATTACTTTTTTTAGAAGTTGCTATTTTTTAATAGGGACTTGAACTTTCCTGGTGGCTCAGACAGTAAAGCGTCTGTCTACAATGCAGGAGACCTGGGTTTGATCCCTGGGTCTGGAAGATCCCCTGGAGAAGGAAATGGCAATCCACTGCAGTACTATTGCCTGGAAAATCCCATGGACAGAGGAGCCTGGTAGGCTACAGTCCATGGGGGTCACAAAGAGTCAGACATGACTGAGCGACTTCACTTTCACTTATCCTATTTCCATTTATTATCTAAATTTTACAGTAGTGTTGCAGGTATTAAAACTTTAGGTTCAAATTTTTTTGTAGACTTTGAAAGATACTGCTCTTTGTTTTTGCATTTAATATTGCCAGTGAAAAGCAATGCCTGATTCTCCTTCCTTTGTAAATGCCTTGTTTTCTTTTTGGTGGGGCTACTAAAATCTTATCTGTTTATCTTAAAATTTTTGCTAGTGTTTCTAGATGTAAGACATTTTAATTGGAAGCTGGTCTTTGTTTGGGCAGGTGTTTTTTGTAGTGATACAGATATCAGTGGAACAGAAAAAAATTGGCTCTTGTCTTTCAGCTTCCTCATCTATTAAATGGAAAGTATGCTTAATCAATGTTACCTCTGATGTTAGATATTATCATAAATTTCCTTCTAGAGTACTTTGACTATAATTGTTATGTTTTCTCTTCTGGTACTCTCTAATAGATAGACATTGGATCATTCTGATCAGTTTCACATGTCTGTTTTATATTTTTTTTTCTTACTTTCTGTCTTCATTTTTTATTACTGACTGCATTCTGGGAGAGAAGAAAATTTGGTAAAGGTTAAAAGCAGTTTTCATCCTTAGAAGAAAAGCTGTGACCAACCTAGACAGCATGTTAAAAAAGCAGAGACATTACTTTGGCAACAAAGGCCCATCTAGTCAAAGCTGTGGTTTTTCCAGTAGTCATGTATGGATGTGGAGTTGGACTATAAAGAAAGCTGAGTGGTAACGAATTGATGCTTTTGAATTGTGGTGCTGGAGAAGACTCTTGAGAGTCCCTTGGACTGCAAGGAGATCCACCCAGTCCATCCTAAAGGAAATCAGTCCTGAATATTCATTGGGAGAACTGATGCTGAAGCTAAAACTCCAATACTTAGACCACCTGATGCAAAGAACTGACTGACAGGAAAAAATCCTGATGCTGGGAAAGATTGAAGGCTGGAGGACAAGGGGACACAGAGGATGAGATGGTTGGATGGCTTCATCGACTCAATGGACATGAGTTTGAGCAAGCTCTGGGAGTTGGTGGTGAACAGGGAGGCCTGGCATGCTGCATTCTATGGGGTCGCAAAGAGTCGAACACTACTGAGTGACTGAACTGAACTGAAAAACAGTTTGGTGTGTTGAAAGCTAGTAGGATTTGATACTTCTTAGAGCACATAGACAACTATAGCAGTTGATATAGAATAAACACATGGTAATTAATTGAACGAGCTTTGAAATATTCTGAAAATTTTTGTTAGTGCTTCATAATTCATCTTTAATTTCTGAAATTTTGTTGATTGTATTTTGTTGGATAATATAAATGTATTTGGGAAGAGCCTTCCTTATTTTTATTTAGTGAAATTAAAGTTTTGGGAGTTCCTCAGACTCTTTCTTACAGGGTAGAACTCTCTTGTAATATGAACTGTCATTGAGAGTTTTCTCTTGGATGTGTTCTTGGACAAATGTCAAAAGATATTATAACACTTCTCTTTTTATCTCCCCGTCTCCGTCTCTCTTTTTTTAATGATTAAAAAAGTAGAGAAAATTATTCAGGAATTTTAAATATTGAGTCAAATAAATTGTTTAGTTGATAAGTCATTTAAGAGCTATTTATCTTACCTTCTTCTCACTAGATGTTAATTCACTTTGTAATTGTTTATAACTTGTTAGCTTATAATTTGTTTGATTTCTGACGTGGTATATGAGGGTGCTCATGCTTAGAGAAGTTCCTTTTGGAAATTTATTCTTTGACATTTTCTACAATTTTACAGATGCATTTATTTGATTCAGAAAGATACATTACAGTCTTATATAGAAAGTATATATTTTCTTTCAATGCCAAATGTCTTTGATTAGCTGTGCTGTTATAACAGATGGGTTTGAAGCATTCAGTTAAATGCAGCTAGTATTTTATTTCCCTTCCTTTATTCCCTGATATCTTTATATGTATTTATAAATTAGTATGTTGGATATATTCCAGATCTTCACATAGTAGTTTAGCTAATGTCATGTAATATTTTCCATTGCAAATATGATTAAGAGAACATGTTGACGTTTCTAAAATGATACAGACAGTGGGAAAAGAATCAAATTATTTTGTTTCCTTATTATGCAGTTAAAGTCATTATATTTTATTTGCTAAAATTATTTTTAGAGCACAAGGCTTCTGTACAACTTGCCATGTGCTATAAAAATAATGGAGATTCTAGATTTCAACAGTTTAGCAGACTTATTTTGTGATATTAATGAGTTAATAAAAGATTTTCAGTGGTTAACTGGATGTATACATTTTCCTTCTTCAGTATTATCTTGGCCTTTGCAGCGTGACTCAAGGATACTCCGATTACCTAAATACCATGTGTCTTTAATTTTGGGTTCTGTTAATATAACTAACATGTTTAGATACCACTGGAGGATATGACATAAAAATATATTTAGTTTGAAAAAAGCCAATTACTATACTTAATTTCTTCAGTTTGTTTAAATGCAGTAATATCTTTGAGTACCAAAGGACAGCTGAAATGTGTGGTTAGTCTCTGAACTTGAGGACATTATATAAAAGTTAAATGTCACAAATATAGCTAGTGTTTGAGTTACTTGGGCTTCCCAGGTGACTGCCTGCCAATGCTGGATATGGGGTTCAATTCCTGGGCTAGAAGATCCCCTAGAGCAGGAAGCGGCAACCCACTCTAGTTTTCTTGCCTGGAAAATTCTATTTAAAGAAGAGCCTGGTCGGCTCTTGTCCCTGGGGTCTCAAAGAGTAGGACACGACTGAGCCACTGAGCGTGCACACATAAGTTCCTTAAAAGCTGCAGCTATCTTGTTGCCTGTAGCCAAAATGTGTAGAAGACACACCAAGAAGCAGTTAGCTTTCTTACATTCAGGGTAGTGGCTTGGTGGTTACGAGCAAGAGTTTGATGGCATGTCATATCTTATGTAGATTTATGTGCAAGATATTGGAACTATTTATAACTTAAAATCTATTGTATTCTCTAATTGACTAGCAGAATATAGAATCAGTATATTAGCATGTGAAGATATCCATGGTAATGTTAGCAATTTTACCCTATTACATGAGGCTTAGTTTTACCATATATTGTTTCATTTGGCTTCAGTTATTTCAGCTCTGCTGTTACCAAAAATGTAGTTCATTTAGTGTACATAAATATGAACATCAGTTTATTAGTGCCTTTCTATGTCAGGCAGTATTCATGGTGCTAAGAGTACAAAGATAGTACAGTCTGCTTGCTCTACTCAAGGATCTTGGACCAAGGGGAAAAAAGACCAATAAGCAATTACCAGCAATAGCATAAACGCTGAAACAGAAGCATATGGCAGCTAAGCATCTCCTACATGCAGAGGGAGATTTTTTATTGTGTGATGCAGGCCACCCAGCAGACTCCTGATGCCCAAAGTGGGCTTGGGAGGATGAGGATGTTTATTAATTATTCTTAAGGAAAGCTGAGTAAGTACATTGGCACAGTGGACAATCATACTGACTTCTTGAACACATTTCACGTGCCCTAGAGTTCCTCTGCTGTTTGTTTGAGACATCTCTTTGGTTTTACCACTTGCAAGAGAGGAGAGGCAGATTGCAATGGGGAAAGCAGAAATTCAGAGGACTTAATTTTTCTTCACATCTCCAACTTTTTAAGGAAACTTGAAACTGACTTCTGCAGTGAAGTGTGTAGATTTGTATGTGTGCCTTTAACAATGTAGTTGCCACTCATTGGCTTATTCTCTGGTGCACTGATGTACTTCATACTGATTGCTGTGTGTGCTCATGCTCAGCTGTGTCCGACTCTTGCGACCCCATGGACCATATCCTGCCAGGTTCCTCTGTCCATGGAATTTTTCAGGCAAGAATAGTGGAGTGGGTTGCCATTTCTTTCTCAAGGGGATCTTCCCAAACCATGGATTGAGCCTGTGACTCTCACATCGTCTGCACTGGCAGAGATTCTTGACTGCTCGTGCTACCTGAGAAACCCCATACTGATTTTTAGGCAGGGTGAAAACAGTAAGAGATTTTGTAACTAGTTTTTCTCTGTTTTATCTGCTTATGGATGGGGTTTAGTCACCTGTTGAAAATAACCCTCAACTAGAAAACTGCCCTTATAATAACCATATTATTAATTTTTTAAAGAATAGTAGTTGTATGTTTTTGACAGAGTCAGTAGAAAAAAAGTGAAATGCTAACTTTGTAAACTTGATGGAAGGATGAACATACATTAAACCAAGCACTGCATGGAGACCTTAGATTTTACCACTCTCACTGGTTCTTTATTTAGTATTTTGCAGGCTTCAAAGTGTTCCACTAGTAATGTACAGGGACTGCTTAGAATCTTCCTTGCCCCACATTTGGATGTTGCTTTTCCGGGTGTTATAAGGAGGTTTCTTTATGCTTTGCTCCCTTCCAGCGATGTGCATTTTGTAAGCACCTTGGAGCCACTATCAAATGCTGTGAAGAAAAATGCACCCAGACGTACCATTATCCTTGTGCTGCTGGAGCAGGCACCTTTCAGGATCTCAGTCACTTCTTCCTTCTTTGTCCAGAACACATTGACCAAGCTCCTGAGAGATGTAAGTTTACTACAGATACATCTAAAAACACTTACCGATGTAGTTACTTAAAGTAACAGATGTTGTAAGTTCCCTAAGTGTTACTCTGCTTGTGGTAAAAGGTAATATCATATAATACTGAAAGAGGTCTTCAGAAGAGATCCATGGGGGATGAGGGGAGCGAGGAGCCAGGGGAGAAATCTGTTATCAACAGTATCATTGATGATATATACAAAAAGTTATTTGCTTGAAAATTCAAAGATAGTTTGCATGTTTTGGTTTTTTTTATTCTTAAGAATCTAACTATTGTATGCAAATAGATTTGCTGAGTATATGGTATTTTAATATGTACTATAAAGTACTAATAGGTCATTTAAAAAATTAAAATGTCTTTAATTCAATGTCTTTTACACTAAAAAAGAAAAACAAAAACTCCCTAGTTGGAAATTTGGAAGACGGTTCACTTAGGTGTTATTTCAGGATGTATGTTGATAGGATCACTGAAACACTTTGGAGCATCTTGGAAAATGTGTGGCCCTGACGTTCTGTTAGTGCTTCTTCTTGATTCATCTGTCTTGGTTATGGTTTTCTATTATCCTCAGTTGTCTTTTTTTCCCTTTGTTTTCCAAACAGTATTTTATAATTAGGTGAAAAGGTTTAAGTGTTTTAAATTTATGTTATACAGAAAATTACAGCTCTTTTCCTATCCCTTTCATTAAATAGAGATCTTACTTGTTTCTTAGTATATGGATTTCCAATGAGTATGCATGTTTTGGGTTCTTTTTTCCCCCTAGTAAATTGAATTTCCAGTCTGCTTGTGAAATCTCTGTAATTCAGTCTTTTTTTGGTTTTGTTTTAATGTCATCTCTTAGTTATCTGTTAGGTTTTACCTGTTTCTTAGAATGTCGATAAAGACTTTTTTCCTATCTTTTCCAGCTTTGTGAAACATAAATACAGCTACCTCAGGCTTAAACTAATCTCAAACACAGTTAGACTTCATAATCATTATTTTTTCTTTGTTCAGTACCATAATTTTATCTTTAGTTATTTTGTGTCTACATATATAATCATATTTCCCTTAATCCCGTACAGACATAAATTATAGGGAAGGCAGACTGAAATGTCATATTGTATTTAAGCTAATAAGGAATTTAAAGTTTTAAACATGTTTTGGATTATACACTGTTTCATCTGGGAGAAAAAGAAAATTCATGCACAGCTACTACTATGGGTGTTGTTTTATTTTAAGACCTCAGGAAGTGAATTACTTCCCCAAGTGCACAGACTGTGATGCCAGTCATCAGAGTTGCTTACATTCTGGGTGTTAAAGTGTCATCAACACATTTTTCCAATTGAATAACACAATTGTGGGTGTGTTTGAGAATTTTTATTTAGCCTTTTGTACGTCGTCATGATTTAGACTTCACTAAACAACATGCAAACTTTTCTATGACTATGGTTCCAACACAAGAAATTCTGTTACTTATCGACAGTACTACTTTCTCTTGCAGACTGTGTTCACGTAACACACGTGATTTATATACATTTATATGTTAGGGATCATAAAATGTTTTGTAAAATAATGAAATGTAAGAACTGAGGTGAGATGATTTACTGTCAGTTACCATGCATAGTTCCTGCTGCCAACATAAAGCTCAAAAGATACACTGAAATTTGTTGGTGGCTTCCCTTGTCCCAGAGTAGACTTACAGAGACTCAAGGTAAGAAGAGAATTTGGCCAACGGTAAGAGAGAAGAGGGAGAGGACGGATAGGAAGGTCACGGTGAGGTTGACTCCTGGAGGAAGTGCATTCCCTAAGCCTGAGCCGCCTGAGCTGCACAGCCGGCTGCAAAACGCCCCAGCAGTCAGCATGAGGAAGGGCGCGTGAACAGTTGCCTGATTTGTAGTAATAAGAATTCACTGAGACTGTGTGTACACGCTACAGGGCAGTGAACATTTGTCTCACGGTAGCTTAAGTAGATCCCACAGGGCAGTTTCTTGTAACAGACCTCAATATAAGTCAGTGGTGTAAAACCAAAGCCCTACCGAGCAAATTCTATTCCTTGGGGATCTTAAACAATGCAGCCTAAAGACACAGCTTTTTGACTCTGTCTCAATGCATGGATGTGAAGAATATTGCCAATAGACTTTTGCAGGAATATACAGACAAGGTAATAATCTTATAAAATCTTTCATTTGTAGTTTTAGTTGTCCTAGTTGTCTGTCACAACATGAAGCACTTTTAATGTTTTAAAGATGGGGATATCTTAAATGACAGGGTTATTATTGATGCTTAAATGACAATCAGTGAAAATCATATAGCCTTGTGCCATATACATATATATATATGAATTACTGTACTAAAAGGTAGTTCTTTTCGCTCGGGTCTGCACCAAGTGTAATACTTGGTCCTGCTGGCTAAGCTCAGAGCCGTGTGCAGTGGTAGTGAACTGAGTTAGTAGTATGATATCTTCTTGATGAAAGTTGAGAAATCTAAAAAAAACATGGACCTCAAAAAAAAAAAAATGTCAGCAAAGAGAGCGTTTGTGAGCAGGACCGAGCCTTTCATCAGAAAATAATTTTGGGTGCTGCGTCCTGGAGACATGCTGGTCAGGACTGTCACCTTACTTTCACGCTGACGCCAGTGTCCACTAGCCTAGCCTGGAAATTTTACACTAAATATCCATTTAGGAGACACAGCCACATGTTCTTCCTAGGTAGTATTCTGCCCCTCAGGGAAGCCTGAATGGCAGAGAGCCAGCCGTGCAAGATCAGAGGAGAGAATTTTTCAGGCAGAGCGAACAGCTACTCTGCAGGCCACGTGGCATGAACTTGGCTGATTGTGGAGTAGGCAGGAGTCAGTGAGCTCGGTGTCTGCCAGGGACAGAGTGCAGAGCACATGCAGGTGGACGCAGGCCTTGTGAACAAGCAAAGGCGTTTGGATGTAGCCTGTCTGCCGTGAGAAGTCTTTTGCAGGGTCTGAACCCGGGAAGGATGCACCTCAAGCCACTTTGCCTACAGTGTGTTTACTCAGCTGTAGCTGCTTCTACTTCATTTTAACTCCCTAGCTAATATCTTTCTAGCTGTGTCTCCCTTGACGCCAAGTCCTGCAGCTTTTCTGTTCCCTTAAATCTGTCAGCCCAGTGCCCTTTCTTTCTTCCCTGCCTGCCTACTGTGTGGGCCACCCTCTCTGGACAACATCCGTGGTTTGCTTTTCTTTCTGGAGATTCCATATTGATACGCAAATCACTCTACAGTGTCCTACCAGGGATGAAAACCTAGATGGTAGAAGTTGCAACATTGATGGGATCAAGAGAGCTGTGCTGGTTTAGTCCTTTTCAAATTGACTGTCTGACGATGCTTTTGCTTCTGTTGCTCTTTCTTCCTCTGTGCTATCTAGGCTCTCTTAAGCAGTGGTCTCCCCTTCCAGTTTGACCATGGTTAGAGATCCATGATAAGCCCCTGTGTGATTTAGGCTCCACTTTTTTGTCTTTCCCTCCATTTCTTCTCTTGTCACCCGGCTGTCACTTAGGCAGTGACGTGTCCAAAGCTTGTCCCGTTTCTCCCCCTCTTCTCTGGCTCCCCCCACGTCATGTAGCTCCTCCACGCCGTGCGTGTGCCGGCACTCCTCCTCCTACTTTTGACCATTCTACTTTTGTGCGTACTCGGATATTCTTTGCCTTCTTTGCCCTTCCAGTGGGCATCAACATCTTTGAAGAGAGGTTGACCTGGATTTTACTGCTGCCCTTCCTTAAATTGTCTTTAGCTTTAGTCTTTTCCGTCTGTTTTGCTTTCCCAACTGCTTAAAGAAAATGTTCACTTCATTTGATTATTGCTTCAAACTTAATGCCTCTGTGACTTTCAGACATACATGTATGTATAAGTACATATACTTATGTCTGACATGACACACTACCCAGTAATATCTTCTAATGAATGACCTTCAAAAGGCCATTTTAATATTTCTATAGATTTATGTATGTTCTCACAGGTTGAACAAGTGTTGGAACCAACTTTTTTCTGCTATTTATATAACGCTTAATAGATCTTTTATGCTGATTCTTTTATGCTGAATATAATCATGTGGAATTTTTTTTGGCCCCATTTGTTACATGAGGCATACTAATCAAGCAACATGACTGTTGTCATCAAGGAATTGGTGGAAAATGCCATAGAATAAAAAGTAATCCCTGCCACAGTGATGCACACAATGTAACACAATTCTTGTTACAGAATGAGCTTTGCTGTATAAAACAGGGCTGTGCAATATGATATGAGCAATATATGTAATTTTAATTTTTCCAACAGTTGTTAAATTTTTTATTTGAAATTAATCTTAACAATACTTATTTAATCCAGTGTATCCAAAATGTTAATATGTCAACTTGTAATCAATAAAATTTTGAGCTATTCACAGTAATATTTTTTCCTGTTAAATCTTTGGAATTCAGAGTGTGTTTTATGTAAAGCACATGTTAGTTTGGACTAATCACGTTTCCATCGCCCAGTTAGCTACATGTGACTGGTAGCTCCCAGGCAGGTTGAAGTTGCAGAGTAGCAAACTCTAGAAGTTTCACAGGATCAACTGAGTATCTGATAGAGTCCAGTATTTGCCACAATTTCTGTACGTTCTGAGGGTAAGAAAAATCAAAGGTTAGTTTTTAAATGTACTTGAATGAGTTAAATATGGCACTCTCTTTTAGTATAAGATAAATAATTTGCTCTGTTTTGTTGCCATTTCTATAGAAATGATTTAATATGTGTAATTTTGTTTTTCAAAGTAATGCTTTCTTTTAAATATCTTATAATTAACTGGATTATATAATCATTTCTTCTAAGCATATGGAGAAGGAAATAGTCAACAACCAAATGGGCATTTAGGTGTGGTAACATTAGATCGTCAGGGTTTATGTCTGAGCAAGAGTTTTAAAAGCCTCCTTGGAACCGGCTTGCAGTGCAGCCAGGGAACACGGTTACAGGCAGAAGAAACAGGATGCGTACAACCTCACAAGGGTTGAGCAGTCTGTTGTGTTGTGTTCTGTGCGCAGCAGACTGCTTGATCTAACCAGGAAATAGTGTTCTGAGATTTAGTTGAAAAAGGAGAGAAGGCCCCCCTTCCTTTTTTTTTTGGCCTCAAAACCTCAAGAAACTTGTGGTTTTTTTAAGGTGAGAAAGGAGGCACTGATAAAGTTTAAATTTAGGCAGGGCGTAACAGTCGCAGAAGATTGCTCTGGATGTGTGGCTGATTAGGAAGAAGGTCAGAACCCTAGGCATACGTTCCATTCAGCAGGTAACTGCAGTTGTTAATACCAAGACAGAGTGTGATGGACTGAGCTGTACAGATAAATGGAAGAGGGGTATATAGAAAGTTTACTCAGTAAGAACTGGTGTCCATTTGAGTGTGTTGGGTCAGGGACAAGTTTAGGGTCAGTAGTGACACCAATGCTTCTTTACCCAGCAGGTCTAGAAAGAAGGGAGAGGTTTCGGTTTTAAAAGTAAGTTTTGTACTAGAGGTGTAGAGATTGGGTATTTTTAGAACATGTGGCTATTGAAGTCTGGACAGACTTGAAAATAACATTTGAGGGTTAGATAGAAGTTTGGGGCCAGTGATAAGAGTTCTGAGAATTACGGTGTTTTTATGGTGTAGAAGTTGATGTGATTACAAAGAAAAAACTATGGGGGATTCGGAAAGGAGGGAGAGAATGGACTCCTGAGAGCCTCCAGGGTTTGGAGGCCTTGTGGAGCTACAGAAGGAGCACAGGGGTTGAGCTGGAGGCGTGGGAAGCCTCAGGAGTTGTCAGGAGAAAGCGGCCATCCTAGCACTCAAGGTAGGACACTTCAGTGTGAGCGAAATGCCGGCTGTCAGCGCTGCGACACGGCAAGAAAGGTAAGGCCCGAGAAGTTACGGAAGCTTCCAATGAGTGGCGGGTGAGCAGCCATCAGGCCCGGCTTACATCTCCAGGCAGCCCAGGGCCTATCTGTGCGCTGCCCTCACATTGCGGGTTTTGGTATTTTTAACCATTCTAAAAGGACTCTATAAACAAGAGGTCTGTATGCCAAAGACTTCTACAGCCCACAAGACCAGCTGCCAACTAACTCCAGGTATAAGGAAAAGGAACAGATCATTAACCGTTTCTAGACTGGGGGAAAGGAAGGCACGTAGGAAGGACTCAAAGCCAGAGAGGACTGACCAGATCTTCAGAAAGCAAAAGAAAAGAAAATCCTATGTATGATTTAAAACAGTCCTCAGACAATCAGCTGATCAGACCGTTTAGTTGAGAGCATACTAAATGCAGTTACAGGCATACTCATATATATCACCAAATTGGTATGATTTTAGAATACATTCCTTATTACATTGTAATATGCATGAGTTTAATTTTGTGCTTGGCAAGGCAGTTTATTCTTTATTTTAGATGGTACAGGAAGTGTTAAGTGCCATTCCTTTTAATCCACATTTAGTGATAGATGATGTTGATAATTATATAGATTTTTAATGTTTTGTTTTATAACTGGCAGTTAATATACATCAATATAGAATTAGTATATGAAGTATTGTATTTGTGTATGAATATGTAGCTTCCATCTTTAATGTTCTCCCTCATATGATATTTTCCAGTATTAAAAAACCCTTATTTGATTTGAATAAAAATTAGTCTGTTTATGCTTAAGAAGCATCTTAATCTGCTTGATATTAGCATTTCTTAATTTTGTCTCTTTATTTTGTGTAACATCCAGATAAAAATGTTTGTTTTTGCACTGCAACGCGTCTCTCAGTTGATATTTTCCTTTTTGATTCTTTTCAGCAAGTATATATTGAACATTAACTAGGTGCCCAGGACTATCATTGGTATTAGGGATATAAAATAAAATAAGAACTGCACAAATAATTGCAAAACTATATGATTAAATTTAATGTGACTAAAATTAGATTAAAGATAGTATAATGTTTTTATTGAGACCTTATTCTGATTGGATATCAGTTCAATGTGGATAATTTCACGTGTCTGAAAGATTTACCATGAAAATTCCCTTCGAGTGATTTTTTTTAAACTGTAAAGTCAGAGAAATATTAAATTCTTATACAACAATTTCGTTGTTTTACTGTTAATTATAGCAAAGGAAGATGCAAACTGTGCAGTGTGCGACAGCCCGGGAGACCTCTTAGATCAGTTCTTTTGTACTACTTGTGGTCAGCACTATCATGGAATGTGCCTGGATATAGCGGTCACTCCATTAAAACGGGCAGGTTGGCAATGTCCTGAGTGCAAAGTGTGCCAGAACTGCAAGTAAGTTTTAATTTCAACTCAAAGGTGTGTATTGAGTTTAAGACAGACCCTATTATTAGGTCCTAAAGGTTTGTGTAAATATGGTAAAGGTTGTTCATGCTGTAGCTGTATTCGTTCACACTGACTTCATCATGTCTTTAAAACTTGCTAGGTATTTATTAACTTACATAACTTTGAAACAAGTCTAAACAAAAAATAATTTTAACAGTTAAAATTCCTGGTTGCCTAAAAAGCCAGTTTCAATTTGCCAACAATTTTAAATGAATGATTTTAACAATTAAAAGTAAACATTAGAAAAATAAAGCAGCTTCCCCGCCACCCCCCGCCCCTTCTTCCTGAGGGACACTGGGGGTGAAATTTAATAGGAAAATAAACCACTCACTATGCAAAGCAGTTATTAGAGTGAGCCAAAGAATCGCTGATAAGTTTCAGTTTCTATTCCAGGAGGAACAGTTGATACTAAATCTACTGTTTTAAAAGAAATTTCCATCTATCTGAAAGGCAGTTAACCTTCGCTGTAATCCTGAAACAAAATGTTGTATGGATGTAAATGTTTGCAATGGGGTTATCTTTTCTGGTTTATTTTATTCCATCCTTTGATCATTGCTCTAGTCTTTCCTGGGATTTTTTTTTTTTTCTCATGCTACTAATTAATTAGCATGATAATTTGGGGATGTTGCCTCCATCTACAGCAGTCTTCAAATTATTTACAAGCTGAGAATTTAAGGAGAAATGCTCACCAATGCCAGTTCAGTCTGTTTTATTTGTAATTTAATTTGACAACAATAACATCAATATCTTAGAATTATGTGGAATAAATAAGACCGCGTGAAAATATCAGTAAAAACTTAGTTGACACCTTGTATCTATGCCTAGCTTCTTGAGAAGGAATAAGAGAAGGTGAAGAAAAGAGTGCTGTTCTAGGATCTTTCCACATAGCTGAAGAGATACAATGTGCAATTTTACATGTAGAATTTGTTAAATTAAATAAGAAATTACTGAAGGCCAACTAACCGATCTTCCTTTTTACTTCTGTTTATCCCCAGGTTTTATTCAGCGGTTCCTCTCTCAGCTCTTCTTGCATTCCCTAGTTTTTCTTTTCCCCTCCTCTTGAATTAAAGTCTTAGTTTCTGATAGGGATGAACAGTCAAGAATCAAGGCAGAGACTTTGGACAGGACAAGGGCCCAATCTTCAGGGTAAAAAAGTATTCAGGGAAAGATTTTAGGTTTTTAATTACAATTCCTAGTAATTATGACAAGATGATTATTCTTGTATCTGTTTATTTAGCATTTATTATTTAATGGATGTTCTTAGCTCTTCAGCCAGAATTATATTTAATTCACATGGTAATCTTTGATTTTCATTCACATTTTGTACTTAAAGCCAAGAGGACTCAAGTCTGAGTTATTCAGGAGTCTCACAGCTAGAAAAATAGAAGTCTGAATGCAAATGTAGGTTGGATCCAAATTTGGTCCTCTCTTTATTATATCACACTGTTCTTCTGGTTCACCGTGCCAGGATCTGTTCCTTGCCATGCAGCATCACCTATTGGCTACAGCTCCTTGCCCAAAAGAGGATGGGTATCGGATGTTTGAAAAATAGAGATCAAAATCACTCATCTTGCCTTAACCCCTCCTTCTCTGCAGGAATCCTAAAATGACCAAAGCAGGTTCACCATAGGTGAGCGTTCAGTAAGGATAATCCTTTAGAGACCTTTGGAAGACACCGGTCTCATCCTCTGGAGGGTTTGCACTGTCATTATCTGGGCATAGGCAAAACTGACACTGAGGGCGTCTATGAACTGGGCAGTTCCCAGGGCAGATTCTTCTCATGGTTACTTATTTCACAAACATGAGCTTAAAGATAAGGCATCATTAATGCTATCTTATTTTTTAGACAATCGGGAGAAGATAGCAAGATGCTAGTGTGTGATACGTGTGACAAAGGGTATCATACTTTTTGTCTTCAACCAGTTATGAAATCAGTACCAACCAATGGCTGGAAATGCAAAGTAAGTTGTTCATTTTTTTAAGAAAAATATCATCTGTATGTTTTTTTTTTTTATAGAGAGCAGACAAATCAGATACCTATTCAAATCTGTATATTTCATTCAACTTACAAAAAATTTAATTGATGTATAATTGATATACACTAAAGGGCACACATATAAAGTCTGTAATTTAATTAGACACATGTACACTCATGAAACCATCATCATCTTCAAGATAATGAACAAATTTACAACCCCTAAAAGTTCCCAGGTGCCCTTGGGAGTTCCTCCGTTCTCACTGTTCACTACACTGCTCCCTCTGATTTTCCAGACAGTATGTTTCTCTCACCATAGATTAGTTTGCATTTTCTAGAATTTTATGTAAGTGGTGTCATATAATATATACCCATTTCTTTTTTGGGGGGTGGGCATTTTTTAAAACCCAACATAATTATTTTGAAGTTCACCCATAATGTCGCACATACTAGTAGTGATTCCTTTTTATTGCTGAATAGTAGAAGTACCAGAATTTGTTCATTGAGTCACCTAGTGGTGAACATTTGGGTTCTTTACAGTTTTAGGCCATTTTCAAAAGTGCCGCTATGAACCTACCATCTAACATATATCTGTATGGTACTTCATGGCTAAGGAATTGTTTGTGAATGATTCACCTTTAATCTTCAAAACCCTTTGAAGTAGGTGGTATCCCTGTATGCAGATACTAAAATAGGTATATTTTTCAAATCTATTAATTTAAAATCCAGAAATAAAGCAGAGTATATTTGGTTAGATTGACTTTTAGATGATTTTACTGTGATTTCACATGTATATATATTTGTGTGTATTTATGTATAAACTTGTATTAAATATTTGGAATCATTGTATATTCATTTGTATATTGTTCCTCCCCCATAGTAGTTTTAATAAGTGCTTATTCGTTTAGATCTGTTGTTTTTAGATGTACAGTTTTTTTCAGGTTTTGAGAGTTAGGCTCTGCAGACATTTTCCCACTTCTTTTTCATTACTTATGACACCAGTCTTTCTGCTTGGTAGGATGCTTTTAATAAGGTATATTTTCAGCTATTTATATTTTTTTCTAGGTAGTCTTTCAGCCACTGATTCTCCCCAGTTCCATCTCTTCTGTTGCCTTTGCATCTTTATGACCTTGAGGTGTTGCGTTCTGAGTTGCGCTAAGCTTCCTGAGGAACTTATAGAGGCTCTGCTGTCTGAATCTCTAAATGCTATAGGCTGGCTGAGAGCTCTACCCACTGGGCAGTTAGTATAGTACTAGGTAACAACAAATTGAGATTTCTTTGTTCATGGAAGCCAAAATATTCACATTCTTAAAGTGAAAGTAGAAGATGAGAATAACTCAGGTTTACCTTTAATTCCCAACTAGCTGAATAAAACTGCATTTTCTGTTAGGAATATGTTTACAAACATTATTTACTTTGACTTTTCTTTGAATGTTCTCTAGGATGAGTCAGTCATAAAAATAGTTAATTTGCTTCCTTTGAAATCTATAGGGTAACCTAATAAATTTAGAACTGATGAGGGACTAGCAATTAAGTGAATTGCCCAAGTTACTAATTTGCAGAGGTAGAAGAGAGACTAAAATTCACGTTTCTCGTATTACATTTTAATGCTTTATCCAATATATTATGCTCCCTGTGCTATCATACTAACTTGAGCAACAGAGTAGTACTTCTCTTCCCCGGCATGAAGGGGGGTGGCTTGTGGGCTGGGCTCTTGGGATCTTAGTTCTCCTGTCAGGGGTTGAACCCATGCCAACTACATTGGGAGCACAGTCTTAACCACTGGATCACCAGGGGAGTTCCAAGGAGTGTTAGTCTGATTTTCATCTATGTTAGGATTTGGACCCTAGAGAACTAAAGACTCTCTAGATCCATTGGGCATCTCTACATACCCCCTCAGGCTGAAATTTTAAAAAAAAAAATTATTATTGTAGTCTTAATTTCACAGAGCAGACATGAAGCTAGGCATAAAGTTCTTTGATCTATGGTAATTACAGTGGCTTAACTTAGAAAATAAATATTAATTTAATCTAAAATAATTTTGCTTTTTAAACTACATTGCCAAGATGTGGTTTAATAGAATGGCATTCTTTGTCTTTCATAATGTTCATACAAAGAATGCCTTTTGTATAATAAGTATTTGTATAAAAGTAGTTTGATAAAGCCAGGACTGGGTTTACTGGTTCAGAGTAATCAGACCTCAAAAGTGCCAACCAGCAATTCCTTGCACGGCAGATGTAATGAATAAAGTGATACTCAAGAACTTAAGAAACCTTTTAGGTCACAAGTGCACTGTAATGGCACAGTTGAAATCTGTAGTAAACGGGGGTATTAGTTCAATTGTTTCTAAAACGCAGGCGTTTCTCTTTATAAATTACCGTGTGCTGTGTGCAGTTCCTATTGTCAGGTGATGTGTGAAGAATCCCCTGGCTCCGCGGGGGCTGCCCCCTGCTGCCCGAGCAGCTTCCCTGTGCGGTCCACAGCCTCACGCTTACTGTGCAAAATCTTGCATCTTTCACACATCTTAGCACTTGGGACTAACGTAACAAAAAGTACAAATGCTAAGTGCAGTTGAAAGTGGAAGTGTTAGTCGCTCAGTCGTGTCCGAGTCTTTGTGGCCCCATGCATTGTACAGCCCGCCAGGCTCCTCTGTCCAGGGGTTCCCCAGGCAAGAATACCGGAGTGGGCAGCTATTCCCTGCTCCAGGGAACCTTCCCGACCCAGGGATCGAACCCGGGTCTCTTGCACTGTAGGCGAATTCTTTACGTCTGAGCCACCAGGGAAGCAGTTACATTTTATATTAACTTTTTTAGAAAATTGAATGATTGATTATCTTGCGGGACCCTCGTTCCCGACCAGGGATTGAACCCCAACCACTTGACCGCCAGGGAATTCCCTGTATTTTTTAGAGTTAGCATTTCCATGAAAAATGTCAGGTTTTCACGAAACATGTAGCCCGCAAAGAATACACCTGCGGTCTCCCTGCGCCCTCGTACTCTAGTCCCAGGAACACAGAAACGCGCTTCTGTGACTTCTGCCCTTGATTTTGCGCTCGGGGTCTTGGTGTCCGCATCCTTCCGGCTGGAGGGGCGCGGCCTTCAGGAGCTGGGGCGGGGTGGGCGGGGCCTTGCGGGGGCGGGGCGGAGACAGAGGACATCGTTGGAAGCCGAGGCCTCGCAGGTTTCCTGGAGGAGGCGCTTTCGCGCGGGGCTCGCAGGCCTCGTGGTGGCGCCAGCCTGGGGCTGCTTCCCGAAGCTGCCTGCGGGGACGCGGTGCTGGCCGGTGGTGCGGTAGGTGTCGGTGGTCCCTCTTCGGAGAGTCTTGGAAAGGGCGGCGATCCTGCCGGTAGGTTCCCGGGAATGGGGCCTGGGTGGGGCGATGGGAGGAGGCGCCGGGGGGCCGCGCCCCGCTCCACCCCGTGGGGGCGCCTGCACCTGGACCTGCCGGCGCGCACCTGGTCCTAGGGTGTGGGGCGTATCAGGGCGGGGCAGAGCCCGCGGGTAACCGCTCTCAGGTGTAGGTCGCCTGGGCGACCCCAGGGCGGAGGCGGCTCGGGCTCCCGCAGCCCGGGAGCAGTTGCTTCCTGGCTGTGGGCCGGGGCGCTTCCGCGGGTTGTCCCATGGTTTGGTTCGGTTCCGGGTTGAAGAAAGAAAGCTGCGTCGGATGCGTTTGTATGTTTACCCTTAATCTCCGCCACCGCTCTTCTTTTTACTTTTCTGAAATAGGAAGTTGAATTCGTGGTCGCTTCCTTCGCTTTCCTAAGGAAGAGATACTTCAGACTATAAATTTACCTTTGATTATAGCTTTGGCTGCACTCAAATTTTTTGTACTGTTAACTTTAGGCACATTTATTTTTTTAGGTTGTACTTAAACATTAGATTCTGCTTTGTGCTAAATCAGTTTCGCTGCTGTAGTTTTATGACGTATATTTGGATGCCTTCCAATGGTGACGTTTTAAACTTGTAACTTGTAGTGTTTGT
Source organism: Oryx dammah (assembly GCF_014754425.2). Lineage (NCBI taxonomy): Eukaryota > Metazoa > Chordata > Mammalia > Artiodactyla > Bovidae > Oryx > Oryx dammah. The sequence continues at coordinate 114,542,072 of NW_024070202.1, read as the reverse complement.
GTTTATTAATTAGATGAAGCTCTTTCCCCCTGTTTTTGGCTGTTTGATTCAACAGCATATTCAGATGTAGTTACAATTGACCACTATCAATTTCTCCTTGCATTTTGCTTTTTTTTTTTTCCCTTCAAGAAACTATTTTCTGCTGGTTATTAAGCAGGTATGTCAGGTTAATGATGATCTGCTTTTTTATCAGTGTAAAACTGTACTCTGTATTTTGTGTATGCCCTCTTTTTGGGAGGAGAGAAGCGGATATTTTGCTTTGCTTGACAATATGGTCGTGCAGGGTTTTAGTTTACAAGTTGAAGATCTTTTCACATCGTTATATTGGACCCTTCTGTGTCATTTTAACTGTACCTTTTGAAGGGTTTCATAGTCAAGCACTTAGATTAATGGATGTAATTGAAATGCTTGGCTGTTTTAAGACAGGTGTTCTTTTAGCTTTCTGTTTTTCAGTTCTTTTTATTCCATGCAGTGATTGCAATTCAGAATCGTATTTTACTAATACTGTTATAAATAAAACTATAAAATTTTCTGCTCCTGTTTCCCATTGAAAATGAAGAAATCAGAAGTTTTCTCTCTGCCTTCTGTCTTAAGTTAACCTAGACTGTAGATCACATCACTTTTTCTTTGGCGAGGGGGGTGGGTGGAATCTTCTTTCTAGTTTCCAACATCATCTCACCACTAGTCTTTTGGAGACATGGTTGTGCACCTCTATTTTTAAAAAATCTTAAATTTTCTGGACTCTTGGAAACCTGAAAGAGACTGTTGCCTTCCACCTATGACACGAATTTCACCTGGCAGAGTTTTGCATTACAACTTCTTTCTTTTTATTCTGGAAACTTTTTTTCTTTCCGTGTTGACCGTTGTCATTCTCCTTTTAGGTCCAGTGGGAAAGATCTAGAGAAGTGTTGATTAAATTCACCTTCTTTCTTTTTTAAAAACATATTTACCTTCTTTACATTCTCTTTAATAACCTTTAGTAGCATCTAGGTAATTTTGTTTCCTGTTTTAAATCATTATTTTCTTTGTCCTGGTTTTCATTATCTTGGAAAATGTGTCCAGAATTCCGAGTTTGTTTCTGGAGGCTGTTCTCTGGCTTCCCTTTGTGCTGCCCTCTTACGGATTTGTTTTCTGTAATTGCTGCTGGTTTTCACGTGGCAGAATTACTTATAATACTGCTGAGAATATGAGTAGATAGTGCAGTGTGTTTTCTTCTGTTCTGTGGAGGTATTATAAAGTGATTTAAAAGATTAGGCAGTGGAGTCAAATCTCAGGTTTTCACTTAGTAAATAGAAGATCTCTGGCAATTTATTTGACTTCTGTAAGCCAAGTTTCATTCTGTAGCTAAAGTCCTTCCCTCAAAGGGGTGTTGGATTTAGTGAAATGATTGTGAAGTGCTCAGCATATTGCTTGACGTAAGTGCTCAATTATCCTGGAGTTTTTCATAGGAATACTTATCCTCTGAGCAGTTTCAAGAGTGATACCCTTTCTCTACTGTTGAATTCTATGAATTCTTTCATATCTGTTTATAGTCTTGAGTCAAATTCAGACACTGTGGTGGAGGCTGGAGGTACAGGGGCAGCTAGGTGTGCCTTCCTGGGGGTGTCAGTCTAGTGTGCTGTTTGAACTGAGGTAGGGATGCTCCTTTCAGGATCTTGTATACCGGTCATCGTCCCGCAGCTTTCCTGTCTCTGTTTCTCTCTTGAGAATGCCAGTGTGTTGGTATACGATGCATTTTAAAAGGCTTTATTTGGGAGTAATTTCAAACTTTAAAAGCAAGAAAAATAAAAATAATGACCATAGGCTATTTACCTGGATTCTTTAGTTGTTGGGATTTCAGTAGGGTCATTGTGGCCTTTCTCCTTTCTACGTCTTCCCTGCCCACTCCACCCTGTGTATTAATTTTTTTTCCCCTGAACCATGTGAAGGGTGAGTTACACACACCATGTTCCCTTTACCCTTAAGTACGTAAATGTGTATTTCTTAATAATGAGAATATTCTTATATAATCACTGCATTATTATCACTCCACATATTTACATCAATCTAGTCTACCCTTCATATTTCAACTTGTCACTTGATTTAATGTCCCATACAGCGTTTGCTTCTTCCCTGTAGGTTCCGGGATCTAGTCAAGGGTCAAGTGTTCCATTTAGTTGTCATGTTTCTTTAGACTCCTTTAATCTGGAAAGTTCTTAAACCCTCCTTTGTCTGTTTGATATTGATAGTGTTGAATAATAGAGTTTTTCCTCACATGCCTGGATTATTTGTTTGTTTTAATCACAAATGGAACTTTGCTCCTTTTGTCTTTGACGTCGTTCTTGGCCAGAAGATTGAGCAAGTCTGTGCCCTTGGCAGGCCCTCCCCTGGACGCGCCTGGAGCGTCCCTCTCCCTCATAGGAGATGTGAGTTCTGAGCATCTGGTCAGGCTGCTGTCAGCTTTCTCCACTGGTTTTCCCCTCTTGTATCTAAAAAAATGTTATGTGAGGAGACACTTGACCTTGCAGATATCTTATTGCTCCTCAAAATTTTCTCCAAGATGATAGGAACCAATGCCTAATGCAGTGTTTTAACCTGTTTTTTGTAAAATATGCTTTTCTAAGTAAACGTTTATCTGTCAACCTCTGCATTCTATTGTAATCCAGAATCCGCCCTTCTTTCACATGTTAAAATGATTTATATATTCTCAGTACTGACTCATGAATTCTTGTTGTTGTCAATAATTTATTACTGTACCTGATTTGTTTTGTGCTCAGACTGTTCCATTTTTGCCTTTGGTGGTCTTTTCAAGCTGGCTCCTGTGTTTTTGTTAGATGTCCTCCCATTTATTTGAGCACTTCAATATATTAGGCATAGCAAGCTATTCCAAAGTCCTCTTAACGCCTTCCCTGCCCTGGACCCGGTAGTCCTCCTTCCTGTAAATAGGCCGTGCTCCTTTAGCGGAGGTGCGCTGCTGGGCATGCGCACTGCTCTGTGGGCGTGTGCTGCTGTGTCCTCTCAGCAAGCGAGGCAGGGACTGCATGCCTGCACACGCACTCACACGCTTGTGCATGTGTACAAGTACACATGCAAGTATGTGTGTACTCAAATATGGACATCACTTATAAATGACGAGTTTACACCAGTACCCCAATTCTGATCCCTCCCGCCAAGTTCCTTGCCTTCCCTCATGCTTGCATATCCATTCTTGTATAGTGTCTAGTGAGAATCCTTGTGCTTTGTCTGTTATTCTTGAAGTGTTTGTAATTTCTCATTCTTGGCTTTTTAGTTTAAAAGTACATAGGATATTAACATTGTTTCAGAAACTTTTGGTTTGTCCTTCCTGTGTGTGTTTTTTTACTGATAAGCAAACATGTTTCCCTTTTCTACCCTGAAGGCAGCATACTATTATATGTGCTCTTTGGCATGTTACTTTTTTTACTTATTATCTGGAATTCATTTCAGTTTATAGAAATCTTCCTCATTCCTTTTTTTTTTTCCTTTATATTTGAAACACAGTTTTTCAACCTGTGTTCTATGCTTCAGTATTTAGGTCGTTTCTAGTATTTTACATTAGAATGATTCTGTAGTCAGTAACTTTGTGCATATGGGTTTTTGAATTGTTGGGAGCAAATCTCTAGAATAAATTCCTAGAAGTGGGTTTGTTGGCTGGGGTGGGAGGATAATTGCATATGTAATTTTGTTTGGTATTGTCAAATTCCCTTTCAGGGGACTTGCATCAGTTCCTGCTGCTGCCACTCATGCGTGAGAGAAGTTCTTTTCTACATTCTTGTCAATAGGGTATCCTATTTGGCTTTTTGATTTTTTGCTTGTCTTATGAGTGAAAAATGTTACCTCAATGTAGTTTAATTTTCATTTCTCTCGAGTGAAGTTGGTCATGTTTTCTTATGCCTTTTTCATCCCCTTTTATGAGAAGTCTTTTCTTGTGTTTTGTGTGTTACTCTTGAAGATTTTGACCCCTACCCTGCCACAATTAAGAGTTCCTTATATAGTTGGGATATAAGGCCTTTATCTGTGTTGTATGATGCAAGTATTTTCTTCCAGTTTGCCTTTTGACTTTGCCTGTGGGGTGGGTTTTTTTTTTTTTTTTTTTTGCCATGTAAAAGTTTATTTTTATGTAGTCAGATTTATCAGTCTTCTATTGCTTTTGGAGTTTTTAGTTAAAATTAAAAAGACTTTGCCTATGCTGAGGTTATATGAGAGTTCATATGTTTTTCTAGTTTCTGCATTATTTTTTTACGTACGACTCTCTAATCCAGTTTTTGTAGTATCCCGCCAGGCTTCTCTGTCCATGGGATTTTTCTGGGCAAGAATACTGGGAGTGGGTTGCCATTTCCTCCTCTGGAGGATCCTCCAGACCCAAGGATGGAACCCACATCTCCTGCTTTGGCAGACAGATTCTCTACCCCTGAGCCACCTGGGAAGCATGTGAACTCTAGGCTCCATGAAGAATTTTACCAGGGTTACTTTAAATGTAGTGTTGATAGTGACATCTTGATGTTAAGACATCCTAAGAACATGGTATATCTTTGCATCTGTTCAAGTCTGGTTTAAAGTCTTTTAGGAATGCTTTCTAATTTTCCTTGTATAGGTTTTAGACATTTCTTTGTTGTTGTTCAGTGGCTCAGTCGTGTCTTACTCTTTGTGATGCCATGGCCTGCAGCACGCCAGGCTTCCCTGTCCTTCACCATCTCCTGGCACTTGCTCAAACTCATGTCCATTGAGTTGGTGATGCCATCCAACCGTCTCATCCTCTGTCAGCTCCTTCTCCTCCTGCCCTCAATCTTTCCCAGCACCAGGGTCTTTTCCAGTGAATTCGCTCTTCGCATCAGGTAGCCCCAGAGTATTGGAGCTTCAGCATCAGTCCTTCCAGTGAATATTCAGAATTGATTTCCTTTGGGATTTAGGTCCAACTCTCACATCCATACATGACTACTAGAAAAACCATAGCCTTGACTAGATGAACCTCTGCTGGTAAAGTAATGTCTCTGCATTTTAATATGCTGTCTAGGTTGGTCGTAACTTTTCTTCCAAGGAGTAAGCGTCTTTTAATTTCATGGCTGCAGTCACCATCTGCAGTGATCTTGGAGCCCAAGAAAATAGTCTCTCACTGTTTCCATTGTTTCCCCATCTATTTGCCATGAAGTAATGCAACTGAGTGCCACGATCTTCCTTTTTGAATGTTGAATTTTAAGCCAGCTTTTTCACTCCTCTTTCTCCTTCATCAAGAGGCTCTTAGTTGCTCTTCGCTTTCTGTCATGAGGGTGGGTGTCATCTGCATATCTGAGGTTATTGGTATTTCTCCCAGCAGTCTCGATTGCAGCTTGTGCTTCATCCAGCCTGATGTACTCTGCATATAAGTTAAATGAGCGGGGTGACAGTATACAGCCTTGACGTACTCCTTTCCCTATTTGGAACTAGTCCGTTGTTCTGCGACCGGTTTTAACTGTTGCTTCCTGACCCATATGCAGATTTCTCAGGAAGCAGATAAGGTGGTCTGGTATTCCCATCTCTTGGAGAATGTTCCACAGTTTGTTGCGATCCACACAGTCAAAGGCTTTAGCGTAGTCAATAAAGCAGATGTTTTTCTGGAATTCTCCAGCTTTTTCAGTGATCAAACAGACGTTGGCAATTTAATCGCTGGTTCCTCTGCCTTTTCTGAATCCAGCTTGAACCATCTGAGAGTTCTCTTTAAGTTTCTTCTTAAACGTTTTCTTTCTTTTGTTGATGTTATACATTGGACTTTCCCATTCACTATGTCTCTTAACTGGTTATTGTTTGTGCTTGTGAATTCTATTGAATTTTATTGCTAATTTTAATCTTGCTATTTTGTTAAATTCTTTTATTACATTTAAAATAGATTCTCTAGGATTTCACGTATGCTGTCATCTACAAGTACTGTTAGTTCTTCTCTTTCTTCTCTTGCCTCTGTTTTCATTTGTTTCAGTGTTTACATTGATTCGGAACCATGTTAAATAGTGGAGATAGTAGGCATCCTTGCTTCCTTTCTGACCTTAGTGGGAATATCTCTAGGATTCCCCAGTTAGAAATAAAATGCTGGCTTTTGAGTTGAAATTTGTGTGTATCTCACATTACCCACACTTTTTTATTGTCTGCAAATTTTTTGTTGTTGTTGTTGTTTTTTAAATTAGGAGTGGATTTTCATTTTTTTGCAAAGGTCTTTTTAGCATCTAGTGAAATAATTTATCTTCTCAGACCTAATAATATGTTAAATTTTATTATCAGGTTTTTTTCTAATATTTAACCATCTTTGCATTTTTTAAAAACTCCATTTGGCATGGTTTTATTATTTTCTTAATTTGCTATTGGAGTTTGTTTTCTAACATTTTAGGGTTTTGGCATCAATGTGTATGAGCACATCTACTTTATAACCTGTATACAGACTTTAGCAGATCTGTGGTTCATGCTAGTTTCTCTTTTTTAGTGAACATCTCTTTTATATCAAAAGATAATAGCAGCTCAGAAAGAAAGTTCCTTTTTATTGGTGATTTAGATTGCAAAGTCAGGGTGGAGCAGTGAGCATCCCACAGTGTATGAGCCTTGTGCCCTGGATGTTAAGGCCACCTCGCTCACAGGCCCAGAAGAAGGTGTCACAGGCCTCTGCCAGGCCTGCCATCAGTAGTTCTTTGCTAAGGATGGTGCCACTCTCTGTTCTGAAAATACGAGCAGCCATATTGGATTTTCGTGTTGAGTGATTATTTCCATAATTTCAGACACCTGGTCATTTGGAGTGGATCATCGTTGTTTCCTTAGCTCGAATTCTTCTTTTTAGTTCTGAGCTACACGTTAACCAACGGACTTCCCTAGCAGGGCCATTTTGCTTTCACAGTAGGGAGTTGAGCAGGACTTACTCAACACAAGCTGCTTCCTGATTCTGGATCATGTTTCTTTTTTTGAAGTTTGGATTGCCATGTTTTTGGTTTTCTTCCTCCCCCGTTTATGTTTTCTTGGATGTCTCTATCCCCTACTTAGACTTTCCAGAAAGTTTTAGTGTAAATTGAATGATACCAGATATTTAAAACAAGCAGCTTTTCCAAAAACATACACCCTAAATTTAGTGTCATAAAAATTAAAATTTAATATATGATCTACAAATGTTTCATTGGTTTTTTTTAAAAAGATGTACACCAGAATTGCAGTACACATGCAGAGCAAACTGTTTTTGTTTTCATTTTTTCTGGTGTTTAGAATTGCAGAATCTGTGTAGAGTGTGGCACACGCTCTAGTTCTCAGTGGCACCACAACTGCCTGGTGTGTGACAGTTGTTACCAGCAGCAGGAGAACTTGTGTCCTTTCTGTGGGAAGTGCTACCGTCCAGAATTGCAGAAAGACATGCTTCATTGTAATATGTGCAAAAGGTAAGAAGATAGTTATTCTACTGAAGTATTTGTGTGTTCTTCTATTCGCGTAGTCATCTGCTCTGCCGTATATTTTGAAATCCAAGCTTTTGTCATTCCAGTAATCCTTTTAGTACTGATAGCTGTTATAGATGGAATTAAATATGTTTTGTATGAGTCTGAAAGACATGATGATGTAAGTGGGCAAAAAAAATAAGACCAGAAGCAAGCATTGGGAGGAGGAAAATAAAGAGAAAATAGTTTGAAAATGTGTGGTTTTTTTTTTAAGTCAACACCTTTGATGACATCCAAAAATGACAGCTCCTTTTCTAGAACCTTCGATTGCTAACCCCTCTAACCTCTCTTCTGTCACCTTAGCCCTTTCTGTATCCAATTTTTCAGTCATTATCTTTTCCTTAAATATTAATTAAGCTTTAAATTAGAGCATTTTATTTAAATATATTTATCATCGCAGATGGGTTCACTTAGAATGTGACAAACCAGCAGATCATGAACAGGACCCTCAGCTCCGAGAAGAGTACATCTGTATGTATTGCAAACACTTGGCGGCTGAGATGGACCCCTTGCAGCCAGGTGAAGAGGTGGAGATGGCTGAGCTTCCTGCAGGTACCTGTGAGACATTTTTTTTTTTTTATGATGATGTGCCAGGCAGCCACCAGCGTGTCACATCAGTAACGGTGAGGGGCTCCAGTTTCTTTACGAGTGTTCTTGGTTATCTCTGAATCTCATGGCTAACATCTAATCTAGCTTTTTTACAACTATCCACCTTATATTTTAATTACAAGACTAGTGTACTCTCCTGTTTTCTGGGCCAGTAAGTGGAAGTTCCTTATTGTTTGGCTATATGACCTAATTTGCACTTCATACTCTAGTTTTATTTTACTCCAAACAAATTTCATGTAGTTTTACTAGTATACCATTGGTTATAAATGTAATAACAAGATTCTTAGATTGTAAAGGGAACAGACCTGCTAATCAGATTGGTTTTCATTTTCATCATCATGAGTGGCAGCGTCTTTAAAAAGTTCTAATTCATTATCTGCAAGGGGTTTAGGTAGACATATCTTGATTACTAACATTTTCTTTCTAGTATTCCATCAGTATACAGTTGTGTGATGTCCTTTTAAAATAGTAAAATGTGGGTTGAGCTTTTTAATTCGTTATATTTTCCATATTAGAAAAAGATTATGTATTTGGCTCAAAGTAGAAAAATCTGAAGAATTCATGGCATTTTTAGTGATAATTTACTCCCATTAGAACAAGGGAATGATTGTTGACTTAGCAAAAACAGAAAAGCTCATTCTAAGGTAAAGGATGAATCATTTTTTGTTAAGATTATAACAATGAAATGGAAGTTGAAGGCCCTGAAGACCACATGGTATTTCTGGAGCAAGCAGTTAATAAAGATGTTGCTGGTCAGGAGCCTGCACCTGGAATTGCTCCAGATGGTAAGGATATTTTTGGTGATGGATATAGTCTGTTCTCTGAAGAAAATGTGTGTATAGAGTGAATATGTGAACATATAGTGAAACTTTCGCACCCTAAATAAAATTTTGCCAAGATATCCTTATGTATTAAATTATTTAGAGAGGTGCCTTTTTAAGTAAAATAAACTTCATTAAATTTTTATAATTTATTACGTTAATCAGGGAAAGGGCATGTATATATTATAGTTAGCTGTAACCTAGACTTAAGTATATGCCTTGTTTAGGGATCAAGTGATTCTCATTAAGAAGCAATTTCTTTAGTTATGTGATTACTAACTAGAGCTGTTGCTGATTGTGAGATGTTGCATGCTGGGAAAACGAAAGATTCATTGTTTCAGATTGTCTAAGCAGTCCTCTTGAGGATTATTTCAGTTATTTCAAGGATATTTCAGTTATGGTTTTTGCAATATTGGTAATAGCTATTATTGTACCTGAGGATCTGGAATTAATGAGAGATCAGGTTGGGGAAAAACCACTTATTAAATTTCATCTTGGTCTCCCCTCAAAGTCCGTGGGGTTGTATATGATACTGTATGTTATATAGGTTGAGTTTATACATAAAAACTTCTTGAGATTTTTTGAGGTTAAATTTATATTTAACAATTCTCATTGAAAATTATACTTCATAAAAAGGGAAAGTGAAGAAAAATAAGACAAAACTATAATAGTCTTATAATATGCAGCCAGATTCCTTGTTTCATCTTCATATCCTTCTTCAAATGAATAGTAGTAGCAAGATGTTTTATGCTTAAATTTGAAATTGGTATTTGTCAGTAGGATAAATATCTTACTGAAAATACTGTTGAGAAAGCAGCGTTAGAGAAGTACAGAAATTTTGACTCCTATCTGGAGATCCCACAAATGTGTTATTCACAGCAGTTCACGTCCATCCCGGAGAGCAGCAGAGGAATAATCCACCAGAAAGTTGTGACGTGCGTGGACTTCTCATTTCCGGTAAGCAGCACGTTTGTGTTGTCTGAGCTGATTTATATCGTTACACCTGTATGGTCACTGTGCAGATTTAAGTCATTGTCTTCTCAGTTCATTTTTTTCAAATTAGAGAATTGTTCAGCACCAGAGAATTGATTACTATTGCAGTATTCACATTTTGGTAGTTAAATCTGTGGTTCACTGATCCTTTTCTTGTAAACAGTTGGTAGTGAATTTCTAAGGCAGAAATAGAGCATGTTTATGCTCTTAATCCTTCCTGCCTAGCTCAAAGGAGAAAGAACATACTCATGTTCCGGGAGTCTCCCTTTACTGGTGAGACTTGAGGTACTTGGCCTCCTGGTAGCACGTAATTTAGGCATTCCAGATAGCACTAAGATCAGTTTGTTTTACTGGAGTCATTCAGATGGTGGAACTTGTGGTTTTAAACCTATAAATGTTTACTTCATTTATGTGTATTTTCTGTTTAAAATTTTTTTTATCACTTTAAAAATATTTTTGAAGCACTTTTGTGTTTAAAAATTTCAGTATACTCAGATCTGTTATTTGCTGTTTTCTTTTCAGCTGTAGTCTTTTAATAGCGCGGGAATGAGAAGTGAGGTTTCATCACTAAAATTTCAAACATTAAAAATTTCAATCACCATGGTAAATGGTAAACAAGGAAATTAGTATCCTTATTAATGTGCCTTAGAAATTAACCTTGATGGCTTTTGAAAGAAGTGCTGTTCATCGTCAGTGCTCTCACTTAATAGAGCCACTTAGGGCTCATGTCAGTTGAACCTCTGACCTTACTCTTAAGTATATTGGGTTAAAGTTTTAACACACTTAGTACCCTGATTTAAAATTTACCGGTCAGTAACTTTAATACTTCTGATGTCTAGTTTTGTTCATTGATTTGTTAAGATAAGTCTCTTTGGTTACATAGATGATGAGGAAGAACAAGAATTATACCCCCCACCCCTCCCTCGCCAAAAAAAATGTTGATTGTGTTAGCAAATATAGCTAAGCAAAAGAAGTCTTTTCTGTCTGTGGTCATTACTCATTTCGGTCTACAGAAGCTTTGTTAGATCTTGTGTCTGCTTATTGCAAATCCTTTTTTAGACTAATTTTTACTCTTCAAACTTGGACATATTGTGTAATATCACTGAGCCTCATTTTCCTAGCTATAAAATGAGTGTAATTTTACCTACAAAATTCTAAGTCCTTTTGTAAGTGCTCAAACTGTAAAACATTATATATGTATAATTGTTATATTGGAAATTAATTCTGTTTTAATATTCCTACCAGAAATTGCCTTAAACTCTGGGGATCCTATTAAGGCAGTGTTTTTGTAGGTTTTCTGGTCTGACCTGTGACTTATTCTAATCCATAAACCCTGGTGTGTATTGACACTTACTAAACTTAATAATTGCCTTTCTTGAAGAATACCTTCTGATTTAAGGCGTGATTTTAACCAAAAGTAATGTTTTGGAAGCCCTCCCTACCCCATCGTTTTTCCCATCCAAGCCTGTTACTTTTAAACTATAGAGCTACAGACATTTAAGGCATTGATGTTTTATACCTACTCATAGTTAGGAATTTTAAAATTCTTATGTACATTAACATAATAGATATTCCAAATTTTCTAGAATTATCCCAAGATAAAATGGATCCTGAATCGGAAGATCAGATTTCTCGTGAAGTTGATAGTGAAGCAGTGGAGATGTGTCCGAAAGTGGCGCGTACCTGTGACGGGCCAAGTGAGAAGAGCATGGAAGTGACCGAGCATGCTGACGCCCTCCCTCCCCAGCTGGTTGTGCTGCAGGAGGAAGTGCAGTCGGTGGAGGAGCCGAATGTGGTGGCGTCGCCAGAAGAGTCTCGGCCTCCCGAAGTCACCATTGAGTCTGTCATTCTCCCATTGGAAACCTTAGTGTCCCCAGATGGGGAAAGCACTTCTTTATGTTCTACAGAACATTTGGCTGTAGAAAGGGAACAGAGAGAAAACCCTGAGCCTTCTACATTTATGGACTTGGAAGCGGCTCCTGCAGTTGAGAGTCAAGTGAAAGATGGCTTATGCCAAGAGGGCAGATCTGTAAAACTAGCCTCTGAGACCGAGTCATCGTCTTCCTCAGCAGCGGACACAAGCAAGGCTCACGTGTCTTCCTCTCCAGCACTTTCTTCCGACTTGCCTTCCCATGACATGCTGCACAGTTACCCTTCCACTCCCAACGCCTCTGTTGCAAACATCCTGCCAACCACGTACATCTCAGTAACCCCCAAAATTGGCATGGGCAAACCAGCTATTACCAAAAGGAAGTTTTCTCCTGGTAGACCTCGGTCCAGACAGGTATGGTGATTTTAATGATTCTGACAAAACAGATGCTGGGGCAATTCTGTAAAGTAAAACGGTGTATGTGTAGCTTTGGTTTCGAGGGCAGTTTTCTTCTGTCTTTAGGTGGAACTCAGACGTAATGTTGATGTACGTGCTTTGGCCACTTAAATACTATTAATGAAGACTGATTTATTGAGCTTTAAGTGATCTTTTCGGAATTTAAATGCAACCTATTAGAAACCACTAAAATTTTTTTTGGTTCTATGCTGTAGGAACAATAGAGCTTTAAAAAAGTAAAGTTTGGGATATAGTGTAACATTTTTCCCCTCAGATGTATTTGTTTTATGGTTTCATACACAAAAAATTTAGGATTATACTATTGATCTTCAGGGAGTGAAGAGAGTTCCACAATTATTCTGTAAAGTTTTGTGGGCTCTATCCTTCATGGGTGCATTTCAGATATTTTTCAGTGAGACTTGAGTGAAACTGCAAGGCAAAGTGAAGATGCTGTAGCTAAGAATTATGTGTTCTACAAAGTTCCTACTTTCTGAAGTATTTTTAGAAAATAGCAAGATACTAAACAGTGCAAAGTGTTCAGTCACAGTAGTAGTTTGGAGTTTTAAGTCTCATGATTTAGATTGCTTTTAGTGATTTAAAGTTTAACTTTTTATAGGGATAATAATATCTGGTCATCTAATTTTTGTAATGATAAAGAAAAGTAGAAAGGTTAAATCGAATTTTACTTTAATGTGAAAATTAGTCTCTTCTATTTAAAATTCATAAATATTTTATTTTCAAAAGGCAGCAGTTTATACCAGAGGCAAAGGAGTGGCCACATGAACTCGACACATTTCTCTATGGCAAAGACATGCACAGTAAATGCTGACACGCTCTGCATGCCTTTCTCTTAAGTGTTTCACTTGGTACTTATTTTCTCTTCAACCAAGAGAGATTTTTCTTTTCAAAGTAGTTCTCTTCCTCCTTAGTGTTTTGTTTTATTTTCCTTTCCTTTTTTGAATAGCATATACTAATTGTGTAGTTCTGGCTCTGAAAAGACTTTTGCAATGAAAATTTGAATCTCTAATTTTCTTTCAGAAATTTATACCCTTTAAGGATTTTACATCATAAATATTCCTATTAAATTTTACTGATAACTCTCCTTGGAGTCTTCTGCTCCAACTGAGAAAACATTATGATTATTTTTCTGTTGACTTACGTTCCAAAATGTATGGGTATGTGTGTGAGAGAGCAAGTACATGTAGTTTTTTCTTCCTGGTTCATCCCAGTTTATATGAGCCATGTCTTCATATTTGTTACTGCTGCTCCAGTGTTCTGTTTCAGTTCTGGTCGTATTCTCCTTTCTAGTTAGCTGCCACTGTCTCATCACTGCCTCACCAGTTGCTGCTGATCTCAAGCAGCTTGTCGGCTGTGTTTTAGTTGTATAGCAAATGGCCTTCATTTGGGTTTAGTTGTATAGGAAACGGGCTTCACTTGATGATTCAAGGCTTGTTGATACACTGATGTTTTGATGTTGAACAAGGTTCTCTTTTTGTATTACTTTATGAGAAAATACTTAATGAAAACACATGACTGTGATCTACTCCAGGTGCTCATGTACTGATTGCTTTCATGGTAATACTGAAAGTTTCTCTTAAATCTCCTGTGAAATATGTCTTTAAACACATTTGATTGAAGTATTAAATGTTTAAAGAAAGCTTCATAAAGAAAACTTAAGTACTTTTAAATGTACTTTGATAACTTTATAAGAATTTTTTCTTCATTTTATCTTTCCACCATTTTTTTTTGTTGCTGACATATAAGTGGAGGCTTAGGGATTTACACAGGTTCGAAGACTGACATCTACTGAGAGAGCCTCATAAGAGAGTGTGAAATTTCTTCAGCAGAGGAGGTTTTCCAAAATAATACTTCGTTAGATCATATCCACTTGGCCATTATGTTGTGAACTTAATTTCTTATTTTCATCAATTTAAGTAGTTTATTAAGAACCTTAGAATTTTATAATATACTGCTGTATTGCAATAGCATTTTAAATGAAGTGTTTCGAATTAACATATCAGTTTCATAATGTATTCCTGTGAGAGCAAACCAGGCCTCCAGTGGTGAGCTGTAGAGGATTGTAATTTTGTTAACAATTAATTACAAGTAAGCAATCCCTCCCCTCTCTCTCCTTTCTCCTCCCCTCCCCTCTGCCTTCCCTCGCTTCTTTCCTTTTTTCTCTTTCTTAAATTTCTGGTTTCTAAATGTAAACCTTTTAGTAAGAAGCACTGTTGGCATTTAGGGGGCAGGGGGCGGTTTTGCTATTAAAAGACAGGTTGGTAAATCATATCATCCAAATAAAGATTCAATTCTTGATAAATTATTTCATATCCAACTTTTAACTAAAATTTAAAATACTACTGATATATATAATGATAATTCATTAAAAGAAATTACCCTAGTAGTTATAATTGTCTGTTCTTGATTACTTATGAGTTAAACCTTCATGCTAATACTTTGTCTTGGAGAAGGCAGTGGCACCCCACTCCAGTACTCTTGCCTGGAAAATCCCATGGACGGAGGAGCCTGGTAGGCTGCAGTCCATGGGGTTGCCAAGAGTCAGACATGACTGAGTGACTTCACTTTCACTTTTCATTTTCATGCATTGGAGAAGGAAATGGCAACCCACTCTGGTGTTCTTGCCTGGAGAATCCCAGGGACGGGGAGCCTGGTGGGCTGCTGTCTATGGGGTCGCACAGAGTCTTAGAACCTATTAAAAAAGTTTCATTAGTAAGTAGATAAGTATTCTTTATTCTTCATGAGGAATAAAATACATAGATGCCAACAGTGATTTTTTTCACATATCTTCGAATTACTACACCACATTTTATAAAAATGACTTCTAAGAACCCTATTCAGTATTATTTATATATATATTTGTAGTATAATTAATTGATACTAGGAAAGATTGATTATTATAAATTCACATGAACATTTCTGTAGTGTAGTTGTTTGGCTTCAAAGCCTTATTCTTTGATTCCTGTACATGGACACCAAGCAAGTTAGGTTGTGAACTCTCTTGACTTCTTCATCTATAAAACTAATCAGTTGCTTATTAGAATTTAATGACAATATATATAAAGCACCTGACACATAGCCAACCGTGTCTGCCCTGTTTTCTGGATTTGAGAATAACGCAGGCATCTTGTGAAAATGGAGACTTGAGAAAGATGTGATATTTATGTGTTAAATGTAGTTCTGCAGAGGTGGTCCTGAAACCCAACTCGTTGACTCATAACTATTTCTAAAGAAACGTGCCAGTGAAAATAACTGCCTGACCGAGTCAAACACTGGCCACAGGAAGTGCAAAAGGGTAGTAGGTTTTCAAGTTCAAAGCTGCCTAATGGCTGCATACATTTTGGAACTAAACTGCTATTTAATTATTCTGTGTGTGTGTGAGATGCACAGTAGAGGGGACCACAGGTGCTGTGGGAAAGCAGACAGCAGGAGGAAGAGCTCTACTCAGGCTCAGGCATGCTTTCTAGGAGAAATGACCAGACCCCTGCTGCTCACGGTGTGACGTGCAGACCAGCAATATCAGTATCACCTCGGAGTATGTTACTCTGAATTTCAGGCCTCACCTTTGCTTGAGTGGAAATGTTAACTTTAAGAAGAACCCCGTGCAGCCTCAAGTCCAAGGAGCACTGCTCTAAACCACTGAGAAACTAGTTTTCATCCCCCAAAGCGTCTTGCCCTTTAGGGGGTCAAGCTACAAGAGGTACAGATTAGAAGTACGCATCCCTGTCAGTTTTCTTGTGCCTGTTGGATTTTTTAAGCCATTACCAAAATGACAGCTAGCACCAGCCACGTTTGCTTTCTTAAGTTACTGAAGGCTAAAACTGGCAACAGCTATTTGTCTACTTTATATAGTCTATATCTTATCAAATCACTGTCAGGACTAAGCTTTTTCTATTTGATGTTGAACTCAGTTTTGTATATGACTTGCTTATGTTAAAAGAATTCTGTAAGTCATGAAAACGAATTGTTTCTGTAATGGCTGTAATGTACATGAGTGAATGTGTGTACCAAAAAGACAAATTATGAGCACTTACGTCTTCAGTTCCTCTTACTGGTTTGCCCTCCTTCCTCCTCTCTCCACTGTCCTTCCTCCCTTTCTCTAAATCAAACTCACCTGTTAACAGCAATATTGGTTTGCGTAGTGTGTTGGGAGAGGGTACACTTGAGAGTGACTCAGGCGTGGATCTCCCCAGAAGACGCGAACGTTCTCTGACCACACTTGAAGCTGATAAGAGTCCACGTGGACACCAGCCGTGAGGCTGATCACACTTCACAGCCAGCAGCAGGATTGCCTACCCTCCCCCAGTCCTTATTGTTCCCACTTCCTCTTCCTTGAAACAGGAACAGCTGTGTAATTTACTAAGTTGAAAAATTTACCTGAGAGATTGGCCTCAGCAGAAAGGTGAATACCAACATCAAACAGTGATTATTGTTGGAACCTAATTCAGTCTGTGCAGAGTAGTATTTTTAAAGTTTCTGTGGCATTTGAGATCAAGTTCATTGTATTTATATTCAGCTCTCTTTGTGACTTGAATTCTGACCTTTTTTAAACCCTCCTGTTTCTAGTTGAGTTTGTAGATAGGTTAAGAGTCACAGTGCGTGGGATATGTTGGTAAGTTTTTAATAGGTGAAGAAATCTGAGATTCTGGGCTACCGCCGATGGAGTTAGTGTTTCATATTGTAGTACAGTGTTTATTGATGCATTTTGAATATATGTGTGCAAAAAGGCTACGTAGAAAGTAGATGTTCAATAGGTGCTGAACAGAATGCCTACTTAGCTTAGCAGTGAGCAAAAATAGTGTGTCTGCCCTCAAGCTTATGGCTATAGATAAATACAGGTAAAATCAGGCGTAAAAATGGGATAAACCACATTGCAGTAGATGGGGAAGCTGACCTTTTCTGAGTGGTCTGTGTAAACGCTTTTTGATCACAACCGAGATCTAAAGGATAATTTATAACTGAAGGTGATAATTAAGGCAGTTTCTAGTTTTAAGGTCTCAGGTATATATTAGGTAATTTCTTCTTTGTCAAAATATCTAGGAGTAATCATAATTTTTCTTCATCTTCTATAATATTGCATGGGCTCTACTTTCCAGTGCTTTTTGGTAACATACTTGTTAAAGTTTGTAATGTAATTACCCATGCTTTTTTGTATAAGTTTTTCACAGCAGTTGAAAACAGCATCTAAGCAGTCTTCATCTGTAGAGCCCTTCATTTCCTTCATCCGTGTTACGTGGTTTGAATGCTTTTTGAAATGAGATACAACTATAGCATCAAACTACCTTTAAATTATGATGAATAAATATTATTTTAGAATATGACCTTTTATGGTACATTGTAAGAACTGTCTACTGATGTAATAACATTAAAGGATCTACCAAAAGGAATTTAAGATGGGCAACACTAGCCAGATCTCCTCAGAGAAGAATATTGAGGGGATGTATTGAGAGAACTCACTCTAGATATCTCTTGCCCCAACTCTGCTGCTACTGCGGCTAAGTCATGTCAGTCGTGTCCGACTCTGTGCGACCCCATGGATGGCAGCCCACCAGGCTCCTCCGTCCCTGGGATTCTCCAGGCAAGAACACTCGAGTGGGCTGCCATTTCCTTCTCCAGTGCATGAAAGTAGAAAGTGAAAGTGAAGTCACTCAGTCATGTCTGACTCCTAGCGACCCTGTGGACTGCAGCCCACCAGGCTCCTCCGTCCATGGGATTCTCCAGGCAAGAGTACTGGAGTGGGGTGCCATTGCCTTCTCCGTGCCCCAACTCTACTTCTGAATAATTCAAGACCCCGTGTTGTATTCATTGTGAGGATGCTTCAGGTGTGGTGAGGGAGACCATAGTTGACTGGAGAGCTAGGGAAAGGCCTCTCTGAGGAGGACGAGGTGAGGCCGTATCCGAAGAGCCAGAAGACGCCGGCCATTGGGCGCTGTAAGGCAGAAGGTCCCCGCCGGGGAGGAGATCCGATCGGGTCGATCGGCAGCCCAGATGAGATCGAAGAGAGGCAGTGGGAAAGGTTTGATTTTCAGTGTCCCGGGCACTGTCAGGAGGTGTAGGAAAGGGTTGGAGTGTCTTGCTCGGTCGGGTTTACAGCTTTTGGGAGTCCGTCTGATTGCCGTGTGGAGAAAGGCTTGAGGAGGACGCGCAGACACAGGCCAGCTGGGATGTGGTGCTGGCCGTGGGGGCGCAGAGAAGCAGGACGGTCAGGACAGGCTGGAGATCAAGCGGCTGAAGGTCCCGATGGTTCGGCTCAGAGGAGTGGCGGGGAAGGCCTGAAGCGGCAGAGGAGAGCGCTGAGGGAAGAGAACAGATCTAATGACTACCCGTTTTCTGACTCAACTGGGATCCATGTGTAAGGGTGGGGAGATGGGACCTGTGAAGGGAGAGAGGTTAGACGTGGTGACTGGAGAGGTTTAGGGTCACCAGACAGAGATGCTGAGAGGGAAGCAGAAAATCATAATAACTTGGAGCTTTCTGAATATGACTGCCCTGACGGCTCACGGAGCCCCGGGTACAATGCCTGGGTCCAGAAGATCCCCTGGAGGAGGAAATGGCAACCCACTCCAGTATTCTTGCCTGGAGAAGTCCATGGACAGAGGAGCCTCGCAGGCTACAGTCCATGGGGTCACAAAGAGTCAGACCTGACTAAGCGACTGACGCTTTAATTTTCAGAACATTCTAGAAACAGAAATGAGAATTTGGGGAACAGCAGCATCCAAGATGGTGTTTACAGCCCTCATTATAGATAAATACCATTGAGAACGAAACCAGAGAGAGGAGAGTGGTCCAGGCTTCCGAGTCAAGTGGAAGGAGGAAGGTGCCTTGGAGGCCGGGATAGGTCAGTGAGGGGAGCGAAGGAGCCCGCAGAACTACACCTGCTTGTTGAAAGTTGGAGTAAAATTACAGGAGAAATCGCTTGTTGAAAGTTGGAGTAAAATTACAGGAGAAATCGCTTTCAGCAACGCAGAGGCTACAGAAGACCCTGGATGCAGCGGGGAAGAGGCCAGGTGTGGCCCAAGATGCAGGATGATCCCTTAGTGGGACCGCGACTTGTCTCTGAAGTCAGTGTAGCTGTTAGCTGAGCCCAGGGGAGGTTAATTAAAGCGAAGCCAGGCTCCCTGTGTGGTCTTTCTCAAAATACTGTTACTTCATTAACAGTCTCCTCCCCAAAGGGTAGTCAAGTTCTTACTTCTGGTTGATTATTTAAATTCCCTGACCGTATTTTAATGTGATTAATAGGCAACTACTTGTTAGTTTGTTAGTATTCTAGAAACCTGGTAAGTAACATGTTTTTTGTCTTTTACTTTTAATCATTTAATTTGGTAAAAGCGTAGCGTACATTGTTGAATTATCTAATTCAAAATAGGTTCTTTATTATTTGACATTTGTTTTGTGTTTTTCTTTTAAAATGTTACCTTTGTGGAGTAAACATTTTTCTTTTTGCTGCTTCCTCATCAGATTAGTTCAGGTTATTTCTGAATGTGATTATTTGGAAGCAAAATGTGTTAGTTTTATTTTAACTATTTTGATAAGTACTATTTCTTGTAGAAATAATCAGATAGTTCAGGCATTTTAATTTGCAAATTTAGGACAATTTGCTTTAACAATTTTCTGCTTTTCAAATTAGTTCCTTGGATGTAATATAAGTGTAATAATCCCCTAAATAAAAATAAAAACCAAAGTCCACAACTAGTGGGCACTGAAGGAACAGTAATTAAATGGTAGGATTATAATGGTGTTTACATCTTACGGTTACAAACTGATTTTCCAGATTTTACAGTGTCCCGATGTCTGTTGATGGCTCATGTTTCTGATTGCGTTTTTTTGGCCTACTGTTTCGGTGGTTTATAGCAAGAAGTATACATAACATTCTTTAAGTTTACTCATTTCCCCTTTCTGGCAGAGTGATAATCGTTAGAAAACAGTAATGCCCAAATGGTTTCTTATAGTTTTAATATTTAAAGTTTGATTGACATTTATTTATATCTTCGTGCTGTAATTGCTGTTCAGAAGTCAATGTTGATGTTGCATAAACCTTAATATGCTTTATTGTACTGATGCTTCAACCAGAATATAACATTTAATGTAAATCGTAGCTGCAAACATTTAAACATAAAGTCACTGTTACGTGACAAGCTTACTTTCCTTACTTCCTTGAAGCAATTTGTCCTAAGTTTCCATACGTCTGCATTTGTTTTTGCTGTTCTAAAATTCCTTAGTTGCTGGCTTTGACCTTTTACGTTGCGGAGTTTTATACATCTATTTTCTCACCTGCCATATCCTAGGGGGCTTGGAGTACCCATAATACAGTGAGCCCACCTTCCTGGTCCCCAGACATTTCAGAAGGTCGGGAAATTTTTAAACCCAGGCAGCTTCCTGGCAGTGCCATTTGGAGCATCAAAGTGGTAAATAAAACTGCATTTACATTCATATGTCATTTCTTTCTGGTTGGTTTTGTCCGAATAGAAGTTAAGAATTAAACTTTTCTATTTTCCAGAGCCACTTTTACATCTAAAATTTTTAATATGAAGAAGCAACATGCTTGCCTGTAAAAACCTGGACTAGGAGGAAATTAAATTGCTATTTTACTTGACTGATCTTAAGTGTAAATTTCTAATACCTTTTTAATGTTTCCTTTTATATTATAATTAGCAGTATTTTTTCTGTTGGGGGAAATCCTTGTCCCATAGGCTATAAAGTAATTAAGGACTTGTTCGTGATATAAAATTTTGTTGCTCAGAAAAGAACAAAAGAAAAACTACATTAATTTTTATATACGATTGGAGAAGAAATAGCAGAATTGCGGCAGATTTCATTCTGTTAATAAAAATTATAGAAACTTTTTCATATCTTTGGATAATTCTGCTAGTCCTTGACTGTAAGTTAAGCATTTTGAAGGGTGAAAAATTAATTTGAAAAAATGTTAATCATCTGAAAAGTTAAAACGTTACTGACTAGAGAAGACGGTATTTCATCTTCTTTATTTAATATAATTATGGAATAATGGTTTTTAATTTAGAATAAGGATTTCAAAAGAGTTCTAGATTCTGCTTTCTTATTTTCTGTCACTATTGGAAAAACTAGTTGTCAGCTCACTCAGATACCAATTCAAGGTATTGAAAATGTAAATATCTTTTTAAGAGCTTAGAACTCTTGCTTGACCATTTTGAAGCGTATACCACTCATTTTTTACTTCTTCTTACCTGTGTCATTGGATGCTGAGGAAAAATGAGTTGAGGGATTACTATAGTCTTGATTCAATCACTAACTTGTAAAAAGTCTTTTATACCGATTTAAAAACAAAGACTATCCAGTCCAACCCTACCCTGTCTCTTGTTCTGAGAAGCTTGATAGTTGAAGGAGAGGAGCTTAAGAGGATAAAGAGAGACAGATGGAAAACTGGAAGCTAGCTGTACTTACTAAGCTGAAGAGAAAAAAGACCCCCTTCCCCTTTGTTCCTGTGTGTCTTCCTTATGCTCACAATATAGCCATAATTTATGTGCTTGGAAACCATTCTGCCAAGGAGGTAATGAGCTCAGTATTTCAAACTATGAAAAGTGAGATCCGTTGAAGATGTGGCATATTATTTCACTTGTGAGGGGAAAAAAAATCAGGATTTTCCCGAGCATTTTAGTAACCTTAAATATATGTAAGTAGGTGTGTAGATGTCAGGTTTTTTTCAGATAGTAATAACTCTGAGAATAAGAAAATCATAAAAACAAATAACCTCAGTACTTATTTGTTAAGATATCAGGGAATTCAACATGTTTTTCCAAAGATTTTTTTCTTGTATTAGGTAAAAATTCAGATAAATTATTTCTATTTCAAGTATTTGTTATTTCACTGATTTAAAGCAAGCCTTTTAGTTTCATCAGATTTTGAATGATTAAAGGAAATTGACAATTTTAATGACAAAAAATTACTACTGTACACTTAAAAGTTATTTTTCACACATTGTGGCAGTACAGAGTATTGGTTAAGAATGTAGACACTGGAGCCAGACTTGCCAGCTGTATGACTTTGGGCAAGTTACTTAACCATTTTATTCCTCAGGGTAGGTGCATGCTCAGCTGCTTCAGTCGTGTTAGACTCTTGGGCTGGACTGTAGCCCACCAGGCTCCTTTGTCAATGGGATTTTCCAGGCAAGAATATTGGAGTGGGTTGCCATGCCCTCCTCCAGGGGATATTCCCAACCCAGTAATCAAACCCGGGTCTCTTGAGTCTCCTGCATTGGCAGGCAGATTTTTTATCACTAGCATCTCCCGAAAGCCCATATTCCTCAGTGTCCTTATCTCTAACATGGGGATAATAAGATAGTAGTGACCATATGAGATTGTTGAGAGGAACAAGTGCTTCGAGCGGTACGTAGTAAGTACTCAGTGCATCTTAACTTTTAGTATACTTATAAGAAGCCAGCTAGAGAGAGTCCTTCCCTACACTTGCTCTGTATGTGATAAAATGTTACACATGAAAGTACTTGGTTAGAGGTGTGTCTGTTCTAGCCACCTTGGATGTAAGGTTAGGAAATGGAAAGACCGTGACAGGGGTTTACTGATGCAGGGCATTCACAGTGACAGATCCATGTTAGATTTTTAAGGTTGCAGATGTTTAGGTCGTAGAACACGTATTGGAAGATGCAAATGATAAGCCTGGTCCCTTAATAGCTATCATTCGATCAGAATACAAGAAGCAAGTGTATTTGTGTAACATTTCATATGATGGTTTATCTCACATTTGGATGTAAAATTCTTCTGAGCCTTTACAGAATGCTGACTTTTCCGTATCTGTTGTGTAGGGCCGGGGGTCTGGATTTCCAGGAAAGCGGAGACCTCGCGGTGCAGGACTGTCTGGACGAGGCGGCCGAGGCAGATCAAAATTGAAAAGTGGAATCGGGGCAGTCGTGTTACCTGGGGTAAGGCCTGCTCCTGTTACATTTGCTGTAGTCCTTAATGTGTCAGTTGAGGCGGATACTCTCACTTATACCAAGTTACTCAATGGACATGAGTTGAGCAAGCTCCGGGAGTTGGTGATGGACAGGGAGGCCTGGTGTGCTGCAGTCCATGGGGTTGCAAAGAGTCGGACACGACTGAGTGACTGAACTGAACTTTAGATGCTGAGAGTCATATAAATAGGCTAAAGTTATCTCAGATTTGCATATTTGCTTATTTCTGACTATGCTGGATCTTTGTTGCTTTTTCTCTACGTGCAGCAGGCAAGTAGGAGCTGCCCTCTGGCTGTGGTGCAGGAGCTCTCGTTGCGGTCTCTTCTCTTACTGCGGAGCATGGACTCTGGGGCGCAGGCTCACAGTGGTTGTGGCAGTTGGGCTTGGTTGCTCCGCAGCATGAGGGATCGTCCCGGATCAGGGATCGAACCTGTGTCTCCTGCATTGGCAGGTGGACCCTACCACTGAGCCAGCTTTCTTTTTAAACCTCTGACGAAGTTTCTTTTATATGTCCTGCCTTCTCATGCCTTTTTTCTTTGCCTCCCTTCCTCTTTGACTCTGACCTTTCTGTGCCAACCCTTCCCAAAATCCAGTATGCAATATATTTGCTCTTCTATTTAAAAAAAAATTCCTGTCATATTCTTGAGTGTATATGAAGAATTTAATTATGTGGGCGCTTTAAGTTTTGATTGTAGTAGTTCTCAGGGTTGTAATGTTGTTTACAGAAGAAATTAGAAATGTTGTAGGTTAGTGTGGACTCTAAAAATGTTGAAGATTTTGATTGTCTTTTAATTTGAATTTCAGGTTGGTAAATATTTGCTCACTGGCACATTATGAGGCTTTACTTAAATGTGTTGAAAAAAAACACATTTGGCAAATAATGGCAAACATTTCATGCAGTGACTTTACTATTTTACGGATACCCTGTTTTTCAGATTCCAATTGTCATTTTAAGTTTAGGAGACAGGTAGAATTATTTAGTTTTCCTACTAAGAAGTAAAGAAACCTGGATTCTGGTCCTTTATTAAAAAACCAAATTCTTCCTTCCCTGTCTCCTCCCTCCCTTCCCCCTCCCCCAAATTGGTAGACTTACTGAGATAAAATTGATATAAAAGAAGGTACAGATATCTGAAGTGCACAGCTGTGTAGGTTTTGACATATGATTGCACTCGTGAAACCCACACTGCAATTAAGAGCATCCTTAACCCCAGAATTCCTTTGTGCTGCCCCGAAAACCCCTGTCTTCCTTCTGGCCTCACCCCTGGGTAGTGCCTGATCTGATTTCCATCGCTGTTGATTAGTTTGCAATTTCTGGAGTTTATTTATAAACTTTTTCTGGAGTTTATTTATAAACATACTGAATATTCTCTTTTTGATATGACTTATTTCACTCAGCATACGTACTTTGATATTAATTTATGCTCTTGTATGTTAACAGTGCGTTCCGTTTTGTTGCTGAAAAGTATTACATAGTATGGGTGTGCCACGGTTTGTCTGTTCACCTATTTAGGAACATTAAGTTCATGTCCATTTTTTTTGTCTCTTAGAAATAAATATGCTCTAAACTTTTATATCTCAGTTCATATGTGGACTTTTTTTTTCCTCATGGATAATCACGTAGAGATGGAATGCCGGATATATGGTAGGTATAGGCTTAGCTTTTCAAGGAAAGGCTGGTTTTCACCTTGGGTGTGACATTTTATATTTGTAAGACTGTACAAGGCTCCATTTCTTCCACCTGCTCACCCGCATTTGGTGTGGCCAATCATCTTAATTTTAGCCACTGTAACAGGCATGTTAATAGTGTCTTCTTTGCGCTTCTCTAGTGACTCCTGATGTTCATCCACTTTTTAGGTGCTAATGTGCTGTCTGTATACCTTCTTTCATAAAGTCACTCTTCAGATTTTTAATATATTAAAATTAAATTGAGTAGGTTTTTTTTTTTTAATTTACTGAGTTGAGATTTCTGTATTCTGGAAACAAGCTCTTTACCATATATATGATTTGCAGTTTTCTTTTGCATTTTGATGTCTGTCTTTGCATGTTCTTAACTGTGTCTTTTGAAGAGCAGATGATTTAATTTTGATAGAGTCCAATTTATTGATATTTTCCCCCTTTGGATTGTGCTTTCTGGAGCTGAGAAATATTTATGTAATCTGGGGTCACAAAGATGCTCTGCTTTCTTTTAGAAAGGTATTGCACTTAGATCTATGATCCAATTTGAGTTTTTAACTATAATATGAGTGAGGATGAAAGTTCTTTTTTTTTTACATGCTGTGAATAGCCAGCTGGTTGAGCACTGTTTCTCCGAGTTGCCTCTCATCATTCTTAACCATGAGTGATCTTATCTGTGGGTCTGTGTTTCTGATCGCTGTACCACTGCTCTATTTGTTTAGGCCGGTTCTGCACTGCTGTGATTACTTCTGCTTTACAACGACTCTTGAAATCAGACGCTCTTTGTCTGCAGATTTTCTACTTCTCAAAGTTGTTTTGGCTATTCTAAATCCCTTGTACTTCTATATTAATTTTAGTGTTAGCTTGTCAGTACCTATAAAATAAACCTGCTAAACCTGGGTTTGTGTTCAAAATATAGATTAACTTGGGAAAAATTGACATTTTAACCATATTGAGTTTTTGAATCCATGAACACCAGTATTTCCATTTCTTTAGTTTCTTTCAGTAATGTTTAGTTAAACAGGTTGAACAGACATTGTTAATCAGATTTATCTCTACCATATTTTTATGCTGTTGTTAATGGTAGTGTTGTCTTAATTTCAGATTGTTTTTGTCAGTTGCTAGTATTTAGAAATATTGCTTATTTTTGTGTATTGCTTGTGTATACAGTAAGGTTGTGTATACTATAACCATATCAAACTCCCTTATTCTAATTGCTTATTTGCTAGAATCCATTGGATTTTCTACATAAATGATCATGTTGTCTGCAAAGACAAAGATAAACTTTGTCTTTCTTTTTAATCTGGAGTCCTTTTGTGTCTGTTTTTTATTGAATTTGCAACTTTCAGTACAGTTGGAATAGAAATGATGAGCTTAGGTAATCTTGTTTTTGAGGAGAAAGCAGATAGTTTTTCATAATTAAGTATGGTGTTTAGTTTTAATAGACATCCCAAATAAGTTTGAGAAGATTCTTTTCTATTCATAGTTCACTGTGATATTTTTTAAATCAGGAGTAGATGTCAGAAAGTAGATTCTTTGAGGTTTTTTTTTTTTTTTTTTTGCATTTGTAGAGATGATCATGTAGCTTGTTTGTTGATAAGGGAGTTACAACAGTTGTTTTTTTATCAGCTATCTTTCCTCAATTTAAAAATTTTAAACATTATAAATAGATCAGAGTGTTTCTATTGCTGCTCCCTCCTGAGTCCTGATTCCCTCACTTTTACCTGATTTGGGCATTTACATTTTAGGCTGATTCATATGAGATTGCCAGCATTGAGCCGCCTTTGACCGGCAGAACCAGCAACCCCTTATGCTTGAGCCTGTGATGTGTGTCCACGGGCAGACACACAGCCGTTTTGCTGTGTTCAATGCCATGGCGCTGCAGCTCGTGTAGTTGTCTGCAGCTTATTTTTCAACTCAGCAGTGTAGTGTGATGACTTTTTATATGGAAATCCATACAGCTTTCCACCTTGCTATTTTTTTAAATACTGCATAATTCTTCATAAGTTTGGATTTTTTGTAGTTTTAGTCATTCCCTGGTGCTGACTTGACTAATTGGGTTGTTTACGCTTTTCCCTTGTTATCTTTAGGCCTTTGTGACTGTAAATTGTTTTTATTGTTGACATTGTGAAACAGTAGAAATGTCCATTAAAACTGCATTTAAACTCATGTATATTGAAAAAATTTATTACTGTAACATATATCTTCTATTTAGTTACTCTTTTGTCAGTCATTTGTCAAGAACAATAATTCTATTTTTACTTTGTATTTCAGCTCAATTCTTCCACACTAGATTGTAAGCTTTTAAAGCAAACAGGGTATATAATTTTGGCATTGGTTTTCTTATCCTCTTTTTTTAACATCCAGTTCAGAGCTTTTTTCATGATAAGCACTCTGGAAATAATTATTAACAAGCCAGTGTGTACTTAGTTGATTTGGTCAAATTTAACTAAATCCATAACTTAATGACTGTGGTTGATAATCCTTTGGCTAATACTGAAATTCTGACAAGTTACTCAAAATGATTATATTCTGAAGCATTGCTGCCCTCAAAGAAATACGCGACCCATAAGGTACTAAGATATTAGTCACTCAGTCGTGTCCAACTCTTTGTGACCCCACGGACTATAGTCCACCAGGCTCCTCTGTCCATGGGATTCTCCAGTCAAGAATACTGGAGTGGGTAACCATTCCCTTTTCCAGGGAATCTTCTTGACCTAGGGATTGAACCCTGGTCTCTTGCATTGCAGGCAGATTCTTTACCAGCTGAGCCACCAGGGAAGCCCTGTGTGACCTATATATGCAACTTATAACTTTCTAGGGAATTTCCTGGAGATCCATTGGTTAGGATTCCACCCTGACTCACTGCCAAGGGGCCTGGGTTCAGTCCCTTGTTGGGGAAATAAGATCTAGCAAGCCATGCAGCTTGGCCAAAACCTACCCTCTACCTACTAAAACAAAAAAACCTTTCTAGTAGCTACATCAAAAAAAAAAAAAAGGAACAATGAAATTTAATTTTAATATATACTTTTTGATTCAGTATGTTCAAAATAACATCATATCAACATGTAATTTATAAAACGCACAAAATTATTTATGAGCTATATCTACATTATTTTTTGTTTGTTACTAAGTCTTTGAAATCTGATGTGTATTTAGTATTTATATCTTTATACATCTCAGTTTGGAGTGCACCCATTGCAGGCTTTAAGAGTCACTGAAATAGAATGATACATACATATATGTGTGTGTTTGTGTATGTGTACACATAAATAATACACTTTGTTTCTTGATTAGAATTTCTGGTTAATCAAGTCTTCGTAAAGACAGATTTGTTTTCTCGTTACTTCCTGATCTGTGAGACTTGTAGCTCTATAAAGAAACAATTAAGTGAATAAAAAATCCCATACTTTATAATATTATCTTGGCAATAATAGTCTAATTTAGAATTGTTAGTGTGATCTCTGGCAAAAAAGTTATATTTTAAATATGAATCTTCTTAAACTTTCCAACCAGGTATAATACAGGTGAGAAGTATGACTTCACATTTTGTGTATTTTGCTTTTTATAGGTGTCTGCTGCAGATATTTCATCAAATAAGGATGAAGAAGAAAACTCTATGCACAATACAGTTGTGTTGTTTTCTAGTAGCGACAAGTTCACTCTACATCAGGTTTGAACTAAATTATTCGTCCCCCACTTTTGCATTCCTCGTTGTCCGTTTCTAATTCATCTCAGTCGCACTGACATTGGTGTGACTGATATTGGATCGGCCAAAAGGTTTGTTAGGTTTTTCCATAGCATCTTACGGGAAAACCCTAACAAATTTTTCGGCCAACTAATTATTTAGCTCTAGAGCTATATCAATGAAGAAAGTGATTTATACAAATTGTAAAATTAGCATGTTAGCATATTCTTAGTTTGCTTTTGGATTTAAAATATGTTATTGTGTTCTTAATTTCAGGATATGTGTGTAGTTTGTGGCAGTTTTGGCCAAGGAGCAGAGGGAAGATTACTTGCCTGTTCTCAGTGTGGTCAGTGTTACCATCCATACTGTGTCAGTATTAAGGTAAATACACTTAAATATAAATATTAAGATTTGAACTGAGTAGTATCGTGCTAACTCCAGTTCATATAATTAATCAATTATTGTTTGTTAGGATTATTATACATATGTGACAATATTTAAGTATATACTTTAAATATTGCCTTTAAAATATTACCTCAAGAAACTCCTATAGATCTATGATCTTAATTTGTGGTAATTATCCTGCTTTGCCTTGAAAAAGTATAACAACAAATGCATACATTTAATTTTAAAAGATACTTTATGCTATTTTTTGGTAAGGCATGAAGTTGATTCATTCTGTCTATTGATCATAAAAGTTGTGTACTAGAATATGTAGTAAAAACTCATTATTTCACCCTGCTCACTCTCCACTTTCACCAAACCCTCATTCATATGCAAAAGGACATTTTCTTTTACCTGGATCAGTGGGTTGATAGTTTTCATCAAATTTGGAGCACGTGGATTGATAGTTTTCATCAAATTTGGAGCACATGTTTTGGTTCACCAGCCTACTCTCCAACTTCCACCCTCCACTTCACACCCTCACAAGTCCTTGAAAAGTTTATAATTGTCGGCTGCTTCTATCATACATGTCACATTATATTAACTATTTTTTCTCCTAAATAGGATATGTTTTCCAACCTGTTTTAGCATCTAGTAATTTTTGATTGCACATGGACATTGTGCATTGTGTTAGCATATTGTTGAAAGTCTAGATTTGGTTCCTTTAAAAAAAGGATTGAGTTTTTGTTGTTGTACAGGCAGTTGTTTGAACCTTCTGAAACTTCTTTTTAAGCTTTAAGGGGAGTCCACAGAACCTTCACTTTGGGGTGGCCCATCTCAAACTTTAAGAACTCTTTGTTGTTCAGTCACTGTGTTGTGTCCAATTCTTTGTGACCTCATGAACTGCAGCTCACCAGGCTTCCCAGTCCTTCATTATCTCCCAGAGTTTGCTCAAACTCATGTCCATTGAGTTGGTGAGGCTATCTGACCGTCTCATCCTCTGCTGTCCCCTTCTCCTTTTGCCTTCAATTTTTCCCAGCATCAGGGTCTTTTCCAGTGAATCAACTCTTTGCATCAGGTGACTGAAGTATTGGAGCTTCAGCTTCAGTCCTTCCAGTGAATATTCAGGGTTGAGTTTCTTTAGGATTGACTGGTTTTTGATCTCTTTGCTGTCGAAGGGACTCTCAAGAATCTTCTCCAGCACCACAGTTTGAAAGCATCAGTTCTTTGGCGCTCAGCCTTCTTTATTGTCCAACTCTCACATCCGTACATGACTACTGGAAAAACCATGCCTTTAATTATACTTACCTTTGTCAGCAATGTGATGTCTTCGCTTTTTAATATGCTGTCTAGGTTTGTCATAGCTTTCCTTCCCAGTAGCAAATGTCTTTTAATTTCATGTTAGTTATGACTCCATAAATGTTCACTGAAGGCCTATATAGTATATTATGAGTTCAGTTTGTTTTTCGTGGAGTTTTTTATAGCAAGAAGAAAATAATGATTGATGATTTTCCATTAGTTTTTGTTGTTTGTTTTTACCTGCTGTAGAAGTATGATAGCACATTACTTCAGCAAGTACCTGTTTTTCTGGGAAAGGCCCACCCCTTCTATACTCTGTTATTCTCTGTTCTGAGCTGGGCTGAAACCTTCTGGGTCTGTTGCTCAGTTCTCATCCTTAATATCTCTGGGCTGATGCCGGGTTCATTTCCTTGAGGATCCCATGTCTTCCTTTTTCTTGGTATATGCCCTCACTTTGTTCCTCATATCGCTAACTTCATTAGAGTACCCAGGAGCTGAAGTTTGAGTCTTTGTATGTCTAAAAGGCTTTTCAGTTTAACACTTAATTGCTGGTTTAGCTAGGTTAAGGATTGGAAAGTATTTTCCTGTAGAATGGAAAACTGTTAGTCTGTTTTAGGATCTGAAGTTAGAAAGTTTGGTGCTATTTTGACAGTTCATTTATTTCACTTTTCTTTTCCTCCCATGTAGCTTCCTCATGGTCTGAATTTTTATTCTCTGTCTTGATCACTTGCTATACTATTATTACACAGATTCTTTGTTGTCCTTTTTATACATAGACTCTAATCTTACTAGATTTTTTCAGTTGATTCCAGATTCTTAACATTACATAATGTGGCTGCTTTGAGGAATTGAGGTTCTCAAACTTTTCTACTAACTTAGACCCTTGAAGGAAAAGAGAATAAAGAGAGGAGTGAATGTGAACTTTAAAGGTCCTAGGTTCATACCCTAAAATCTTCCAAAACCATGAAATCACCTTGGGAACTCATGTTATACCTTAAAGAGTTTTGCATTTTTAATGTTGATTTTAATATACAAGTTCTTACGTGATGTATACAACTTTTAGAATCATGAATTCATGAAATGTCATAGGTTGAAACAGTATCAATACATTTTCAAGTCCTATATTAAAAATCATGGGGTGACTTCCCTGGTGATCCGGTGGCTAAAACTCCACACTCCCAGTGCAGGGGACCCGGGTTGGATTCCTGGTCAGGAAACTTAAGTTTCATAAGCAACTGAAAGTTCACATGCTGCAACTAAAGATCCTGCCACCACCAAATAAATAATAATAAAAGAAACAATTATGGGATAATTTACTTGATTTCTTTAAAATCCATAAACTCCAGAGCACACTAGTTATATAAACTGAGGCATGAAAATGTCAGTTACTGTGTCCACTAGGCAGACTCTTGGAAGCACAGGCAGGTGGCCGCCCGGGACTGGGCCACAGTGAGCGTTCGCGCCTGGCCCTCTTGCTCCTGGGCGTGGGAGCACCGTATC
Source organism: Oryx dammah (assembly GCF_014754425.2). Lineage (NCBI taxonomy): Eukaryota > Metazoa > Chordata > Mammalia > Artiodactyla > Bovidae > Oryx > Oryx dammah. The sequence goes on along the minus strand of NW_024070202.1, from coordinate 114,510,385 downwards.
CACTTGTAGGGTGCACTTGATCCTGTTTGTGTGAGGCGCAGGCTAGTGTATGAGTCACACGGCTTGGTGGTTTCCTTTGCAGATCACTAAAGTGGTTCTGAGCAAGGGCTGGCGGTGCCTCGAGTGCACCGTGTGTGAGGCCTGTGGGAAGGCGACGGACCCAGGACGGCTCCTGTTGTGCGACGACTGTGACATAAGCTACCACACCTACTGCCTCGACCCTCCCCTGCAGACCGTTCCCAAAGGAGGCTGGAAGTGCAAATGGTACCCTGGGACTTTGGTTTCCTCATTAGACGCTTAAGTTCAGAGCTGAGCCACATCGTTGTAGTTTTCACAGATTAGCCACACCTGCTTAATTGTGTGATAGGCATTAACGCTGATAGGCCCACATTGAATGCCTCCCCCCATCCTGTTCGTGTGTGGCTCTGTGAATTTCAGCCACGCCGTAGCTTGAGTACGTCCGGCTGAGGCCTGTGGGTGTTGGGTTACAGGTGTGTGTGGTGCAGACACTGTGGAGCTACGTCTGCAGGCCCGAGATGCGAGTGGCAGAACAACTACACCCAGTGTGCCCCCTGTGCCAGCTTGTCCGCCTGCCCCGTCTGCCACCGGAACTACCGAGAAGAGGACCTGATCCTGCAGTGCAGACAGTGTGACAGGTACTGTGCTCTCCTCTCTCCCCTCTTGTTTTGCGAGCTTCTCTCCCTTAAATACAGCAAAAGAAAATTGGTAAAGAAATTTTCTTCTCTCTTAAATTTAAGAAGTTAAGACCTTTCCTTTCCAGATTTTTTTAGTTGGCTAGAAACTGGTGTTTTCTTTTTCGTACTCTCAGTTCCAGGCTTAGGATGCTTCTCTCGGCGTTTCCTGAGGGCTGATTGCAGTGGCCTGTTACTGTGCTGTGTCAGCACTGCTCGCAGTGTTGGTCAGTGTAGCATCTCGTCAGTAGCGTAGGATTCTCAGGACTCTGCCTACCAGTTCTTTGTTGTAAGGCAGAATGACAGCTTTCATTTCCCATTGACCATTCCCTTCCATGAGCTCTGTCCACCTCACAGGAGACGCATCACCTGGAGCCCATGCACGCTCCACCACGCACAGTCTTGTCTGTTCCTTTCTGCTTGCCCTGACAGCTTCCTTTGTGGCGCAGAGCGTAAAGAATCTGCCTGCAGTGCAGGAGACCCAGGTTCAGTCCTTGGGGCGGGAAGATCCCCTGGAGAAGGGCATGGCCACCCACTCCAGTACGCTTGCCCAGAGAATTCCACGGACAGAGGAGCCTGGCGGATTACAGTCCGTGGGGTGGCAGAGAGTCGGATGTGACTGAGTGACTGACATTTTCACTTTGAGCCAACGTCCTGCCTGTCTGTGATAGATTACAAAGTGATTGTCCAGTCCTCCTCAAATGAATTGCTTCTGCTTCTTTCCTGGTACTTGTTCCCTTTCCTTTTTTCTTTTCAGCTTTGATGGTTTCTGTGGGCCAGCAGGGTTGGTTAGGAGAGAGAAAAACAGAGACTGGATGGAAGGAGCATGTGAGATTTAGGGGCTTCATGGTTTCAGGCTGTTAGCTACTGTTGCAATTTTTAAAAGGAAACCATCCTTAGTGTATTCTTTTTTCAAAAATACTAATGTGGTCTTTCTAGGTGGATGCATGCAGTTTGTCAGAACTACAGTACTGAAGAGGAAGTGGAGAATGTAGCAGACATTGGTTTCGATTGTAGCCTGTGCAGACCCTACATGCCTACATCAAACGGTAAGAGGTGATCTGAGTGGTGAGTCTCCTCTCTCGTACAGCTCACCTGTAGATGTCGTCCTGAACCAGCGAGTGGGCTCAACACTGCTCCTTCTCTTTTTGTGAAGCTATTATTTGGAAAGCGTTTTATGAAAAATAAGTTACTTTTTGTTTTAAGTTAACTCTTTATTACCTCAACTTAATATATTAAAACAATCTACTTACATAAGGGAAGTAAATTAATATATTTTAGCTCTAAGATATAAAAGCGTAGCTTTCAAGACTCATAATTTTGTAATTATTCGGCATATGTAGAAACCCAGTACATCGATCCTTTTTTTTTTAACATCAATTCTTTATCAGTTTTTTTCTACGTAGTGTGTATTTCCTCCACCATTTCTCCCTGTTGTTTTGTTATTTTCAAGACAGCTTTTAAGTCTGCTTAGTATTCAAGCATTTATTTCACTAAAATGGGTGCAGCAGTAGAAACTTTAGCCATATGTAAATCTTTAAATACATTTTAAATTTTTTGAAAAAATTATGAGTTTTTTTTTTTTTTTAATTTCAGTGCCTTCCTCAGACTGCTGTGAATCTTCACTTGTAGCACAAATTGTCACAAAAGTGAAAGAACTAGGTAAAATCTGAAATGCTTTCCTTGACTGCAAAGAAACGCTTGATTTTTATGTAATTGACTTGTTACATGACTCCTGCCTTAATCATTCTCCGTGTAAAGTCCCTGATGTTGATAATCGTTTCTCTTAATAATATACAAAATGCCTGTCATTTCCAGCTTTAGTGTGACAGTATTCCTACAAATCTCAGCAAATTGGCAGTGAAAATAACCACTTTTGAAATAACTGCTAACTACATACTTGCTTTGATTTCATTGATAAATTATTGTGTTTAGTTAAACAATGAAGCTTAGTTAGCAAACAGAGATCTCTTCAGAATTTATTCTTCTTCTGTAATAGATCAGCCTAGAATAGTGATTAACAGGATACTCTTAAACTATCATTCTTTTGCATAGTTCTATTTGATTTCATTTGATACAAAAACATTTGGATAGCACAGAAATTGTTCTAATGAGCAGCAGCTTTGTACACTTCAAATTTTGCAGGATTTCTGGTTATTTACTACCTCTCCTTGTAGGTAATTATACTGATACTTTGATTTCCAAATGGGCTTCTGGAGTATTCTTATTTCTCTTGTGTAAATTCATCCTCACCCATTACACTGAAAGGCTACTCTAGGAAAACACTCATGCTTGAGTGGCTGAAGCACTGCTTTTTAGCTTCAGTGCTTGCTTTTTAAATTCCTATATTGATACATGAAGATAGAAATGCCAGGAAGTCCATTTTTAAAAAAAATTTACAAGATGTCTGTCTATAATTCAAGGAAGTTTGGCCAACTATTACTTTTAATTGAATACTGCTAATTGTGCATTTCATAGGTAATTTGTTTATAGAAGTCACATTGCCTTGACATGGGCCTTATTGGACAGTAATCAACTTATCAATCAAAATTAAGAGGAGAATTTTAATTTGTTTCCTTGGGATATTGTAATTTTAGATCCACCCAAGACCTACACCCAGGATGGTGTGTGTTTGACGGAATCAGGGATGACTCAGTTACAGAGCCTCACGGTTACTGTTCCAAGAAGAAAACGGTCAAAACCAAAGTTGAAGTTGAAGATCATAAATCAGAATAGTGTGGCTGTCCTTCAAACCCCTCCAGACATCCAGTCAGAGCATTCCAGGGATGGCGAAATGGACGATAGTCGAGGTAATACTTAACAAATTTTCCATGGAATACATTTGCAAAAAACTAAAAGAGCTTTTAAAGGATGTGATTTACCCAAGGGTAAATCCTGCTGGGGGCTTCTCAGGTGGCTCAGTGGTAAAGAATCTGTCTGCTAATGCAGGAGATACAAGTTCGATCCCTGGGTCCAAAAGATTCCCTGGAGGAGGAAATAGCTGCTCACTCCAGTATTCTTGCCTGGGTGATCCCATGGACACAGGAGCCTCGCGGGATACAATCTGTGAGTTTGCAGAGAGTCGGACATGACTTATCCACTAAAGAGCAACAAAATCCTGCTGACCTAGAGGATAAGCCTTGGTGTGACCCTGTCCTGAGAGAGTGGTCGTCTTGCATCTTGCCTTTTTGGGTTCTCTTCCTTTCATGTATCCTTATAGAATAAACTTATAGGAATTTCCAGGAGCATTGTATGTTTGAAGACCACAAATCTGAAAAATCAGGATTTGCTAGATGGCAGTGAAAGCCTCCTCAGATGGATGTGAATTTAGATTCCATGGCTAAGTTCAAGTAGAACCCCATCCATGCATTCTAGAAATGAAAAACCATCATTTTTTCAAGTGTAAGCTTACATTCACAGATGGTTATTATAAAACATCTGTTTGTAAACATTTTCTTGGTTAAAATACATATATATATTTTTTTAGCCGAATTCTTGTGGTGAAAAAGTAACTTTGAGTGAAAGTTGCTCATGTCCGACTCTTTGCAACCCGATGACTGTATAGTCCGTGGAATTCTACAGGTCAAAATACTGGAGTGGGTAGCCTTTCCCTTCTCCAGGGGATCTTCCCAACCCAGGGATCGAACCCAGGTCTCCCACATTGCAGGCAGATTCTTTTCCAGCTGAACCATCAGGGAAGCCCATTAAATTCAATATGAGATTTGTTTTTGCTTATCTCTGAAGAAGCTCACCATTGGCTTGTTTATCTTTAGAGAGAGGTGGTTTCTTTTCAGGTGATTCAGAAATAAAGAATTCATTTACCAGTACTTAGTGAATGCCTGCTGTGCACCAGCTCTTGGAAGTCCTGTCAGTGAACAAAGCAGATAAACTTCTCTGCTCATGGAACTTTCATTTTAAAATTAGAAAAAAAGGATCATTAAAAATATATGACAGCATAAGTTGATAAAAATGTGTTTGGCAAGTGCTGTTGAGAGGAATTGGGAATGCAGACAGTGGGAGTGAGGACTCGGATGACCTGACCCGCTTTTATCTGAGAAAAGAGAATGCCAGTGCAGAGACCCTGGGTGGGCAGCGCCGGCACGTTTGCTGTGCGTCCAGCAGGATGAGCAGAAGGGCAAAGGGCAGCGATGAGAGCCAGGTGTAAAGAGAGGGGGTTGACTCGGTAGGTCCCCTAGGACTGCAGAGTGTTGCCTAAGGATTCACTGTAAATGGAAGGGGAGATTGTCGGAGGCTTCTGATGAGAAGGGAAGCATGAGCTTATTTAGATTTTTAAAAGAGCACTCTGCTGCAGTGTAAACAGTTTTAAGCACAAGAGCTGTGACAAGTGGTTTAGGCAGGAGGCTGTTGCAGTTGTCAGATGAGAGATTCTCGTGACTTAGAGTGAGTCTGTGTGTGCTCTGTTTATCCGGATATTTCTCAGGTAGTAGTGTGGTTTTGGGTCTGTATGGTTGGGAAAAAGCAGTCTGATGCTTCTGTGTAAGATCCCCCCCTCAAGACCTGCGCCCAGGATGTCCCTTTTCATGTACTGTGGAACAGAAGTGCATTTTGAAGTTTTAAGTGGTTGGGGGCTTGTAAAGAAATAGTCTGTGTTTCTGGGAGGAATGGACCCGATGTCCATCACCCAGAGTATGGTGAAAAACTGTCACTTCTGAGGCCATTAGAAAATTCCTGAAAAGTGGTTTCATAGTCCTAACTTACAGAATTTGAGAGGTTTCTTCATAGTACACATTAATTCCCAAAGTATGAGATTATAAAGCCCCTTAAAGCATCAATAAAAAGACCGTATGGCTTTCCCAGTGACTAGTGTTCTGGGAAACAGTGCTGTGAGAAATGGTGGATACTTCTGCACTTGTACAGTTTCGGAATTGAGGCTGCCAGCAGAGACATCCTCTTAGAAGCAATGCCGTGTATCATACCACACACGCAGGACAAAGTCCACGTGAGCTTGTAATGCTCATGAAACACGGCAGCAGTACCCATCTTTGTGGGGTTAATTTTTAACTCTACTGATGATTGTTTCTTGAGGGAAATAAGTCATAAACAATTGTCAGAAACAAACTCCTTGTCCAGTAAAAGCAGGCTTCTTTCTAATTCACCTACTGAAATCGGAGTACCCTGTTAATAGAGATCGCCCCCAGTCTACAGAGTCTGTGCCTCAAGAGTGGGATCACAATGCTTCCCTCTCGGTTGCTGCCCCGGGGGGGGTCCCCTCACAACATGGTGGGGGTGTCGGGACGCACTCAGCCTGTGGCAGGGACGGTGAGGGTAGGTGCAGAGGGGCCAGCTCAGACCAGAGAAAGCGGCTGGGTGGGTAGGCTTGCCATTTGTTAATGCTCAGTCCCTCGACTCTTTAACTTTTGTTTTTGGACAAGTAGTATATTCACGTTTTAAAAATAAGAATAGGAGTGTTCCTCTTTTCCGTGTCTGGCCAGTTCACTTCTCCAGCAACAGCCATTTTGTGTGTCCTTGTAGTGCTGTTTTAATTTATGTCCAAGCCCTCGGGGTATGCACTTTTTTGTTCTTAATGTTCTTTTCCTTGCCTTTATACCATTCTTCATTTTTCATATTCTTTGTATGGCTGTAAGTAACTTAATTCCCATTTTGAGAGGGCTCTAGGGTTTTTTTTTTGTTGTTGTTTCTTTGTTGTTGTTTTTTTCCCCCTTTCTTTTTTCTAGTCTACTCTAAGGGTCTTGAGGTTTCATATATTTCTCTTTCTCATTTGGTGGACATGTCTTCTTGAGAAACGTCCTGAGTTTCTAGAGAGTGCATGGAAGGCAAATTTGAGAGGTTGTGTATTTCTGAAAATGTACCCACCCCCCTGACTGTTTCCAGGTTGGAATTCAGTTTTCCTTCAGCATTTTGAAGTCATTGATCCAGCGTCTTTTAGTTTCTAGCATTTAGGGAACTTGGTATGGTCCGTGTTGTCTCTGGATTCTGTTTGGATCTTAGGACGTTGCTTGTCCACAGTGTTCTGAAATTTCATGAAGATGCGTCTGCTTCATTCTCTTGTATGTTTTCCTCTCTTTGCTCGAGCACGGAGTGGCCCCTCATCCGTGCCCCTCAGCGTTAGGAATACTCTGGAAACCCCTGATGCTTCTCCCCTTCGGTGCCTCACCCACTCAGCCCATGCTCCCTGTCTTTTCTCTGCTCCTTTCCGGCTCGGGTCTTTGCATTTTACTCTAAAGTAAATTTTCTTATTTTAGCTTTCTATCCTTTACTGATTTTCATTTTCCTTTTGTTCTTAAATATCTTGCATTAGTTTTCAAGAGCTTTCTTCCTTTGAATGTTCCTTTGCATAGCATCCTGTTCTTGCTTCACCTGTGTTTTATCTTATGTTAAAGTTTTTTTGTTTCTTTTTCCTACATAGTCTTTCAATTCCCGGTTGCTTTTTGTGGTCTCAGGTCTCTGTCTTTCATTGATAATTCTTGGTCGTCCATACGTGATTAAAAGTGAAGGCTAAAAGTGGTGATTGGATAAACAAATAGTTTTTTAGAAACAGAATGACGTACTAAAACCTTGATGAGAAGCCTCAGGTCTGTGGGTGGTGTGTGTTGACTGAACTTTTGTGCCCTCAGCTCCCTGTTTGGAGAATCCCCCAGTGGCGGTAGCTTTAGGCATTTCCCTGGGACTGGTTCGGTTTCCCAGGAGGATATCCTGTCTCCTCTTGGGGCATAGAGGCTTAGCTTCTGACCTTCTGCTGGGAGTTTAGTGGGGAAAGAACCTCAGATGAGAGTGCCAGCATTTAACCTGCCTGGAGCCACTTAATCCTGTTTTTAGAACGTTGCCCCAGTGTGCAGTTTAAAAGTGTCCCAAGAGTCCCAAACCCTCTGGGTGTGCTTGGCAGCCTCCCAGTGTGTGGAGTTGGGACGGTCGTGGGATTATGGCTTCTGTAGTTCATAAAAAATAAAGTTCTGTGTTTTAGCTTCCTGCTACCCATTTCTAGAGGTGCCTGGTTCTGCCAGTTCCTCACCCTTTTGAAGATTGTGATATAAGCTGGATTCTTTTTTTGGTTCCTTCCACGTTTAAATGAGAATTTGCGTTTAACTCAGTTGTCGGCTCATCTTTCGGCTTTCTCCTTCCAAAGTTATGGCTTTTCTTCTTTCCTGTTTTCTCTCTCTCTGTAGGTTTTTTTGTTTTTTTTTTTTTTTAATAAGTTTCTTTACTCTGTGTAGGGTTTCGGGAGAGTGAAGTTAAATTTTAGTCTACCATCTAACCCTAAATTCCTTCTCATATATATTTCAGTGGGTTTATTTTAAGGTAAGTAGTTATACTGTTTTGTTTTCTTTGGTGTTTGCGAAGTTTCAGTAAATAAATTTTCATGGTTTAATTTTAGCTATAGAAAAGCAATTATCAGAATAATTATAGAATTGACCTCAAACATTGACCTAATATTAATATTACTGGAAAAGAAAGCACAGTGCTAATGGTATAATAGAAATGTTATGCAAAATACTTACAATATTGAAGAACAATGTTAACAGGTTATTCTTAAATGTATTTGATAACTCCCCCCCCCCCCCCGCAGCACAGCATAAAGCATAATTTGAAAAGCTTTGATTACCATGGTTTTAAAAGTGTTCTTCTCTTAAGAACTGACCTTCTGTGTGCATTACTTAATTTCATTGATTACATCATGCTGTGAGAAAATTATTGAACCCCTATTATATAGCATCCATGCTTAAGGATGCTGCTGTTAATGAGAATCTTGATGCCTGTTTTTAAGGAGAATGTAGTCTAGCAAGGAAATGGACATTAAGAGAACCAGTTCAGATGACGCACGGTGTTCACGTACAGGAGCATGTAGCTGTGGGGATTCGTTAGGAAATGAATCCTGCGGGGTGGGGGGTAGGGACAGGCAGGGAGGGAGAGCTTGATCCTGAGTGTGAGTTGGTCAGGGGGATGGTGAGGCTGAGGTGCTCACAGGACACGTCACCTGGGCCTTACAGTGTGAATCTCATTCGCAGGCTACTGGGAAGACATTAAAGGGTTCTTAAGCAGAAAATTGATAGGTATTTATAGGAAGATCATTTAGGCTGCAGTTTAAGAACCGATTAGGGAGGAAGGTAAGCTTGGAGACAAGGAGAGGGATAGGAGGGGAAGGAATGGCAGTAAGTTGAGATTGGACTGAGATGACAGTTGAGAAAAGTAAAACGCCTTTGAGAGATACTGAGGAGCCCTGATGGTATGAAAAAAGAAATGAGGCGTTGTCAAGACTGTCTCCCAGGAGTCTGGCTTCTGCAGGGTACATTTCTTTGCTCTTTAATGACAGGCAAATCCCGAGGAAGGGAGGAAGTTCATTTTGAATTAGTAGTTCAATTTTGTATGTAGAGTTTTCAGTAACTGGGTAATGTCTAATTACAGATTAGTTGCATCTCGGGAGAGTTCTAGGCTAGAGAGACAGCCTTTGGATCCTGGACCTGAAGACATAATTAATAGCAAGGAGTGATAGGTTACGTGCAACTTGATTTACACTTGTCCTTCCAAGCATCCGCCCTGGTCCCCTTCCTTGCGCCTCGTGTCGTGTTTCCTGAGAATGGTGCACTGAGCAGCGAGACTTCCCAGCCGTCGGGGGCCTTTCCCGTCTCTGTCTGTACTTTCCCCGCCAGTTGGGATGCACGATTAGAGTGGCTCAGCAGCCACTTTGCTTTGTCTTTCCTCTTACATAGGAGCTGTACATTCGGTAGTTTTTTCAGTTCTATCTGTACATTTACTTTTTTCCAGAAGGAGAACTCATGGATTGTGATGGAAAATCAGAATCTAGTCCTGAACGAGAAGCTGTGGATGATGAAACTAAGGGGGTCGAAGGAACAGAGGGCATCAAAAAGAGAAAAAGGAAACCATACAGACCAGGTGGAGTGCCTTAGCTGGACATTTCAGTTATAATCAAAACTTAGTTACTTTAAGAAAAATATAATAGGGCTTCAATTATAATGAAATAATCAGGATGAAATATAACTTCTTAACAACTCTAAACTGAAACTTGTATGTATAGATGACAGAGCTAAACTATTGTAATACGCTTTGTAGGTGATAAATGCCTTAGTGGGGTATGTCACTAACTCACAATAAAGCATATGATTTCCCTTGATGTGAACCTCTTAATTCTTTCATGATTTAGCATTCACTTTCTAATATTTATGTTTTTTAAATTTACTGCATTTTTTGTGCAGAAGTACCAGCCAGTAAGTGTACAATATGAAGGTGATATGACAGAGTTCTTATGTTTCCTAGAATTTATAGTTTGGTTAATAATGTGACTGTTAAGAACTCTTATTTTCTCTCTGCCTCAGGGGAGGGGAGAGAAAAGCTGCCCTGTTCGTCAAACTTTTTTTGCCTTAATGGAAAAAAAAAGTATTGACGTATTCATAATACAGAACTTCTAGGCTCTTTTTAGGCAGTTTGCTTATGAAAATTTTTTGCATTTTTTAAAGCAGAAATTTTTAAAGTATATTTTTAAATTGGAGTATAATTGCTTTACAAGGGTATGTTAGTTTCTGCTGTACAGCAGTGCGAATCAGCTATAAGTATGAGTTTATCCCCTCCCCTGGAACCTCGGTCCCACCCGCTCTCTGCCGTGAGGTATATTGAATCAGTCCAATCTTTATTCTTCTGATTACTACTATTTTATTGATAAGAATGATATAAATGCCTTTTGCTGTGTAAGGAAAAACTTTGTGTTTGTTTTCCACTAGATTTTCCTTCCAGATGGGCCACATCTGTAACTAATGCCTAGATGAGTTTCATCCATTGGATGAAAATGACTTCATTTCTTTATAATTATGAGGCTTATAAGGCACTTACTCTTTTAGACGTGTCTGAATTCCTTCCAGGAACTTAGGAGTTAAATGTTGAGGGGTTTTTTTTTGGTTGTTTTCCTTATCTGCCTTACATGGAAGTAAGTCATCCATGTCAGGGACCCACGTGAGGGGCCCATTAGGTCACAAAGCATATTGTTAGTGATAAAAGCTGTCAGTGCTGCTGTATGGTAGGCACTAGTCTCAGCACTTTATAACCTGCATGTAGGAGATGCTGTACATTATCCCTGTTTTACCAGTGAGGGAACTGAGGCGGTGGAAAGTTAAATAACTTGCCCGAAGTCTGCCAGTAACCGGAATGGCACAGCTTGGTGCCAGATTCCGTGCCCTCACTGGGGCTGCGTGCGTCTCACGTCTTGAGCTTTACTAGGGGTAGTACCTGGACACACTTCCCCAAAAGCCATGCTGGTTTTCTTTGGGATTATCCAGTTGAGTTTGTGTCTTGTGTCTGCTCTCCCTCAACTAACGTACAAATAATTTGAATGATGATCTGTGAGTTACTGACATTAAGGAAACAAGCATAATATACTATAATGTTTACTCTGACATTGTTTAGAAGAAGTACATGCAGTTTTCTGTATTTCAATGGATTTTTATTCCTGTTTGGTTAGTAACAAGATAACAATAACTTTGACGTCTTATTTCCAAACTCTTGTATTTTGCATTAAAATGAGATTATTGATTTAAATTAGCCCATTTGAATTTGAGATATTTCTCACTTGTGAGACTAAACATTTTCATCCTGCTTCTGGAGGAAATGCAGGGAGAAGTTAGTTATTTACAGGATTCCTCAATTTCTGTTTTGGATAGGTATTGGTGGATTTATGGTACGACAAAGAAGTCGAACCGGGCAAGGAAAAACCAAAAGATCTGTGATCAGAAAGGATTCCTCAGGCTCCATTTCCGAGCAGTTACCCAGCAGAGATGATGGTATGGTCCTGATTCTGATTGATTTTACTGTCTTGTCTTGACATTCCCAATTGAAAACAACTATTGGAAATAATGCTGCGGCTACCACCTTACTGCTACTTAGTGATCTGTAAGGTGCCTGTGCAGTTCATATCTGCAGTGTAGTAGGTTTGATAAGAAAATTATTTAAACCCAGTAGATTATGTTGCTTTGAGATTTTTAACAAGTGTTTTTGTTGTATTTTTTCCCTCTGTTAAATATAAGCAGTTTAGGGATTTGATCACAGAGACACATCTGGCACTTTCTGGTCAGCTCACAGCAGGCCATTCTTTGCCTGACTTACATACTTGGCGTAAAACCGGAAACTTCGTAGACCATGTATCTGAAAGTGGCAGCATACCCCAATAATTTATAACAAAATTGTATGCTGTTTTAGAAATGTATCTTCCAGTTAATATTCTGTCATCTTTTCTTAGAGTTTCAAAGAAAGCTAAGTCACTGCTAAAGCCATAGCTTAAGAATTGGTTCTAATGAGGACTTTGCAATCCATATGGTCTTGATCTGTACGTTTCCTGTATTTTAAATATTGTATATAGAATGTAAAGAAAAATGATATGTTTTTATTACGTTTTTTGAATAAAGTTTTTCCATTACATTGTGGTAGGCTTTTGGCCTGTGAATTAATTTTTTTTAATTGCTATACATTTTTAAAAGGAAGCACTATAATGGTTTTTAAAAAGTTTCTGATATTACTTAATGTGACTATAATAAGCCCCAATTAAGAAATGTGATACATTCAGTGAAACTATTTTTTGTATTTTCCACGTTTGTCTCTCTTGTCTTCTAAATAATTTTAGTTTCATCATTTAGTGTTTTTCTTCATTTGTCATCCATTGAGTTTTTAATCGATCGTGCATATTTTCCTTTTCCTAACTACTTTTTAGGTATTTTAACACTGTAGTTTCTTCATGCAACTTACTGCTCTAGTTGCAGTTGATTTAGAGTCAAATATTTTCAAACCGTGGCACGTCAGGTTCTGCACTGTGTCTCTCCTGTGCCCTGCTGCCTACTGCCTCATTTGATGGTGATCATTGTGTGAGATATACATACATATATATTAAACAACAACAAAATTTTTTTTACCTGTGAGCTCGTATTCTGTAGAGCGTTCTCTGAAGTTTTTGAGAACGGAATTAAAGGTTGGTTCCTTCAGAAAAGATATGCGTTTGTTGCTGCCAGGAACATGAGGTCCTACTACCCCAGGACTCCTTTAAACTAAGTATTAGCGTAAAGGTTTTTGGTCCACCTGTGTTACAGAAACCCAGGTTTCTTACACATCAGGGCTGTATTGAGCTTATGAACTCTTAGGGAAGATGTTCATTCGTTTTGTCTTTCTCTCCAGCACCATATCAATCAGGGGTGGGGATGGTGGTGAGTGATGAGAGGAGGACTAGGGAGCGGGAGGGTGTGCTCCGTGCTCACCCAGCCCTGGGTGTGGAGCCCTGGGTCCCTCTTTTGTAGCAGGCACCCCTGGTTGATCTCGCCACCTTGGGGAGAGGCTGTAGGCTTTGTCTTCTATATATACCCCATTCCTCATAGTGCTCTGAAAACTGGAGTTCAAGGTCACTAGGTTTTAGCAGCATTTCAGAGAGCTTTATTTCTTGCTTATTTTTGTGGTTCCTGTTTGACCTTAATTTTTGGTCTTAGAGAATTCTGTATTTTCTGGTTAGATTACTGGTAAATTTTAAAAAATTGTTTAAAATGTTCATCCACTATGTTTAGTACTTTTTATTCAACCTGTGTAGTCTGGCAACATAAGTGCCTACATTGATTTTCAGAAGGCATGTATGTGTCTTTTGCTTAAAGTATCTGAGAGTATCATTTGATTCCTTGCTCACCTGCTCTAAGTGGTATTCTTATTAGTCAAACATTCCATATTTTTGCATTTCTTTATTTTAAATTTGAGCATTCATAACATTTTTATGAACAGATTCACAGATAGTCCTACATTATCACAATATGTATGTACTGCAGATAACTAGTTTGCAATAAATCCCCAAACCTAGAATTGCTGGATTGAGGGATACACATTTTTAAAAAGACTTTTACTGGATAGTTCCAATAAACTCTACCTAAAGGTTGGAAGTACTGCTAAATTCCTTTTAGTTGTTTTGTGAGTAGCCATTTCTCCATACTCATTAGCACTGAATATGTGTTTGTTTGTTTGTTTTTTTACCTTTAACGAGAGTCATCATTTACATAAAAACAAATTTCTGCTTTGTAAGAAAATACTCATTAAGACACAATAGGAAGCATGCTGGTACTAAGTAGACATGAAATGAAATTTTATGATACTTAATATTAATTTACTTTGAGATCTTTTTGTGAAAATTTTTTATTTGTCAAGTCATTGTGTATATGTTAAATTTAGACAGCTGTATGTCATTATATCTCAATAAAACTGAAAGAATAAAGACAAATCTTGTCTGTGTGTATGTTGGTAAGTTAGTTATCATTTATTATTAGTTACTTTGGTGGGTTTATCTGAAAATTTTAAATATCACATATTTATAAGTGTGATTGTTGTTTCAGGCTGGAGTGAGCAGTTACCAGATACCTTAGTTGATGAATCTATTTCTGTTAATGAAAACACTGAAAAAATAAAGAAGAGATATCGAAAAAGGAAAAATAAGCTGGAAGAAATTTTCCCTGCCTATTTACAAGTAATATTTTGCTTTTATTATGTATTTGTTAATGAAAGAAATGTGAAGTGATGTCTTGAGTTTTGAAAAATAGTTTTCTTGTTTTTGTCATCCCAAATGCTATTTTTACCTTCTAAGGGCCCTTAGAAATTACATTTCTCCTTTTTGTGCTTTGATACTTTTCACAGAGTTCTTTTTTTATCCCAGTTTTTCACTTCTAAATTTCAGAAGACATACAAGAACTCTTCGGCTGGGAAAGGCTCATTCTCGCAAACCAGGCACACCGTTGTGCTCTGCAGACCCACGTCTGCTGGACTCCCTTTGCCAGCACTGGTTATAGTAATTACGTTCACTGAATGAAGATGGTTTTTTAGCAGCCAGAATTACAGCTATAATAACACTTACACTTTCAGGGGCTTCCCAGGTGGTAATAGTGGTAAAGAACCCACTTACCAATGCAGGAGACATAAGAAACTTGGGTTTGATCCCTGGGTCGGGAAGATCCCCTGGAGGAGGGCATGGCAACCTTCTTCAGTATTCTTGCCTGGAGAATCCCATGGACAGAGGAGCCTGGTGGGCTACAGTCCATAGGGTCACAAAGAGTCAGACATGACTAAAGTGACTTAGCACGCTTGTACCCATTCATTCTGGAAGTATGAAAACTGATCATTCCATACTTTCACAAAAGAGCCTTTAAAAATAGTGGATTGGATTTCCTGATTACTGCTATAGTCATAATCTTAATCTAGATTATTTCTTCTGGTGAACAGGTGTAATTCCCCTAGTGTTCCTCAGTAATTTACAACTTTTTGATATGAAGGAAACTTGTAATGGTTCTGTTACTTGGACATCTTGTGATAGCAATTGTAATTTTTTTTTCACTGCTTTTTGGAGTAGAGTGGGAAATACAGTGACTAGTGATGAAAATCCATGAGGAATTCATAAACAGTTTTTTTCTAGTTTTTCTTTATTAATCACAGCAGTGTCAAGATAAGGTATAAATAATTGTGTGATCTACCCAGTAGAAATAGTTCTGTGGTCTGTTAATACCAGATGGTTGATAAATACCACTAAATTCATCATGAGCCATACAAAGAAACAGTTATTGCTAATGGTGTTCTCAGATCTCTCAGAGATGCCTCTCTTAATGCCTTTATACTGAAGGCATTAAGTAAATAATCTATAATGTTCCAAGATGCTTTCTACTAGTCAACATTTTTCTTAGTGATACAAGCATTGCTGGTATAAGAGGCCAGTCATCTCCTGCCCAGTGCTCTTATCTTTGTGGGTTTTCAGACTTCACAGACCATCCTCCCCTGTCCCTTTTCACAAGTTAACTGCGTGGCGTTTCTCCTTTGAGAACTTTTTAAATAATTTATTTTTGCACAGTCTTATAGTCTTGGTTTGTGTTTTATGTTTTGCTGGACGTATCATTCAGATTGCTTTCTTTTAATAGTACTGTATTTTAGAGCTTTATTTTTGACAGCATAGTCCTACATCCTTTTTAAAATTTTATGTGTTTTACAGTATGGATGTTTATAATTCATTTAGTCATATGCTTTCTGACAGACGTTGAGGCTGCTTTCATTTTAGGGGGATATAACTAAAAAATGATGCAGCGAACCTCTTTCGTTTATGTATCTTTGCCAAGAGTGTATTAAATGTGGGTAGTTACTGCAAAATTGCCTTCCCCTTTCCAGACAGAACACTTTATAGAAAATGGAATTTTGGAATAGAAGTAGGTGAAAGGGGGTCCCCAGCGCTTCCTGTTGTTCTCCTTATTGATGCTGGAGAAGTTGGGGGAGAGATCCTGGAGTTGCAAGGAGGCCAGACTTGAAAGAGTGGTCTCTACAATAAAGTATATTGAAATGGAGAAAAGTCAGCATGAGTAACTGAATAAAATGCCCAGGCTTTTAATGGTGGTAAATTTTGTACACGTAGTTTGTTTAAAATGACTGTAAAAACCCTCTTTCAGATTTATAGTGTGTGAAGTCTTTAATGTGGTTATATGCATCAGTGGGAGATTGCTAAATCTATCTGTGAAGTATACAGATGTTAAAGTTGTAGATCAAACCCTTGAGTTAACCTCTGCAGATCATCTACAATTGTTAGTAATATTCATGAAGTTTTAGTTTTTCTTATAATATGAATTAAGATGCCATAGTATTATAAATTTATCCATTTTTAAATTTCACTGTAGTCTAACCTGGGATTACCAAATTACTGTGATTGCTAGCAACATTTGACAGAATTGGATAGTTTTATTTGGTTAATTTTACTTGATTCTATTTAAAGAAACACAAAAAACTTTATTTTTAAAAAAGGGGAATTTACATAAAATAATTGACAGGATATCTCTTGTTTACATATTTCTACATTCAATTCTTATATTGTTAAATACTAAGCTTTTCTGTTATTTCTGCCTTCTTACCAAAATGACAATTACCTATATTCTCATTTTAGAATTTTATAACCGAGTCAGTCGTTTCCATGTGTGCTTCTCTTTGTCTAGGAAGCTTTCTTTGGAAAAGATCTTCTAGATACAACAAGACAAAACAAACTAAGTTTGGATAATCTATCAGAAGACACAACCCAGCTTTCTTATAAAACAAACACAAACACCACTTTCTTGGATCCTTCCTTAGACCCGCTACTTAGTTCATCCTCAATGCCAGCAAAACCTGGAACTCACGGTATGTAGAGTAAATGACAAGATTTTTTTTATCACATTACATTCATCTTCCTTTTAGTTAGACCTTTGAAATACTTGTAAAACTTAACCTTTATTGAAATAGAACTTGTATTCAGTAAATGCAACTATTTTTTAAGCGGACCAGGTCTGTATGACTTAGCAAATAAATTCATCTTTGTTACTACCATGAAATCAACTCTTGGAAGTTGTAAAGGAAAACACTTGGTTTATAGTTGACTGAAGGCGACATACGGGAGTATGATGAGGCCATGATTGGTGAGTTACAATAATCTTCAACTTAAGATGGTTTTCAAAATTAATTATATAGCCCCAAGAAATTCCAAAGAAGAAAGAATACTGTAGTTGGAAGCTGTCTGACCCACTGTGTTAATATATTGTGGAATATATTGCCTTGGGAGAAGGAAATGGCAACCCACTCCAGTATTCTTGCCTGGAGAATCCCAGGGACAGGAGAGCCTGGTAGGCTGCCGTTTGTGGGGTCGCGCACAGTTGGACATGACTGAAGCGACACAGCAGCAGCAGCATATTGCCTTAGGTCAGTTTCCCACTGCTGACAGTTTAGGCCATCCACCTTTGTTGATGGAAGGAGGCCATCTGGACCATTGTAAGATATTCAGCAGCATCTCTAGCCTCACGATGTTGTCACAGTAAAAAATGTCTCCAGATATTGCCAAATGTCCCCTGCAAACCTGTCCTCTATTGAGACTCTAGACATAGGGGATACAGGGACTGCTCAGAATCAGAGAAAGATACAAGAACTTAATGTGTATAAAGTAATATTAACATCAGCAAGGCTCTCTAGAGTTTAGGGAGCTTGGTATCCCAAAGTTTTTCTTCCACTTCTGTATTTTTTGTTTTACTTTCAGTTGTGCAGTCCATGGGGTCCCAAAGAGTCAGACACGATTCAGCGACTAAACAAAAACAACAAATTAAATATTCTTCTGACAGGCTTCCTTTTTGTCGTTGAATTGCAGTTATCACTCATTTAATTTTATAAACCCAATTTTGAAAATAATCTTAAAGCAGTATCCGCTGAGAGATGACTTTTGATAATGTTGAGTTGCATTTTCATTAACTTGGCATTATCCTGGATTGAAATACAGGCTACTATTATTTTTTTAACTTCTTGAAATAATTAGAAGCAATCTTGGCCCCTGTTATTCGAAAGCACACATTCAGCATGAGACTAAAGGCCATACTCTTTGTTTAATGTTAACAGATCATTTTACTTTTTAGTTCAATCGTTTTTGAGTATTTTCCTGCTCTCATCCGTGTTAGTATGTTGTTAAAATAATGTCTAGTGAAAGACTTGCAAGTGCTTCAAAGGATGTCTTACTATTTGAAGGATGCCTTGTAAAAACCTTGCCTAGCCATTTAAAGGCTTCCATAGAAGTAAATTGCCCTTGAGTTTTTATTAAGAAACAGAACTGGGGTTGGGCAGGAGATACTGTGACAGGAAAGACATTGATATATACCATTTTTCATTCCTGTTTTCATTTGAAGTCATTTTCCCCAAAAAATTGGTGAAGAGAGAATGGTTTAGTGATAAAGCCAAAATATAGAGGACTAGAATAACACACATGTCAAAATCTGGTGGAATGTCGTGTTCTGTACAGTTGAACCACTCTTTTGCTTTATGATGGGGAATTGAAAAATAATAGCTTCCTTTTTAAAAAAAAGTTATTCAGTATTTTCCATTATGTCAGTTTTAATAATTTGTTAAAAAGATATAAAATGTCATCAGGTAGAGGAGAATTTTTAAAACACAGTCTTTTAAAAAACACTGTTATTTGTTTAATAGAATTCCATTGGTTTAAGTCTCTTTACTTACTTGTGTTTTGTTGATGCTTTGTGACTTGTGGGATCTTAGTTCCCTGACTAGGGATTGACCCCACACCCCCTGCAGTGGGAGTGTGGAGTCTCAACTGCTGGACTGTAAGGGGAAACCCTCCACTGATTTAAAATCAAATAAACCTTACCCTGAAACAGTTACCCCATTTTTTTGTTTTTTCTTTCAAGGATACTGTTGTCTAGAGAATATATTATTGAAATAATTTTATTTTAAAAAACTTTAGAAATATTTGGGCATACAAAATTTACTTTGGATGTCAGTTTGAAAAATTGTATTTTTATGTATGTGTGAATTCTGTCTAATATGTTTAAAGGGACAAGACTATGTTTTATAGAAATACTTGGTCTAGAGTCTGGAGTATTTTACGTCGTCTTCTCTTTTTTTCTTAAGTAAAAACTGTCAAAAACGGATTCAAAAATTCTGATATTCCTTAAGTGACTAATAAAGTCGCTAAAGGTAACCTAAATATTCTCCTACTTGATTAGGCTAGAAACCCTTGTCGCTCTCCCTGGCTCTTGATTGTCTCACGTTCCGCATCTCACACCCCCGCAAGTTTGTCTCTTCCTTCAGATGCCATCCCACACCAGCGGCTGCCTACCTAAGCCTCCATCTGCTGGGTGCAGGCGGGCACCGCCTCTCAGCGGGACCACAGCCGCTCCTGCTCCCCGACCCAGCTCCAGTCTCCCAGCACGCCTTGCCCTCCTCCACCTTGGTCCATTCTGCACCTGGCAGCCAGTGTGTTCCCTTTAAGATATCAGTCACACCGTCCTCTAGCAACCTTCCAGCAGTTTCCCGTTTTACAGATGCCCCTGGAACAACAGGGGTTTGAACTGCGAGGGTCCACTTAGATGCGGAGTTTTTTCTCATACGTATAGCAGTCCTGGGATCTCTGGTGGGCTGAATCTGTGGATGTGGAAATGAGGCTAGAGAGGGCGAGTGTAGGTCAGATTTGGGTATTTGAGTACTTGGAGGATTGGCGGCCCCTCCATGTTGTCCTTAATCCTTTTCCCTGATTGTTTTTCTAGCACTTACACTGGTGTCGTTTATTTACTCCTCTCTCTGAAAGAGGACGCTCTGCAGCATCTGCACTGTGTGTTAGTCCCTTCTCTATCCCAGTGGCTGGACCAGTGCCTGTTAGCTTCCTCCATAGACATAATTCTGTGGATGCTCAAAGGCCTTCTTGAGTAAATGAGTGAAAATGAGTGTTAAGAGTAAAGCTGGAAGTAGGCATTTTACTTGATGGTATCTGCTTTATACTTTACAAGGAACTTTAAGCAGTAGGTTTGTCTTTAATATTTATCTTCTATTGTGTTTTCTAGATGTCATTTTTAGAGGTGCTTTTTCTAAATTTTTTTTTTTTTGCTTTGTTACAGCATTCTATTTCACTTTTACTGCCTATGGGTTTTTATTTTAAGATTTATTTCATTGTTAATATACAGTAGTCACAAAAACAAAAGTCTTAATTTTTAATGTTTTGTTATTCAAATGTTGGAGTGCCTTTTCCATGAAAAATTCCTTACTTTAGAAGTAATAATCTTTTTATGATTCTAGCACTTACCTCAGTATCTACTATATTTTCAATATTTGGTAAATGGTTGAATGAATGAGTTTTAGAATTTAATGTCTAGGAAAATGGTGACACTTTGAAAATATACTTACTATACTTAGGTGCTGCTGATGACCCCTTAGCTGACATTTCTGAAGTCTTAAACACGGATGATGACATTCTTGGAATAATTTCAGATGACCTTGCAAAATCAGTTGATCATTCAGGTACATTTGCCCAGTGTCTATTTTATGATGTGAGTGAGAGGTATGTGTGTGTGTGTGTGAAACAAGAGTAGTCATTGAAATAGAAAAAGGTTTTTTCTCTCTTTGGCATTGTCAAACTCATCATTTTATTTGATCTGCCTTGACTTTCCTGCTTTAAGAGGGGAAATAGCACATTAGTAATTTCTGTTGTCTTTTTAATTGCATCAGAGCTGAGACTTCTTGCCTTATGTACCTCGTTTCTTCTTTTGTTTGAGCCGTCCCCCCACTTCCCGCTCCTGTGGTAATCATCCATTTTATTTGGTTTGGGTCTTGTAGGTCTTGATTTATGCACTTTCCAGGTTGAGAGCTCACCTTGTGCATTTGGTAAGAAACAGCAGTGGATGGTGGCTGACTAGCAGTAGTTTGTTCTGTTTTCAGTAGCGGTTTCAGCTGGAACAGCCTGTAGCTGCATGCGTTCTTGTCACAGTGCTCCTGTGTCACTAATCCAGCTCGGTTTCCTCTGTGTGTGCAGCTAAAGCATGGGACGCCTGTGCTGTGCTTTGGGTGACTTTTTCTGTAGTGGTCTTTCTTTTTCTTTTTTTTTTTAATGAATGGTTTTATTCTTTTTAGAAAGTAATCTGTAACATTATATTGATAGTTCCTAGTATAACCTCAAATAAGAGATTAATTTTCACTTGTTGATAGTAATATTGAGGAACGGTGATAAAATAGGCAATAAACCACTTTTAAATGTTACTCTTGCTTAAAAACCAGTTTATGTAAGATACAGCATGTTATAAACATAATCTGCATCTTGTTTTTGACTACAGAATATTTCAGAAATAAGATCTGTAGTTGGACTTGTTCACCAGAGGATGATTTTTACTAAGCATTAAGAGTTCTTGAGCTTTCCATTAGTTAGTGTGAAACTTGATTGTTTTACAACCTGCATATGATAGTTGACCCAGTTGTGTTTGAAACCACAAGTTTCTAAGTTTGAGTTAAAAGTATATTGAACATTATATATTGATTCTTCTTAGAGACCTTTAACTTAATAATATGGTGCTTTTTCGTGTGTAGAAATTAGCAATTTAGAACTAGAAGTGTTCTTTTGTTTCTGAGGAAATGTATTTCCCTTGATTAAACCATAACTTTTTAAGCAGAACCTAAGTTTACAAATATATTGTGCCTAATTTTTACTGATTGACTCCCTGGATTGGTTTAAGAATCTAGATTAATTCAGAATTACAGGCTTTCCATTGCTTTGTTTTAATCCTGTTGTTGTGTGTTAATGCAGGTAAATAGTGTAACGCATTTTGTGTGAGTGTTCAGAATCCACTTTCTAATACACATACCTTGCTCCTCTAGCTGGAATAGACGTTGGTCCGGTCGCTGATGACCCTTCGTCTCTGCCTCAGCCAAGTGTGGGTCAGAGTTCACGGCCTCTAAGTGAAGAGCAGCTCGATGGCATCCTCAGCCCTGAACTTGACAAGATGGTCACAGACGGTAAAGCATTTGCCCTCCATCTGGGCTTTCTAAGGATACGCAGAAATGTAACAGGATCTTCATAGATGTCTGCATGCCAATTAACTTCTATTCTGATCGTTCTGTGACAAATGCTATATTGCATCCGGATATCGACATGGTAGTTGTTAATATTTCCATCTCTTTATTTTATCCTAGGAGCAATTCTCAGCAAGTTGTATAAAATTCCAGGTATTTGTGTTCTGATTCTTTTGTTGATGGAAATAGCACTCCCTGTGCTCTGGCTCTCGTAGTCTCTTAACCGTGCTTATTGTCGTCATGTCTCCTAGAGCTCGGGGGCAAGGATGTGGAGGACTTGTTCACCGCGGTGCTCAGTCCTGCCGCTGCGCCGCCGCCCCCCGTGCCGCCACCGCCCCCTGCGCCCCAGCTGCTGCCCGCGCACGGCCAGGGTACGTCGCCTCTAGACAAGTGTCGTAAGTACGGCCCTGCCGCGTGTGCCCCCTCGCGTCGCGTCGGCCACCACGTGCCCCTCGGTCACCACGCACGCAGACTTGACAAGAGAGGGTCCTCTTTTGCAATGGTGGGGTAGGACCAGCCTCTGAATTCCTGTCAGTCACACCCCCGCCTCCCCGCCTTTCCTGGGAACGCAGCGGCTCACTCTGTGGTCAGAATTCTTTTGCCCACTTCACTGGCAGTGCCCCTGTTAACAGTGCCCGCCTCCTTCCCTGCCCTGTCCTGGTCCTGCATCACCTTTCCTCAGCCGTTCCCGCAGAAATGCTCCGAGAGCTGCTCAGCCTGCGCCGGCTGCCTTGGACTCATCCGTCTGGCCTGAGTCTCAGTCACTCCCTCCGTGGTCAGCACGTCTCCACGCCCACACTCCCCCTGGCTTTCCACTCGTAGTGTGTGGTGCAGATAGAAACGCCCATTTGGGGCATTACGGGTTCCTTGCAGATGGTGAGCTCCTTGAAGGCTCGAGTCACCACTGCCTTCGCTGTATACCTGCCACAGAACACGGCCTCAGTAAATTCTTGGAGGGTAAATCAGTGCCCTTTCTACCTCTGTAGACTGAAATTCCTACTTCCTATAGGCCAATAGGAAATTTGCCTATTTTGTTTAACACACTTTCTTCTACCTATTTGTAACTAGTTGCAGAACAAATTTCAGGCTTTCCTTTCTCCCTCTTTTTGAAGAGCTGAAATCTGATAGGCTAGGATCAAAATTTTGTGGGCATAGATAAGGAGATACTGCTTCAGACTGTATTCTTGATAATTTGAGTATCGGGTCCTCTCTATATATCCTGTTGTCACTGCTTTGTGATTCTGTACTGAACTGAATGATTTATGATGATGCTTTTATTTCATACACTGTATTTGTGTAAGTGCTGAAAAACACAGATAATTTAATGTTACCTTGGCCACAAATTTTGTGTATACATGAACATTTCTATAAGGCACATAATTGAAATGTTTTAGTTTCTACCAGTTTTAGCCGCTAAACATCAATTTACCATGATGTTTGCTAGACCAAATGTGATTTACATTTGGATGAAACAGATTCATAAGTGCTTCTTGACATAATTGTTCCCGTACGCTTTCTTAATCATTAAGAACTCGTCCGTGTTTCTCTTCACAGCATATAAAAATAAAAGCAACTGTCTCCAAGTTTTCGGAAACTAGAAGTATTTCAAAAATCAAATCAGTTAAAGATGTATTCCTTTATAAAAAGGTTTTATGATCATTGTTTAAATCATTTCATTGTGCAGTCTGATGTTTAATAAGATACTGAGGATTAGGGAGATTGATGTTTACTTGGAGAGGAGGTGGGTGTTGGCTAGGTGCTTACGTGTAGCTCGGAGATGACGAAGGCTGACCACCCACCAGAGTTTATAATTGTAGTATTGTAGACTTTCAGGTAGACAACTCATTTCTGTTATTGTTGACGTGGTTCAGTCACTCGGTTGTGTCTCTTTGCAACCCCATGGACTGTAGCATGCCAGACTTCCTCGTCCTTCACCATCTCCTAGAGTTTGCTCAAACTCATGTCCATTATAGTGAGCATAATTCAAGCAGAGCTGTAAGAGTCTCTGAGATTTCAGCATTTGTGTTTGAAAGAATAATAACTTAAGGATAAAATATCTTCAGATCACAGGCAGGGAGACGTGCCTGTTTAGGAATGGCAGCTCTGCTACGTCCCAGAGCAAAGGAGGAGAGGTAAAAAGGACAGTGTTTAAGGAGGCCAAACTAGAAAGTGCGACACGGGGGCTAGATTTTGTCTGGACAGCTAGGCATTGGCAGTTGGCCTTTTTTCCTCCAGCCTTTGGAGACCTCGCACCAGTGAAATGATCTGATGAGTCACATGTTTTGGCAAAGTAGCTCTGGTGTTAATATTGGAAGTGGATTTGGGATGGGAAGAGTTGTATATTAATGAGTTTATTTCAGTTAGGACTGAATGAAAAATTGGGTTCCATGTGAATATATCTGCAGTAGTAACTGAAAAAGTAGGATTGTGCTATCAATTGGGTGTACGATGTAAGGAGAAAGGAAAGAAACTGAACTGGACTGTATATATGTCAGGCTGGCCTGGAAGATAATCAGTCGTGCTGTAAACTTGAAACATGGAACAGAGGGGAGAGAGACAGAATGTGTGTGTAGAGGAGAGAGGTGGAGATGTAATGAACTTAGTTTTAGGCCGTTTTTACTTTGTTAGAAATGAGCATATACATTGTTCTGACTTACAGACATTTGCAGTTGTTCAGAGCTGTAGGTAAAAGCTTAGGACTTGTCTGTTTAGTGATCAGAAGGGTAAGATTTCTTAAGAGAATATACTTCAGTAGAATGTAGAATCTTGAACTCTTTTTAAGTGAATGTAATAAATTATATGCTTCACAGCTGGTTCATATTCATATACAATTGCATGCTCCTTTTCTTTCCCTCTTTTGAGGGTTGGATGAAAGTGAAAAACAGGTGGAGACCCTGAGTACGAGGTAGGGTCTTAGCGGTGACGCTCGTGACACAGTCCATAAGGCCAGTAGAGGGAAAGGTGGTGTGTTGTTCCCTTGGGTCAGACAAGGCTGTCGTGATCCTTGGTGGAGCAGCCTGGTAGGAGCGGAGAGGAGGGCAGAGCGTGGTGTGCTGGCAGTTACGCAGGTCAGAAAGCGGAGAAGGGAAGTTTCAGGAAGACTGAGAGTAACTTGAAATCACTTTAAATGGAGGCTACATGAAGTAACTTTTCAATCAGTTCTTATCCATGCTTTGAAAAAGATACTAGTATGACCAGGTAATGGTAAACTTGAGAGGTACAGGGTAGCGGGTGGAGACCACCTCCTAATTAAAATCATAATAAAGGAAAAATGCTTTGCATTTATTTATGTGCACAGCAACAACAGGCTGTTTAATTTCTCTGGGTCTTTCTTTTTTCTTTTTTGCATAAATGTAGCTACACAGGATAACCCATTCCATGGAGTTGGTGTGAGGACCAGCGAGTTAATTAATGCATGCAAAGCCTTTAGTGCAGGGCCAGGCTAATAGGCAATAGCTGTTGTTGTTACATAACCTTCCAGTACGGTTGTGTTGTGGGCACAGTCGTCAGTGCTGGTAGAGTGCCACGGGACTGCTCCCATTCTCAGGGCCAGAAAGGGAGCTCTGGTTTAGCCTAATTACATGCAAGCAAGACACTTGATATTTTTCAGTGAAATACATTGCTTAGTGGAACCTCCTTTTCTCTTAAGATGAAAATAGAGGTAGCATTCTACTTGGAATGAATGCAGAAATCTTGCTCCTTAAATCTAATCCTTGGAGGGAATTTCGGTGTCCTCAGACACTTGGCTGTTGTGGAGTCCCAAACCAGTGGGCTGCCCTGCCGTTCTGCAGGAGGAGCCCTAACCTGATGTTGGGTGTTTCCAGGACCAGTGCCCTTGAGACAGACCCTGAAGATCTGTGGACGTTCAGCCCCAGCGTCCTCAGACAGGAACTTGAGAGTTGTAATGCAGGATCAGGTTTAGCTGACCGGACATTCTGTGGTGCTGAGCGTGTTGTGGGCAAGGCACCTGTGGTTGTTCTTCTTTCTAACCATTTGGCAAGTGGTCAGGTTAGGAGTACTCTGTCGTTGTGCTAACCTCATGACTGGTTTTTGTTTACATAACTAACTGGTGATACAGGTATGGATCTTCAGTGTTGTTCTGAGTGTTACAATTATCAGTAGAGGCCATGTATTTATTACTTGAAAGTGTGTCTCTAAGTTGGAGGGGTTTTCTCGCCTTTTCCAGTTTTATTGAGAGATAATTGACATACAGCTCTCTATAGTTTCAAGTATATAGCCAACAGTTTACCTTACATCATGAAATGATTACCACTGTAAGTTTATGGAAGAGATTTTTGAAGATACACCCCAAAAAGGTGTTTTTTGTGTGTGCTTTTTTTTTGGCTGGAAAATTGCTTGGCTAAGGACAGTTGACTTACTACCAAATAGTTTAGGAAAACAGACAATCACAATAAGGGTTGGAGTTCTGTGTTTGTGCAGAGTTTGGGGAAACACAAGGTGGTCTTATGGTTTGCCTTATGTCTCTGAGGAAAGAAGATATGAAGATGATGGAATGCGAGTTAAAAGGGACTTGGTGCCTGAAACTCCAAGTAGTGAAAATTAGGTTAAAAAAAATTACATTTTTAACAGTAATCATCTAGTTTATAATGGTAGGTGCAATATTGCTTGTTCCCAACTACTTTAGAGAAAAAGTGCCAATTTAAGAATAATAGGTGGGGTTTTTATTTGTATATGGAATATCTGTTCATAAATTTTGAGTGAAGAAGAGGATTTGATAAAACCTAACTATCATTTCTTGAGATTGATTTTTTTTTCTTAGAGCTCATATGTGCTGGATACTTACTGTGTAGTGGGCACTGTGCTGAAAACTGCACATACAGTATGCCAGTTACATATATTACAGAATACCTTCATTTTTTAGAAATAGTGATTGATTCTGCTTCTCACAAGTAGCAGAATGAAGATTCAAGCCTAGGACATCAGACTCCAAAACACATGCTACTCCCATCATACCATGATGAAGTAAACAGAATTATAGAGAAATATTTCAAAATTTTATAGCCAAAAGTCACTCTTTAAGCAATATTTTACAGTATAATATTGGGGGGAAATTCTACTTTTGAGTAGTATTACAGATTTTTATTGAGAAATATTTCTGCTACTTTTAAATTATTTTTGAATGATATGCTTTCTTCTTTGAAGATGTCTTTTCACGGATGCCACTCATGAACGGCCTCATAGGACCCGGTCCTCACCTCCCGCACAATGCTTTACCTCCTGGAAGCGGACTGGGGACTTTCTCTGCCGTAGCACAATCCCCCTATGCTGACACCAGGTATTTAAAAGCCTTGACTTTACAAATCATTTCTGTTATATAGGTGTTGATCAGTCTGACTTACTGTGACGAGTGTTAGTGTCGTAAAATCATGGTGATCTTTGCTAAAACCCATCAAACATTGTAGCTGTGGGTTTAATGAAAGTGTACTTGACCATAGTACTTAGAAAGCTGTTCTGTGTTTATGAAGTAAAGTTGTTTATCATTTGGCAGGGATAAAAATCCGGCATTTAATCCATTGGCTGGTGATCCTACCAACTCATGGACACCGTCGGCTCCCCCTGTGGAGGGAGAGAATGACACGATGTCAAATGCCCAGAGGAGCACTCTCAAGTGGGAAAGGGAGGAGGCCCTGGGTGAGATGGCCACAGTGGCTCCAGTTCTCTACACGAACATGAACTTCCCCAGCCTGAAGGAAGAATTCCCGGGTAAGTCACGGAGACGGCATAGCTGTCCGTCCGACTGGCTTTCCCACACGTGTGCTGACAGGCTCTTGGGTTTTTGCTTCCCTACACTAGAGGGCCCGGTATCACCATCCGTTCTTACCTAGAGTGATTGTGTAACTTGAAGATTCCCTAGGTACCTAGAGACATCTTTTGCATTTTCTTCGTCCTAAGCCCTGTACCCATTTGCTATTTCCTCAGAGTTAATTTCAGTTAATGAAGTGATTGTAGCTCTTAGCAGTCTTCTTAAATACGTGGAAGTCCGTATTGTGTTACATGCATAGTTCTAAAAAAAAGAACATTTCCTAGAATAGAAACTTATTATCTAATCAGAAGTATTAAGTTAGGCTAAATTAGACCCAGTTCTGAGTATTACTCACATGGAAACTAACTCATTAGTTCCCCTTCTCCCCAGCTGTCCAACCTGTTTGAAAAAAGCAGATGGTGCAGTGTTACCATTTTTTTGAACATTCTTATTAACTGGAGGACGAAACATTTGGATTAACGAAATGTCACTGACAGAATATTTGTAAGCAAATGCTGACTTATTATCTTGAGTTAATGTTGCAAGACAAACCAGGATTTGAAAAGGACATTTAAGCTCTGTCTTGAAATTTTTCCCAGCTGTCAACATAATGGTGCTTTTAAATTACTAGAAGGGTACCTAGAAGTGGATTTTCTTATGGATGTTCCCTGTCTTTTATGTGCTTTTTTGCTTTGGACGCCTTGTAGTACTTTATTCATCATGTATAGAAATAAATGCTACCTTATCTAACAATAGAAATCAGTGGTTTAATGCTGATAAATCAATGGTTTAATGTTAAACCAATATACACATTTTTCAAGTTATTTTTTTTTTAATCACACTTCCTTTTGCTGCTTAGAAAGGTCTGTTAAGTCACTTAAAACGTCAGTGTAAATTGTCCTTAGATTGACACTATAGGTTTTCTTTTTAAAAAGTAATTTTCTTTAATAGATGTACTGTGCGATTCTAGAAATCATGAAATATCATGTTACGCCTGTTGGCTTCTCAGCTGACTGCCTTTGTCACTGGCTTTGTTGACGCTCTCTCTTTCTAAATATGGACAGGACCGTTTGTACATGTTGCTGACTGTTGATCACACCCAAACTTCAGTTTTGGTTTCAACCTGTCCTGACACAGGTTGAAATCACTGCTTTCTCCTGTCAGTGTGTAAGCAAATACTGATGCTTATTTTTAATACTGGTTACTTCCTTTTGGTCAATGTGATAGACTTGTCTTATGTATAGATGTTTTCCAAAACTTTTAGCTTTGGTTCTGGTAGCATCTTACATAGTTGAGGGAATTTATTTTATCTGGCTTAACTTTATCTTGGCTGCTTAGAACTTTGATGTAAAAACTTCAGCTCTGCAGGTGAGATTGTTAGTGAGGTAGCCTGCATTCAGAGGTATGTTTGCCCTATTGTGTACCAGGAACTCAGTAGTGTACAGAGAACAAAGTACAGGAGTATTCACTTAAGAAAATAAGGACAAGACAGATGCAACCGTGAGCAGTTTACCAACTGTTTTATTAAGACGCGTCATTATTGTGGCTGTGTAAGTGTGTATGCTGTGTGCTTTCGTTGCAGACTGGACGACTAGAGTGAAGCAAATTGCCAAGTTGTGGAGAAAAGCAAGCTCACTGGAGAGAGCACCATATGTGGTATTTACAGAGCTGCTGTGTGTTATATCCTTAAACAGAATACCTGAACCTTACTCTCATTGTCTTAGTTTAATAAAAAAATTTTCCATTGCAGAAAAAACCTATGTTGAATACTTGTACAACTAATAACCAGCTTTGTTTTATAGTGATTACCTCACTCATGATGTCTTAAAATAGAGGGTGACATTTTCACAAGCTGGTGAACAGAACCAGCATGTTGAAGCTTGAAGTCACTTATTTTGAGAGCATGGTTAATTCATTTCACTTAAATTGCTTTATCTCTTCAAAAAAGTACTAAATTTTGCAACGGCATTAATGTGCCTCAGTTATTTTCAAAATAAGCCCTTTTTGTATGAAGTTTAGTAGGGAATCTTTGTGTATCTTAAAAGAGACATATCTGGACACTTTGAAGGAGTTTTTGAAATAAGGACTTTGCCAGGAATTACTCAGTCAGTTCGGGTCAGTTCAGTTGCTCAGTCGTGTCCAACTCTTTGCCACCCCATGAATTGCAGCATGCCAGGCCTCCCTGTCCATCACCAACTCCCGGAGTTCACTCAAACTCATGTCCATCGAGTCGGTGATGGCATCCGGCCATCTCATCCTCGGTCGTCCCCTTCTCCTCCTGCCCCCAATCCCTCCCAGGATCAGGGTCTTTTCCAATGAGTCAACTCTTCTCATGAGGTGGCCAAAGTACTGGAGTTTCAGCTTTAGCATCATTCCTTCCAAAGAAATCCCAGGGCTGATCTCCTTCAGAGTGGACTGGTTGGATCTCCTTGCAGTCCAAGGGACTCTCAAGAGTCTTCTCCAACACCACAGTTCAAAAGCATCAATTCTTCAGCGCTCAGCTTTCTTCACAGTCCAACTCTCACATCCATACATGACCACGGGAAAAACCATAGCCTTGACTAGACAGACCTTTTTTGGCAAAGTAATGTCTCTGCTTTTGAATATGCTGTCTAGGTTGCTCATAACTTTCCTTCCAAGGAGTAAGCATCTTTTAATTTCATGGCTGCAGTCACCATCTGCAGTGATTTTGGAGCCCAAAAAAATAAAGTCTGACACTGTTTCCACTGTTTCCCCATCTATTTTCCATGAAGTGATGGGACCAGATGCCATGATCTTAGTGTTCTGAATGTTGAGCTTTAAGCCAACTTTTTCACTCTCCTCTTTCACTTTCATCAAGAGGCTTTTTAGTTCCTCTTCACTTTCTGCCATAAGGGTGGTGTCATCTGCATATCTGAGGTGATTGATATTTCTCCCGGCAATCTTGATTCCAGCTTGTGCTTCTTCCAGCCCAGCGTTTCTCGTGATGTACTCTGCATAGAAGTTAAATAAGCAGGGTGACAATATACAGCCTTGACGTACTCCTTTTCCTATTTGGAACCAGTCTGTTTTTCCATGTCAAGTTCTAACTGTTGCTTCCTGCCCTGCATATTGGTTTCTCAAGAAGCAGGTCAGGTGGTTTGGTATTCCCATCTCTTTCAGAATTTTCCGCAGTTTATTGTGATCCACACAGTCAAAGGCTTTGGCATAGTCAATAAAGCAGAAATAGATGTTTTCCTGGAACTCTCTTCCTTTCCTGATGATGCAGCGGATGTTGGCAATTTGATCTCTGGTTCCTCTGCCTTTTCTAAAACCACCTTGAACATCTGGAAATTCATGGTTCATGTATTGCTGAAGCCTGGCTTGGAGTATTTTGAGCATTACTTTACTAGCGTGTGAGATGAGTGCAATTGTGCGATAGTTTGAGCGTTCTTTGGCGTTGCCTTTCTTTGGGATTGAAATGAAAACTGACCTTTTCCAGTCCTATGGCCACTGCTAAGTTTTCCAAATTTGCTGACATATCGAGTGCAGCACTTTGACAGCATCATCTTTCAGGATTTGAAATAGCTCAACTGGAATTCCATCACCTCCACTAGCTTTGTTGGTAGTGATGCTTTCTAAGGCCCACTTGACTTCATATTCCAGGATGTCTGGCTGTAGGTGAGTGATCACACCATCGTGATTATCTGGGTCGTGAAGATCTTTTTTGTACAGTTCTTCTGTGTATTCTTGCCACCTCTTCTTAATATCTTCTGCTTCTGTTAGGTCCAGACAATTTCTGTCCTTTATCGAGCCCATCTTTGCATGAAATGTTCCCTTGGTATCTCTGATTTTCTTGAAGAGATCTCTAGTCTTTCCCATTCTGTTGGTTGCCTCTATTTCTTTGCATTGATCGCTGAAAAAGGCTTTCTTATCTCTTCTTGCTGTTCTTTGGAACTCTGCATTCAGATGCTTATATCTTTCCTTTTCTCCTTTGCTTTTCACCTCTCTTCTTTTCACAGCTATTTGTAAGGCCTCCCGAGATAGCCATTTTGCTTTTTTGCATTTCTGTTCCATGGGGATGGTCTTGATCCCTGTCTCCTGTACATGTCACGAACCTCATTCCATAGTTCATCAGGCACTCTATCTATCAGATCTAGACCCTTAAATCTATTTCTCACTTCCACTGTATAATCATAAGGGATTTGATTTAGGTCATATCTGAAAGGTCTAGTGGTTTTCCCTACTTTCTTCAATTTGAGTCTGGATTTGGTAATAAGGAGTTCATGATCTGAGCCACAGTCAGCTCCCAGTCTTGTTTTTGCTGACTGTATAGACCTTCTCCATCTTTGGCTGCAAGGAATATAATCAGTCTGATTTTGGTGTTGACCATCTGGTGATGTCCATGTGTAGAGTCTTCTCTTGTGTGGTTGGAAGAGGGTGTTTGCTATGACCAGTGCGTTCTCTTGGCAAAATTCTATTAGCCTTTGCCCTGCTTCATTCCATATTCCAAGGCCAAATTTGCCTGTTATTCTAGGTGTTTCTTGACTTCCTACTTTTGCATTCCAGTCCCCTATAATGAAAAGGACATCTTTTTTGGGTGTTAGTTCTAAAAGGTTTTAGAACTTTTAGAATTATTAGGGTATTTTATAAGATTCACCATTCAGATGGTTAATTAGTTTCTCCCAAAGAGCCAAGTTAAGATTGTCAACTGGATCCAAATCTTTGCTTTCATTTTAAGGCATTTTAAATCTGCATTATTGTTGTGAAAAACACACAGCTACTTTGTGCTCTGGTCTTCAGCTTATGTATTGCCAGTGATGCTGACTGCTTGGAGAAAGCAAACCATTGCTGTTTTGGGGCGATGTGTTGATGATTCTTTGTTTTGTTTTCCCTTGACTGGCAGAGGTAATGGCAGGGTATTTTTAATGTTTCTCAATGGTGGGTTTTTTGTTTGTTTATTTTTTAATGTTAAGCTTCAAATTCCTGATTTTGGATTTGGAGAATTGATTTGGTATTCTCCTTTTCTGTAAATTTAGAGAGGTATTAATCTTTTCATTTTTGAGGAGTTTGTTACCAGAATTAGGAATGAAAAATGTTAGATTACACCTGGGTTCTCTACCCTTGTTCAAATAGAGAGATGGAAACAAGTCTTCAATGGGAACATGCCTTATAAGAGGCGGAAGTTGGGGTGGCGTCTGATCTTTTCATGTAAGAGGCTATAAGTTCTCAAGGATAATATTTCAACTATTTAACCTGACATTTTCTTGCTTTGGTATGATAAAGTTTGTCATAGTTTTTCTAATTTTAACATATACTGGGAGATAATCTCCTTCTCCTTTTTTCAAAGCAAAAAGCCAGAGATAACAGAGCTGCTTTACGCATTAATAAAGTACAGATGTCAAATGATTCCATGAAAAGGCAGCAACAGCAAGACAGCATCGATCCCAGCTCTCGCATAGATTCAGATCTTTTTAAAGATCCACTAAAGCAAAGAGAATCAGAACATGAACAGGAATGGAAGTTCAGACAGGTGTGTGTCTTTTGGGTTTATTTTTAAGAATTGACTTTTTAAGTTGGTTTTTTTGGTTTTTGAGAAAAGAGCTATTTATGTCATCATTTTTAGATACAGTTCTTTCTAGAATATAAAAATCTGATTAAAAATAGGCTTTCCTTTTTTCAGTAAGATACATTTATGTTGACTTTGGGAAGTTATAGTAAATATTATTAACAATATACTTCTGTGGACATTAGGTATGCTCTGGTGAATAACTGTCTCCCCTCTTTAGGAATTTATAATTTAATACGGGAGCAATCTGAAAACTGATGACAACAGAAACATTTTCTGTTGCCCCACCTCACCCCACGGGGGGCTATATTCTTCCTTAAACATAGGCTTGTTTTCCTGTTTAAACAGCAAATGCGTCAGAAAAGCAAGCAGCAGGCTAAGATCGAAGCCACGCAGAAGCTGGAGCAGGTGAAGAGTGAGCAGCAGCAGCAGCAGCAGCAGCAGCAGCAGCAGCAGCAGCAGCAGCTCAGCTCTCAGCCTGCGATGGGCCAGTCCGGCTCAGACACGCCCAGTAGTGGGATCCAGAGCCCCCTGACCCCGCAGGCCGGCAACGGAAGTCTGTCTCCTGCCCAGTCATTCCACAAGGACCTATTTCCAAAGCCGCTGCCCAGCACCCCCGCCTCCGCCCCCTCAGATGATGTGTTTGTGAAGCCGCAAGCTCCCCCTCCTCCCCCTGCGCCCTCGCGCCTGTCCCTGCAGGAGAGTCTGTCTCAGGCTCAGCCTTCTCAGCCCCCATCCCCACAGGTGTTTGCCCCTGGATCGTCCAACTCTCGACCACCGTCTCCAATGGACCCTTACGCAAAAATGGTGGGTACCCCACGGCCGCCTCCCGGGGGCCACAGCTTTCCCAGAAGAAACGCTGTGCTGGCAGAGAGCTGTGGGCCACTGCCTTCGG
Organism: Oryx dammah; assembly: GCF_014754425.2. NCBI lineage: Eukaryota > Metazoa > Chordata > Mammalia > Artiodactyla > Bovidae > Oryx > Oryx dammah. The sequence goes on along the minus strand of NW_024070202.1, from coordinate 114,476,180 downwards.
CCTCCAGGCTGCCTCAGATGGGCGAGGCCACAGCCAACCGGCCGTCACCAGTCCGAGAGGCATGCACCGCTGCCAGCAATGACCCCTATGCAAAGCCTCCAGACACTCCTCGGCCTGTGCTGACAGAGCCATTTCCCAAGCCCCTCGGCCTGCCCCGGTCTCCTGCCCTTTCTGACCAGACCTCACAAGGGCCTCTCGTCCCTGGCACCAGTGACCACTTCCCCAAAGCATCTCCTCGGGCAGATGCATTTCAGAGACAGCGGATCCCTGACCCGTATGCTCGACCCTTGTTGACACCTGCTCCTCTCGACGGTGGTCCCGGCCCTTTTAAAGCTCCGATGCAGCCCCCTCCTCCCTCCCAGGATCCTTACGGGCCAGTGTCCCAGGCACCAAGGCGATTGTCCATCGACCCTTATGAAAGGCCCACGTTGACACCACGACCTGTAGACAGCTTTTCTCATAACCAGTCCAGTGATCCCTATAGCCAGCCTCCCCTTACCCCACATCCGGCAATGAATGAATCTTTCTCCCATCCCTCGAGGGCTTTTTCCCAGCCTGGACCCATATCAAGGCCAACATCTCAGGACCCGTATTCCCAGCCTCCAGGAACTCCACGACCTGTTGTAGATTCCTATTCCCAGCCCCCAGGAACATCTCGCTCCAACGCAGACCCCTATTCTCAACCTCCTGGAACTCCCCGGCCCACCACAATGGACCCATATAGTCAGCAGCCGCCCACCCCACGGCCGTCTGCACAGGCAGACTTGTTTGCTACGTCTGCAGCCAGCCAGAGGCATTCTGACCCATATGCTCATCCTCCTGGAACCCCAAGACCTGGAATGTCTGTTCCTTACTCGCAAACACCAGCAGCACCACGGCCAAGGGTTTCAGAGGGTTTTACTAGGTCCTCGACAAGACCGGCCCTCATGCCAAACCAGGATCCTTTCCTGCAAGCACATAATCGAGGAGCAGCCTTACCTGGCCCTCTGGTGAGGCCGCCTGATGCTTGTTCCCAGACTCCCAGGCCGCCTGGTCCTGGCCTTTCAGACGCTTTTAGCCGTGTTTCCCCATCTGCTCCCCGTGACCCCTACGATCAGCCTCCCATGACTCCGAGACCGCAGCCTGACGCTTTTGGAACAAGTCAGGTTGCCCATGATGTTGCTGATCAGCCACGGCCTGGGTCTGAGGGGAGCTTTGGGGCACCTTCCAACACGCCCATGACTCCACAAGGCCAGCAGTTCTCCAGCGTCTCCCAGCTTCCCGGACCCGTACCCACCTCAGGGGTCACCGACACACAGAGCACTGTCAACATGTCCCAGGCTGATACAGAGAAATTGAGACAGGTAAACAGCTTGAATCTTCTTAGTTGTCTTAAATGTATTATTGGAGAAAACTGTTTTATCGAGAAACTTACATACAAAGCAGATCTTTTCAGTGGAATTTTTCATACTGCAGAGAAGAAAAGTGAAATTGGTAGAATCACCACCAGTGAATTGGACCTATTCTTGTTATCTAATTTCAGTCTTCATGAGTTTGTAGGGAAATTCTTAAATATGAAAGCTTCAGTTTTGTGGTGGTTATAAGGCAAAGGAAAGGATCCAAATCATGTTTATTTTTTACAACCTACTAACTATTTAAGTGTAACTCGTGTTTTATTATACTTTGAAATACTAAGATTCAAACAGTACCATAGTGGAGTATTAGAATCATTGAGGCTAAAAAAGGCACGGGTCAGCAGAAGTCCCAGTCACCTTGCGTTTCCCTCCGTCCAGCGACAGAAGCTCCGTGAGATCATCCTCCAGCAGCAGCAGCAGAAGAAGATGGCCGGTCGGCAGGAGAAGGGGACCCAGGACCCAGGAGCGGTGCCCCACCCGGGGCCCCCGCCACACTGGCAGCCGGAGGGCATCGGCCAGGCGTTTGCCCGGCCCCCGCCCCCCTACCCTGGGAGCATCAGGTCCCCCATGGTCCCTCCTCTGGGCCCTCGATACACCGTCTTCCCGAAGGAGGCCCGCGGAGTCTATCCCCCTGATGTCAGCGGCATGGGCATGAGGCCGCATGGATTCAGGTAAGGCTTTTCATTTCACGCCAGAGTAAACTGCCAACAGAAGGGGATGCCCGACTGAAAGGACTTCTTTTTACTCTTTTTTAATTGAAGTGTGGTTAATTTGCAATGTTCTGTTAGTTTCAGCTGTACAGCAGCGTGATTTGGTGTTTTGTATATTCATATATTCTTTGATATGACTCTTAATCAAGACCTCCTTGCTCGGTTTTACTTCTTGATTCCTTTGAGATAAAATCAATGTTATTTTCCACTAATGAGAGGTCGTAGATTTTTTTTATAAACCTCTAAGTACTCGACCGATGAAAAACATTCCCTTCGTTATTAAATATTGACTGTTACTAGCATTACATTACAGCCACAATGATATTGTTTATCATACTAATCAAACCTCTAATGTGTTACTGCCATATTCAGTCAAATATGTGATATGAATTATTTTCTTCTTAGATTTTTAATTTACACTGTAAATATTTGTGGAAATTTCCAAATCGAAAGGATGTTTTCCTGTAGGAACTTCTCATGATAAAATAGGGTTGTAAAATTAGTGGTTTTCTCTTTTGAAATGACTAGTAGAATGGTCAGAGGCAAATGTGGGCCTGAGTTATAATAAGGAGGCATTTCTTTAACATATGCTTTTCATTTTATCAGGTATATTTTTTAGTTTAATACTTAGCTTCATGTTAAAGTCTTCCCCTTATTTTTCTTTTTTCTTCTTATTTTATGCTTGTTACTCTGTTTATATTTATTTGTGTGTGTTAAGTAACTTCAGTCCTCATAATCCTGTGGATTGTGGCCTGCCAGGCTCCTCTGTCCATGGGGATTCTCCAGGCAAGAATACTGGAGTGGGTTGCCATGCCCTCCTCCAGGGGACCTTCCCCACCCAGGGCTGGAACCAGGGTCTCTCATTAAGTCTTCTGCATTGACAGGCGTGTTCTTTGCCACTGGCACCACCTGGAAAACCCATATTTGTTTGCAACTTGCCTTTCCTTCTTTGTAGGATGAGGTACAATATAAATAAATTTTTCTGTAATTCATTCATTTGCTGAGTCTTGACAGATAATGCCTATCATCCTTGTCCTACTACCCCTGGTTCTCATTCTTTGAGCAAATAGGTTAATCTGTCCAGTCATCATGCCTTTGTTTTCTTAAGTGCAGAGACCTGTAAGTCTTTGGTAAAATTCATTAGACCTCCTTCAAGCGTCCCCCTAAATCAGCTTCCTCCATATCATAGCCTTCTTTGCAACTCCAATAGTATATGCTGATTTGTAAACAACCGATTTCATCTGCTTGTTTGTCTTTGTTTATGATCTCTGTTAGATGTCATCAGAGCTCAGGTATGGTATTTATTGTAGAGTATGTGGCAAAAATTTATGTTCATATAGATTCTTTATAAATACTTTTTAATGGTGATAATTTTGTTTTTACTAAGTCATTATTACATTTGGCAACATTTTGTGTGCTTACTCAGTCCTGTCTGACTCTTTGTGACCTCATGGACTACAGCCCACCAGGCTCCTCTGGTCCATGGGATTTTCCTGGCAGAAGTACAAAAGTACTGAAGTACTGAAGGAAATGGATTGCCATTTCCTTCTCCAGAGGATCTTCCCAACCCAGGGATCGAACCCAGGTCTCCCACATTGCAGGCAGGTTCTTTACCCTCTGAGCCACCAGGGGAGCCCTATCTGTATTTAATCTAAAACTTTTCCTTTTTATCAACCTACCTCTGAATTCAGTACAATACTCTATGTTAACTATCTGTGTTCTTTATTTCTTCTTTTAGGTTTGGATTTCCAGGAGGTGGTCATGGCACTTTGTCAGGTCAGGAACGCTTCCTTGTACCTCCTCAGCAAATGCAAGGATCTGGAGTTCCTCCACAGCTCAGAAGGTCTCTATCTGTAGATATGCCCAGGCCTTTAAATAACTCATCAATGAATAATCCCAGTGGACTTCCTGCACATTTTCCAGCACAGAGCCTGCCAGTTCAGCAGCATAACATACTGGGCCAGGCCTTCATTGAGCTGAGGCACCGGGCCCCGGACGGGAGGCCCCGGCTGCCCTTCCCTGCTGCTCCTGGCAACATCATCGAGGCACCCTCCCATCCCCGCCATGGAAGCTTCATTCCCCGGCCGGACTTCCCAGGCCCCAGACACCCAGACCCCGTGAGACGGTCCTCCCAAAGTCTCCCTCATCAGCTGCCCGTGCACCCAAATTTGGAACAAGTGTCGCCATCTCAGCAGGAGCAGAGCCATGCTGTCCATTCGTCTGCTACGGTCATGAGGTCTCTGAGTCACCCCTTGGGTGGTGAGTTCTCAGAGGCCCCTTTGTCAGCCTCTGTGCCAGCTGAAACGACATCTGAAAATTTACAGATAACCACCCAGTCTTCTGATGGTCTCGAAGAAAAGCTTGATTCTGATGACCCGTCTGTCAAAGAACTCGATGTTAAAGACCTCGAAGGGGTTGAAGTCAAAGACTTAGATGACGAAGATCTTGAAAATTTAAACCTGGATACAGAAGATGGCAAGGGGGATGAGTTGGATACTCTGGGAAATCTGGAAGCTAACGACCCCAACCTGGATGACCTCTTACGGTCGGGGGAGTTCGATATCATCGCTTACACAGACCCGGAACTTGACCTGGAAGACAAGAAGAACATGTTCAACGAGGAACTGGACCTCAATGTCCCAATTGATGATAAGTTAGATAATAAGTGTGTATCTGTTGAACCTGAAAAAAAGGAGCAAGACAACAAAAGTGTGGTTCCTTCTGATAAACCTTCTGCTTGGAAAAAATCCACTGTCAGCAGTGAGATAAAAACGGAAGTGCTGTCTCCAAATTCTAAAGGGGAAGCCAAATGTGAAAGTGAGAAAAGTGAGAATGGTAAAGATACTGCTGACTCTTCCTGCCCACCAGCCTCTGCTCCTCTGGACAGGAGCGACGGGGATAAGACTCCTGTGCAGCCCTGTGATGCAGACCTGCTGGAGAGAAGGACTACGCAAGAAGCGACCGGCTCCAACCCGAGCGCGGCTCGTGGGGCCCCTCAGCTGCCTGCCGAAGATGCCGCCACCCCGTGCGGCATGCCTGGGCCAGCTCCAGTTCTCTCAAGTCTGCTTGCTAACGAGAAACCTGATCCTGCAGACATGAGGCCATTGGCATCTCCAGCACCAACTCTGCCGGCCTCCCCGTCCAGCCACGTGTCAAGTTTGCCTCCCCCTCTGATGACACCGCCTGGTCATGTTTTGGATAATACCATGAACTCTAACGTGGCAGTAGTCCCTCGACTGAACCATGCTTTCCCTCAGGGTGTGCAGGTAAATCCAGGCTTCATTCAGGGTCAGCCGCCAGTAAACCACAGTTTTGGGACAGGCAAACCTGCCACTCAGCCTGTGCCCCTGACGAGTCAGCCTGGGACCAGTGGCATGTCTGGAGCCCAGCAGCTAATGATTCCTCAGACGTTAGCCCAGCAGAGCAGAGAGAGGCCCCTCCTTCTGGAGGAGCAGCCTCTACTTCTGCAGGATCTTTTGGATCAAGAGAGACAAGAACAGCAGCAGCAGAGACAGATGCAAGCCATGATCCGTCAGCGATCTGAGCCGTTCTTCCCTAATATCGGTAGGAGTTCCTCTGAGTTTCAAAAATAATTACCGTGGGCTTTGGGTGGAATGTGGTATGCTTACAAGCTTTTTTCTGTGTTAAAATTACATGTGGCCTAGAGTACTGAGGGTTGTATTTCTGTTCCTTCTTCAGCTTTGACATGAAACTAAGAGTTTCAAGGTTTCCTCCACAGTAAATCAAGAAATTAAACTCTTGGAGTTTCAAACGTTCTCAATTCTATTTTTTATGGGATGACTTAATAGAAATAAATCGTTTTTGGTTCCTTCCTTTTATGTATTCTCATTATTGCCAGGTATTTTCAGAGTCATTGAAAGGTGAATTTAAAGAAATTATGCTGGGAGTAAACTTCTCACTTGTACAATGAATGCCTGGCAGTTCTTTTAGTCATATAAAGCTCTCTAACTTATTTTAGTAGCTTACTAATTTGAGGGAACGTTCCCCCCCCAAAAAAAAACAGCAATGCACTAATAAAAATGCCTGAGTGCCTCTAAGAGAATGTCCAAGGAATCCTTTCTTTTTCTTTTTTTGAATGGTTCTTTTTCTAAACAATAAAATTGACCTTCTGTCCTACGTTCATTACCAGTTCCATCATTTTAGCCCATTTCTATATGCCAAGAGGTCTTTTCCCTTAGCCTATCCTTATCAGAACTTAATACATTTTTCTCTTGAGTAATAACCAATTTAGCAAAAATTCCTTAGTATTTGTAACAAATGCAGCTTCTCATCATGATGGAACGTTCTGCTGAGCCTTGTGAAAGTTGAGATAAATAGAATTATATCACTTTAGGTTACTGCTGTCATTTCCCTTATAACAGTTTTTGGCAAATACCTTATTTAGATTTTTGCAGGACTAAGGTATTAAATGTGTTGATCACTTAGATGGGAGTAAATTCAGGATGAGGTTCTCATAATTCTTTACCTATTATAGAGACCTATAATAGTGATTATTAAGTAACAAGGAATAAGGGTCTAAGTTATGTAATGCTTGTGACAGTTACGTTTCTTCTTAGTGTCACTTGAACCAAGTACTGTGAAATGAGTAACTTTAAAATGTTTCTTCTTTAGATTTTGATGCAATTACAGACCCTATAATGAAAGCCAAAATGGTGGCCCTTAAGGGCATAAATAAAGTAATGGCACAAAACAACATGGGCATGCCGCCGATGGTTATGAACAGGTAGGTAACGATGCTTCTCATGCTTGCTGTGCATCAGAAGCGCACGGAATCACTGCTAGCTACTAGGAGCATATAGTGATGCAAAACTTGTATTCTAGGAATGAACGGTAATTATTTCAATTGGTCGTGATGTCAGCTGAATATAATCAAAAGCAGAATGCTGTACAAATGTAAAGATTGAGTTTTCATTCATTGCAGGGTAAACATAATAAAGCATCATAGAGTGGTTTGCAAGAGTGACTTGACTAAGCAGGAGATTCAACATAGTTAATACACGCTCGTTTAAGTGCTTGGGAGTAGGTAACGCTGACCTAAACACTGCTTGGGACAGAGATGCTTCATCCTGAGTAGGCGAGGGTGAGCAGGAGAACAGACATTAAACTGTTCTGTGCTGAGAACAGAAGATAGCATGTTAGTCTGAAGGTTTTTTATTCCATCAGAGGACATATGAGAGTTAGCACTTTGAAACTTTATAAGCCTTTTCACTATTAATAGGAAAAAATGCAAAAATTATACATTAGAGAAGATGATGAGTTATTCGACTCTGAATTTCTGAAATTATTTACACCCCCTAAGGGTTTCTTAAGTTCTGATCATGGACCATCATCAGAATTATGTGGTAGCTTTTTTAAAAATTCCTTTACTTAAAATTCCTTTAAGGTTTCTTTACTCAGCCGCAGACATACTGAATCAGAGTATCTGGAGATGGTGCTTGTAGTTTTAGCGAACGCCATGGGTGATTCTTTTGTATATTGCTGTTTGAGAACCTCTGTCCATAGAGTAGGCATAGAGCCTCAGCTTAGCCTAATTGCTTGTTGAGTGTGGGTGATCGTGAAATTGAATGTGAAGTCTACATGAATTTAAACACAGTTCTTCAAAGGTGCTTTGTTGGATACTTTGGAAATGGTTGAGAAGCATTGTTGAGATCAAAGAAGAGACTAATGACTTGCATGCTCAGCGTCTGTGAGCACTGTTTCTCTGTCATGAGGGTTCTTAACTTTTTTATGTCATGGACTTTCTGACATTCCAGTAAAGCCTTTGAACTCCTCAGAATATTTTAATGCCAAACCAAAAACATAATATTATAGAGGAGATCAATTATATTTGAAATACAGTTATTTCAATGTAAAAGTTACAGTATATGTGCTTCTCTAACACATGAGTAAATGTGGCAGTAGTTCTAATAACTACCATAACTGCAAAAGAGTGATGTGATGACCCTACATGACCGATTGGGTTTGTGCAACAACTTTTGCCATGAAAATAACAAGTTCTGTTTTTGAAAAGTCACAGTACTGCTGATAATACTGTAGTTTGCTGCCTGTAGTCAAAATAGAAGGAAATTGTAAATTTAATTCTGCACTTTAAGAGACAGACCTGAGAGTTGGAACCCCTGCTCCTTCAGCATAAGTCTCTACCACTTAGTCAGCCGGTGAGTTGTTAGCGCGTCTGCTGAGGTCTTTGAAGAGGTGGAGACGGTGATCCCTCCTTCATGTGGTGGCGGAAGCTGACTGAGGGTGATGGACAGTGAGCGCTCTGGACTGAAAGACCGTTCCACACCAGGCTGTAGTGGGGCCAGGGGGCAACAGATGAGTCAAAAAGCTGAGTAAAAAATTAAAAAGCATATGTTCCAAATTCTGATTAGACGTTAATTATAATGTTAGATAATTATCTACTTAGACATTAATTATAATGTTCGATAAATAATTTGAAAGATACACGCTGAAGCATTTGGTAACTCTAGATGCAGTGTTTTCATTCAAAGCAGTAATGTTTCTGAAGCTTTTAACTAGAATAAGTAACATTTTGCCAGATATCTTTAACCATATAGACTTTTTCTTAGTCAGTGACCATTGTTTGATTTGCTCTAACCTTTAGACATAAGGATATGTGAAGGTTCTTAATTGATATACATCTTTTGTTTTACATAAAGATCAGAATATACAGTTTGATTGTGTAAATTCTAAGAAAACTATGCCTTCATTATTTTCTAAAAGATTTGAATGAATTTTAATGTGTAATGAGGCGCATAAGTGAGTGGACCCTGGAACAGCCTCACAGGCACTGCAGCCACACTAGGGACTGTGGGGAAGTTAATCTCTCTGGAGCTTCCCTTTCATCAGAGGCAAAATGAGTAGGAAGCATTCACATTCCACACAGTCGTGTAGTAGCTGCTGCTGCTGCTAAGTCACTTCAGTCATGTCCGGCTCTGTGCGACCCCATAGACAGCAGCCTACCAGGCTCCCCGTCCCTGGAATTCTCCAGGCAAGAACACTGGAGTGGGTTGCCATTTCCTTCTCCAATGCATGAAAGTGAAAAGTGAAAGTGAAGTCGTTCAGTCATGCCTGACTCTTAGCGACCCCATGGACTGCAGCCCACCAGGCTCCTCAGTCCATGGGATTCTCCAGGCAAGAGTACTGGAGTGGGGTGCCATTGCCTTCTCCGTCGTGTAGTAGGTTGGGGCACAAAAATACAGGGCCAGAGTCAGTGTTTTTGACAAGAGACACATTGCTATTACTCCCCCCTTCCCTGGAAGAGAAAATGGTTCAGGATGTAAAGATGATGTTAGTTGCAAATATTTCTTTGATGCTCAGTTATTCTTTCTACAGGTTCCCCTTCATGGGCCAGTCCGTGGCCGGGGCACAGAGCGGGGACGGCCAGACCCTCCTGCCACAGGCAGCTGCTCAGGTATTGCCGCCTGTCGCCAGTCACTCTCGACCTCTAGTGCCTTTCCCGTGTGTCTCACTAGTCTTTGCAGTGAGGCCGCTTCTAGAAACCAGTAGAAGTCCTAGGACACCGCCCCAGTGTGTTACCGGCTCGGCAGAAATAAGACATTTTACTGCTTTTTTTAAGGGCAAGACAAGGTTAAAACATTGGCAGTTTCTGAAAAGGATATGTATGTTTAAGGGTAGAAGGTCACTTGGAGGGAAGCCAGGTGCTTAGGGTCTTAGGGTTTGATTTCATTTACTTTTAACTCCACGGAGACGTTTTCACGTCCAGCATTTTAGAATGCAGTCATTACATTTAAATGTAAAACTGCTACAAATTGCAGAAAATAATGATTATAGTCATTTTATTTAGATACAATCACGTGCTGCAATTTATTTCTTGGAATAATTTAATTTTGAAGCACTTAACATTTACAGTAATCAACTGTGAGTGCAAATAGGCAGTGTCAAATGACGTCCAGGAAGGTTAGAACTCCACTTCATACTGTGTTTCCAGTTGTTCTTTTCACCAAGTCTGCCTAGGAAAAAAGAGAGTTACCTACTTTCTGCATGTCTTTTGGGCACTTTGTTTTTGCTCTGCTCTAGATTTATTATGCTGATAATTATATTTTCATTAAAAAAGAGCCATCTGACATTGTTGAAAAAACATAGGCTTCATAGCTGAGTTTAATCTGATTTCCACTGTGAGTTTATTGGGATTTTTGGGCAAACTTTTTAGCCTCCGTTTTCTGATCTGTCAACTGTTACACCACCTGCTTTGCAGGATTTTATGGTTTACATGTAGTGCATTCTGGGTGCTGATCCTATTTGTCATCGTTACTGTGTCTACAGCTCATGTCAACAGAATTTGTGAGAACTCAGTAAATGCTTTTTCAAAGTTAATTTTATTTATCAGATTGTTACCAGGGAATTATGAGATGATAACTATTTATTCAATCTCCCTGGAAAAAATAAGACATTCAATTAGAAAATGAGAGTAATATTTAAATTAGTGTATATATGTTTTATTATTTGTGCCTGTTAGAGATACTGGTTCTTGTTTATAAATAACTTTGTGAAGTGGAATTTAGTAAATCTGGAACCCATGTTTCTATGTCTTAGTTGCCGAAGAAACCAGGTAGATTTGATCACAAAGTAGGGTTTTATGTGAATCTTGAGCTAAGTACTATTTGATTTGCCCTACTATCATATTTTTGATGAATAACCTCTTAGTTCAAAAATAATTGTTTTTCAACTGAGACCTAGCAAATAGAACAGTTCAGAGGTAGTTTAAAAGTTTCAAAAAGTAGGTTGTCACCACAAAATTCATTCTACTTTTTATTGAAATGAAAGCTTCAAAGATGTCATAAGAAATTGAAGTTTTTTCCCTTCCACTTCTTTTTCCTTTTTTTAAGTTTTTGTCCCCCTTTAACTGAAATGTGGAATAAACCTATTTGTAAATTTTACTTATTTTAGGATGGCAGTATAACACATCAGATTTCTAGGCCTAATCCTCCAAATTTTGGTCCAGGCTTTGTCAGTAAGTATAAATCTAATCAGTTACGTGTTCTCTGGGGATTGCTGGTTTGCACTATATTTGTGTTCTTCTAAAATCTTGGAGTTAGTGTAGGTGTGTTATTTGAAGTCAAAGTGCCCTCATTCTTTTATTAAACATCACTGCTGCCCTATTAGGGTCCTCTTCCTCAAGGCATGTATTTCATTGCTTTTCTTTTCTTTTTTCTGTGCATGAATACTTATGGTTAGAGATGAGTATTTTAATACAGAAAAATCATCTCCCCATTCTCTTCAGTGCTGCCGCTATTTTTGTATATAGACTGGGCACTTTCACAATCTGTGGCGTAAAACCACTTCTTCTCTAATGACTGTCTGTGTCAGTGACAAGGACACTAAATGGGAACAGCAAAGGGCGTGTGCTTAAAGAGGAGCCGGGTTTAGCAGCATGGTGTGAGTCAGGGATGCAGGATGCTACCACATCCTCTTAGTTACCTTCAGGGGTCCCACAGTGCTTCAGGATAGCGTTTAAAGTTCTCCCCAAACTGAACCTTTCTGAACTCTCCAGACTGTCTAGCTAACTTTTTTTTCACCGTTATTTTTCATTTTGCTCACCTCTGCTCTCCTGGTTCCAGAAACCAGAAAGGCTTTCCTTGCGGTAGGTCTCATTCTACCAGAAGCAGAACTTCTGAAATCTTGTGAAAAAGCCTGTTCTAGAACAATGCCCTGCAAATTTAGTAGATGAGATTCAAGTTCATACACGGACGGAACTTCTGGGTTTAAGAACAAACCCAAAGTCCAACCTTTTGAAATTCCCCTTTCATTAATGATTATAATTTGAATACATATTTGCCTTAAAAACAAGTGAACTGCAATAACCAACTGGCTTTTTCTGGCTTTATTGTGCCCATTGACTTTGGGTGGATTCTTATTGTATGACGATATTCTGTTATCATTGATGTAATTTTTCAGCTAATGTCCTTCTTGGAATTGTATTTATTCATTTCTTTGTCTTAAATTGAGTCAAAATGGTATATTCTGAATTTCACAACATAAGAGTACTTTTTTTTTTTTTCTTAACTTGGCATCAGTGAAATAAAGTGCCCTCAAAGAATAAGGAATATTGCTACAAGATGAAGAGATACAACTGTTTGGGGAGATATTAATGACAGTCATACAAGTGGAAAAGATTTTACTTGGTTAATGGCTTATTTATAGAAATATAAATGACAAAGTTCTTAAAAATCATCAGTTTTTTTAACTTAGAGATTTCCTTTATAAAACAGACTTCATATTGGTCCTTTCTAAAACATTCTAGGTTCTTTCCCTGTTAGTTCAGGACCTGTTTTCACTATTTAGAAATAGGGGAAACCTTATAAACTTTGGAAAATTAACATGGGAAATGATGCCTGATCCACGCTCTGCACCTTGGTAGGCTGTGTCTTACTTCGTCTCTTCAAAATCTGTAAAGTTGAGTTAATCAAATACAAACGTAGTTTTATTTTAGTAAATAGTGGCTTTCGGGTTAGAGAATTCGATGATTTAGTAGATAAAAAGTATCCTATCAGATAAGTCTGCTGCTTCTCAAAGATTGGGTTTACAGTATCTATAGGTATGAGTTTAGCGTGTGTCCTAAGAATATGCATTCTTTAGTTTTCTTAAGTATTTTTCTGAAATCTTCAATGGTTGCATTATGGTCTAATATTTAGTATTATGTTTTCAAAATACCTATGACAAGGTCATGGTGAAACTGTTTCCTTACAAAATGGGTTTGTGTATCTTGTATTGGACTCTTTAGAAAATTAACACAGATGAATTTTAATTTTTTTCCTCAGATGATTCACAACGTAAACAGTATGAAGAATGGCTTCAGGAGACCCAACAGCTTCTTCAGATGCAGCAGAAATATCTTGAAGAACAAATCGGCGCGCACAGGAAATCCAAGAAGGCCCTTTCAGCTAAGCAGCGTACTGCCAAGAAGGCTGGGCGCGAGTTCCCAGAGGAGGACGCCGAGCAGCTCAAGCACGTCACCGAGCAGCAGAGCATGGTTCAGAAGCAGCTGGAGCAGGTAACACACAGCTTGGCCAAATGGTCTGCTCTTGATTAATTATGAATGGATTTGGTTGGTGGTAAGATTCATGGGGTCGCAGAGTCGGATACGACTGAGCGACTGAACTGGACTGAGCTGAAGTGGCACACAGAAGCGCTCTGTCAGGAGCGGCAGCTCTCAGACCTCTTCCTGGGGGAGTGACTGCTCCAGGCCTTGGCCCCAGAGTCACAGCCACGCAGCACGGACTGCTTCAGGTGCGTCTGACAAGCCGCGCGTCCCAGTCCTGACTTAAAGGAACTGTCGCCATGCTCTGGTAGGAAGCCCTGCTAGAGGTGATGGAGCTGGAAGAACTGGGGTGCTCTCCCTGCACTGGGGGGCGTCGCCGTGCAGTCTTCAGCTTTCCTGGAGATAGCATGTGGGGAGAGCCTCGGTTTCCTGTCAGTACTTGGAGTTGACCTTTGCCTCGCCCTGTCTTTGGTTCCCTAGTCTCCAGTGGAATTTCAGATGGAGCGTTTGAATCATTCTGGTGTTTTTTTTTTTTTCATCCTATATTTTTATTAGTGTTCCCTCTCAGTATTTTGTTCTTAATATACATTGACTGTAAAGGATTCATTCCTGAAATACAAGACCAGTTTGCTGTTATCTTCCATTATAGACTTGATGGTTCTCAAAATGTTCATACTGAAATAGCAGTTATACTTACAAAGAGATAAAACTTGAGCTTTTTATTTAAAATAAAAGAGTAATAGTGTTTAAAATGCATTAAGGGACCCTCTTAGGTATTAACTTGAATTAAAAACGTAGGTTCACCCAAAACCTGTGTGTACACATACGGACAGCATCTCTAAAATAGTCACCGAAAACTGGGCCACCCCCACACGCGCGCCCCCCCTCCCCCCCGCCGCCATCCTTCAGTGGTGAATGTTTGGACAAAGCGTGGCACATTCGAATGATGAAATACTTATTCAGCAATCAAAAAGAATGGAACTGCTGAAATACACCACAGCTGGGGTAGATACAGCAAGAGCGTTGTGCTGAGTGAAAGAAACTAATCCCAAAAAGTTATATATTGATTCCATTTATGGAGAATTCTTGAAATGACAGGATTACATAGTTGGACGGTGGTTTAGTGGCTGCCAGGGCCTAGAGCTGGGAGAGGAGGATTTTCCTGCAAAGGGGCAGCGGCCTGTTTCTTGGTTGTGGTGACGGCCACACTGGTCTCCACCTGTGCTGAAATGCATAGGATTATACATCAGAAAGGTCCATCTTGTTTTTGATTGTCAACATAAATTTTATTCTCCAAGTTAATAGTAGAAAAGAGCAGTTTGGTTGACTTGGTAAAAATCACAGAAGAACTTTCTGCATAGGGAGCTTAGTCACATGCCCTGTCTTACCTAACCTTCTGAACAAGGGCGTATTATCACCATTTTACACAGGAAAGATTGAGGGCAGGAGGAAAGGGGACGACAGAGGATGGTTGGATGGCATCATTGACTCAATGGACATGAGTTTGAGCAAGCTCCAGGAGATGGTGAAGGACAGGGAAGCCTGGTGTGCTACAGTTCATAGGGTCCCAAAGAGTCGGACATCACTTAGCAACTGAACAACAAAAAATAAAGAATCTGCTGAGTCGTTGTGGAGATAGATGAGATGGCTGATGAGAGGCATTTTATCTGCAAGCTCTCTTGCTGCTCTGTTACTAACTCATCGAAACCCTATGTTCTGTAGCATGCCAGGCTCTCCTGTCCTTGACTGTCCCCCAGAGTTTGCTCAAATTTACGTCCATTGAGTCAGTGATGCCATCTCCCCCAGCTCCTCTGCCGCCCCCTGGCGATTACAGTATGATCCCCTTGTTTAAAACTAGGACTCTTCCAGAGTGAGGGTTCATTTCTCTTTCAGTTTAGTTTCTGGTGCCATTTTTTACTGCAAGTAAATATGCTTTTAAGGATTCTTTTATAAATTATTTTTAGCTTTGTTATTGCCTTCTGGTATATTTCTATAAATTTTTTGTGATGAGGGCCTAGTTTTTGCGTATACGTGGATCAAATCCTATTTAGAAGTTAATGCTGTACTTGGAAAATCGGACACATCATCTGTTAACATGGTTGGCAGCAATGCAGTGTCATCTCATCAAGATAAGCAATTAATGACAGGGTTTTTAAGAGAATTCTAAAATGTCCTGGGAGAGGCCTGGCTCAGCACCTTCTGTATTCCAGATTATGTTCTGGGCGCTTGATGTGTGTTCATTCTCCTTCACCAAAGTCCAGTGGTGACCTTCTCAGTTCTGGTAGGAAGCCAGTCAGAAGAGAGAAGAGAACAAGTAGGCATTTCCAGCCAGTGGGAAACAGGCCTAATGATGTGTGCGGACAGTATGCTAGTCGGCCTGGGAGCCTGTTGATAATAAGTTGACAAGCTGTCAGCATTTGGGTCAGAGCACGAGTCCAGTATGTGGAAATGCAGCCCTTGTGGAGAACACGCGAGTCTCGCGGCCCTGCCTCCCAGCTCCCTGCGTGAGGCGGTATGTCCTCAGGACAGGGCTTGTATCTTGACCAAGGTCGTCCTGAGCGTCTGCTCCAGGGGCCACCACGGGCCCGGGATGAGCTCGCTGACACAAGTCAGCCATGCTGTTAGGAGCCTAGTAGGAAGTGTTCAAAATACCACCCCAGAGAGTCTCCATATTTCAGAAATTATACCCATTTAATTTCAAGGAGTTTAACCAATCTAGTCTTTTTAACATGGATGGGGGAGGGTGTGGTATGTGTACTACTAATTCATCTTTTTTTTTAACATGTTGTACAGTTTTGTATACTTAAATGAAATCTTAACATTTAAATGGTTAAAGTTTGAGTTAAATCTCATAGTTAGTCTAACCTTATGTATTAATGTAACCTCTAAGGCATCACAATTAGCTGATTCCTGTATAAGCTTTGTTTATGGGGGTTTTTTTTGTTTGTTTTTGTTTTTTGTCCACAGCACATAGTTTGTGGGACTTTAGTTCCCCAGTGAGGGTTTGAACTCTGGCCACAGCAGTGAAAAGTGTGGAGTCCTAACCTCTGGACTGCTGGGGAATCCCTTATTTGTCTTTTTTAAAATACTTTAAAAAGTTTATGACTTGCAGAGTAAGATTTTCTTAATATTATTATCAAAAAATGTTTTTCAAATTTGTTTTTGGTATTTCATATTTAGAAACATCTTATTATTGAAAAGATTGGCAGTTTTTAGTTGATGAGTTTTTTGGAGGGGTGTGATGTTTGCCATCACCTAATAAGTGAAATAATTTTGCCTCTACAAGATCTAATTGCCTTCTGTGTAACCTGCACCTTTATCATCAGCCAGTGTTGTATGAAGCCTGTAGTACATATATAATGAGCAAGACTTCTCTGATTCCAGATTCGTAAACAACAGAAAGAGCATGCCGAGTTGATTGAAGATTACCGGATTAAGCAGCAGCAGCAATGTGCAATGGCCCCCCTGCCCGCCGTTCTGCCTGGTGTCCAGCCCCAGCCGCCCCTGGTTCCTGGTGCCCCCCCGCCTGCCATGAGCCAGCCCAGCTTCCCAGTGGTGCCCCCACAGCTGCAGCACCCTGCAGTCATGCCTGGCCACAGCAGCCCGGCCAGAATGCCCAGCGTACCTGGGTGGCAACCTCCCAGTGCTCCTCCTCACCTCCCTCTCAACCCTCCTAGGATTCAGCCTCCGGTTGCACAGTTACCAATAAAAACTTGCACACCAGCCCCAGGGGCCGTGTCAAATGCAAATCCCCAGAGTGGACCGCCACCTCGGGTGGAATTCGACGACAATAACCCATTTAGTGAAAGTTTTCAAGAACGAGAACGTAAGGAACGACTCCGGGAACAGCAGGAAAGACAGCGGATCCAGCTCATGCAGGAAGTCGACAGACAGAGAGCTTTGCAGCAGCGGCTGGAGCTGGAGCAGCACAGCCTGATGGGCTCGGAGCTGAGCAGCCGTCCGCCCGCACCCCAGCTCTCGTTCTTCGGCTCGGACCTTCCCCGCGACTTCGTGCCGCCCCCGCGGCCCCTCCCACCATCTCCACAGCACCAGATGGGGCAGGCGGTGCAGCCCCAGGGTATGCAGCAGGCGCCTCTCAGCTCACCCCCAACCCCAGGTTTCCTGCAGACCAACGATCGGAGGCAGACAGGACCGCCCTCCTTTGTTCCTGAGTCACCCTCTGTTCCAGGGGGAAGCCCAAGTTTCCACCCCGTGAAGCAGGTCCACGGAGGTCTTCCTGGGCCTGGCTTCCAGCTGTCCCCAGCGAGGCCGCCATTCACACCTGCTCTCCCCGCGGCGCCCCCCGCAGCCAGCAGCGGTCTCCCCGGCGGCCAGGACCCAGCCGTCACCCAGGGGCAGAGCTACCCGGGCTCGGCACAGTCGCTCATCCAGCTGTATTCTGACATAATCCCGGAAGAGAAAGGGAAAAAGAAGAGGACCCGGAAGAAGAAGAAGGACGAGGACACGGAGTCAGCCAAGGCGCCATCCACCCCCCACTCGGACATCACCGCCCCGCCGACCCCAAGCGTCCCCGAAACTACCTCTATGCCCGCCGTGCCCGTGCCCAGCGAGCCCCCGCAGCTGGCAGGACCCGAGGCGGCGGAGCCCGCGGGCCCGTCCCCACCTGGCACGGCAGCAGGCCCGCTGTGTGCTGAGCCAGAGGCCCAGGTACCTGGCAGGGACTTTGCACAGGGAACCCCAGATCAGCAGACCTATGCGGAGTCAGAGGCGGAGAAGCTCTCTGTGGAGACCCCTGCCGCCACCCAAGAGGCGAAACTGGAGACCCCCGAGCCGGAGCAGGGCCCGGGCCGCGGGGTACCTGAAGCCGAGCAGCTCCCTGGGGACCAAGCTGAAGAGCAGGCCACAGCCGCCACCGCCTGCCCCGCGCACAGCCCTCCCCGACCCGCCGGGGCTCCTGCTACCAAAGGGGACTCGGGCAATGAGCTTCTGAAGCACCTGCTGAAAAATAAAAAGGCATCTTCCCTTTTAAATCAGAAACCTGAAGGTGTTTTTTGTTCAGAAGACGATTGTACAAAGGACAGCAAACTGGTCGAGAGGCAGAACCCAGCCGAGGTGGTAAGTATGACCCAGGAAAGCCACGGTGTCCTTTGTCCTCTTATTTCACCTTATGGTTACAGCAGATTAGTGCTAGCCTTGTATAACCTTTTTATTCCGGAGGAAAGTTAACATGGACCTCATGTTTTGATTTATACCTATAAGTTATTATCAAGCAATAATTTATTATGTTTTTCAAAAATCAGAGATCTCTCGGGTAGTGCCTTTCATACCTAACATGTTCCCATCAGCTGATTATTACCACGGTGAGTGGCTCTAACTCAAGCAGGGAAGTGTCTGTGTGTCCTAATTGCAGATTGCCTGCAGTTTCCATTAACCTCTTCGCAATAACAGAAAGTAGCTCAGGCACCCCTGTACGCACACAGTCTTAACGTGTAGATGTTATTTTACCTTTGTGGTTTTCCATGTGTCAGTGTTTTTCCATTTTTAAGTTACGGAACACTGGATTTGCTTCATTTGTGTACAGAATTCCCTTGTAAATATTCCTCTACAAGATTCCATCTCCTGCATTCCAGTGAATTTCCCTGAGATATTTCCCACAGCAGGTTTTTTCAGTCGTAGGAGTTTTATCTACTTGTCTTATCTTTCAAAAGCTGCAGTGCCATGCTGTTGTTTTCATAAATTCACTACAGAGCCTCTCAAATTAGATTTTCTTTTTTTAACTGAATGGAATGGACTGGTGACTTTAGTTGTCCACGCGTGCAGTTGTTCGTGCAGCCTTTCCTTGTGCAAGCATTGGCTTGCTCTGCTTCCTCTCTTTGTCTGACTCAGTAGAGACTGCGTGCCGATTCCAGAGATTCAGACGTGAGTTTTGTGGATTGGGTGCTGGTGAGGCTTTCAGTTGTACTTGCCGTCGGCCCAGAGGCAGCTCTGTTGCCATTCAGTCTGTTGCTTCCTCTGCCCCTGGGAATCCTGGGCGCCTTGCAGCCCCTGAGGGTCTTAGAGAATTCACATCTGGCCAGTGTCTCTGTCTTTCAAAACTCAGTTCTAGAATCATCTTCCCCAGATACTGTCTCAGCCCAGCCAGCGAGTGAGTGCCCGTGTGCTCACGTGCAGTGTCTCTAGTACCTCTGGACGCAGGTGGCTCCTGAAAGGTGTAGACTGCACCCGAGCCCCCTTCTGTCCTCCGTATCTGACACAGTGCCCGCCACAGAGGCGGTACTCGGTAAACGGTGTTTGTCCTAACACCACTAGCAATTACACGTAAAAAATGCTGCCGCTGAGTGTTGCTCTGGAACCAGGGCGAGGCCAGCTCGTGTTTATGTGTATAAACATCTGGACTGTGTCACATGTTTGTCTGTCTGGGAGGCGGCAGGGAGCAGGGCCCTAGGTTACCAGGGTGGTGCCTTCTTGACCACATTCCAGGGGTCACACTGTGCTGAGCACTTGCCCTGAGATAACGCAGGCACAGTTATTACTCCCATTTTACAGACGGTGAAATCCATTTACTTTCTAGTCACGCTCAAGGCGAAACTGTTGTGGCCGTAGTAAGACAGCCCCATCTCCCTCCGTGCAAAGACTGTTTTCCCTCACAGAGTAGCCGTTGCTTGTGGGTTCGGGGCGAAGCCTCTGCTGGCGTGCAGCGGCCACCCCCTCAGTTTGCGCTGAGTCCATGCTTCCTCTTCCCAGGGTACAGCCTGGGCGGGTCAGGCTTTCTGTGCCTCGGGTCCCTCTCCTGTAAAACAGGACCAGTAATGCTCCCTGTCGGTGGGTTGTCACAAGGATGAAAAGAATTAGGGTTCACCCTGTGCCTGTGATAGTGTGAGAGGCGGTGCATACCTGTGACCGTCTGGTGGCCAGGCAGGAGGAATGTAACATTCTGGTAGGTGCAAAGGCGTGACCACACAGAAAGCTACTGGCCTGCTTTGTCTTTACTGATAGATAAGAATGAGAGAAAGCAACCTAAATCCAATATTCTAGTTACTGATCTGATGTTTCCATATATATATATCTGAATGATATACAGATTTCTTGCAGCCATTAAAATTTGTGCTATGTGTGAATGTTTAATGTCACAGGGGACAAACCACCTGTCAAGTTTAAAAGACAGCCACCAGAATAAAAGAATATTGAATATGGTTCATTGTGTTTTTATCATAACATATGTACTCGTAGATGAAAGGTCGGAAACATTAAAACGTGAACTGTTCCTATCTCAGGCAAACTTTTGGGTAATTTTTCATCTTTTGTGTTCTGTAATTTGAAGTATAGTAATGGCTGTTTTTTAGGGTCATTGTGAGGACGGGAGAATTCTCTTAGGCACTTACAGGGCCTGACCCTGTACATCTAACAAGCAGTTGGATTATTCTTCTCTTATAAGCCAGTAAGAAGTGCTTGGGGCTTCCCTGGTGGCTCAGTGGTAAAGAACCTGCCTGCCAGTTCAGGAGACCTGGGTTCGATTCCTGGGTCAGGAAGATCCCCTGGAGAAGGAAATGGCAACCCACTCCAATATTCTTATCTGGGAAAGCCCATGGACAGGGGAGCTGGCGGACTGCAGTCCATAGGGTCACAAAAGAGTCAGACAGGACTTAGTGACCAGAGAACAACAGAGGAGCGCTCGGGCCTTGCTCCATACTCTTCCCCATGCCGTCCTTGGGGGTCAGCCCCACCTGGGAGCTGCTTAGGAAGCAGAATCTTGTGCCCCCAGCACCGACGTACCAACCAGAATGTGTTCCTAACAAGAGCCCAGGTGATCCACGGTCACGTGAACACGAGAGGCAGAGCTGTAGGCCGGGGCCCTTGGAACGCCGATGTGCCAGAGTCACCTGGAGGGCCTGTGAAACCACCGGCTGGCCTCCCGCCCGGGTGCACATCCAGCAGGTCTGGGGCGGCACCAGAGAATGTGTACCCGTCCTGGGGGCTGCTGTCTGCCTCTCTGGGGACCTCCCTTGGAGAACCTCGGGTCAGCCCTGGGGCGGGCACTGTGTGCCTGCTGCCATAGCCTCGTTGGTATGAGCTAAGAATTGTTTTTGCGTTTTTAATGGTTGAAGAAAATATGCAGCAGTGATGTTGGACAATGTGAAAATCATGATCTTCAAGGTTGGTGTCCATGAATTGAAAGTATTTTTTATTAGCCCAGAGCCAAACTCATCAGTTTATGGGTTGCTGTAGTTGATTTTGTAGTTTTGGGGCAGAGAGTGGAGTGTTTGTAACAGACGGTGTTTGGTCTGCAAAGCAAAAGATATTTGTTGTTGTTCAGTCACTCAATTGTGTCCACTCTTGGAGACCCCATAGACTGTAACACATCAGGCTTCCCTGTCCTTCACCATCTCCCCAAGTTTGCTCAAACTCATGCCTGTTGAGTCGGTGATAAGATACTCGTTTTTTGGCCTTGTACAGAAAAACGTTGCCACCTGTGCACGATGTTATTTAGACTATAATCTGTAAACCCCCGAAGATTCAGTGCAGAGCACGTGAAAATAACTATCGGAACTGTACTAGGAACTGTACTTGCCTGTAGCAAAGTATTGAGTGTCAGGTTTAGAAATCAGGCTCCTAAAAAGAGTCCCACATCTTTAAGGTATTGGTAGCACTGCCCTTAAGAACATCCTCAATGCCTGGTTCATTCTTCGCTGTGAAGATGAAAGGAAACGAGAGGCTTATTTGTCATTGTGTCGGTCTCCTTTCTTTGTCTCTAAGTGTGTAGTGGTGGTTAGTCAGTCAGATGTGTGGCCGTGAACGCATTGGAATGAAGCACAGTGTCTGTCTTAATCACTCTCTGAGGCTAGCTGGGCCTCTCGGCTGAGAGACAGAGTCTGTGATGCTTTTCTGGGCCTAGCAGTGGTTTCCACACACCTGTACTTCACCCCTTCCTAAGGCGAGCCCAGATAAGGCACCGTGACCACCATGCAGAGACCAGCACAGCCTTCGCTCGGGCCGCCTGTTCCCCAGCCGCAGAGCACCCTTTCCCAAGCCCAGAGAAGAGGGGGCTCCAGGCCGTCAGCAGCTCCCGGGCAGGCGGGCAGGCCGGGGGTTGTGCGTCTCTGAAAGGGGATGAACTCTGTTCTCTCGCCAAGCTTTGCAGCTGTTACCAGTTTCCGTACCTGAGAGTCGTGTCTGAAAGGGGGCATGCCGTTCTCAGGAGGCTGGCTTTTTGAGGCCACCGTCTTCCCTCCTTAGCTTAGGGTACCCACCTGGGGAGTGTGTATCTTAGGATGGAGCTGAGTTTGCAGGAATTGAAAATCGAGCACGTGGATGGTTCACTTCTTTCTTAACCTTTCCGATTACATCAGCAAACTTTGGGGGCTCAAGTGCAAGGTGGTCTTGGATGTGGCAACAACCAGTTGCCAAAAACAGATGGAGGAAGTGAAACCAAGAAACAGCGAAGCAAAAGGACTCAGAGGACTGGGGAGAAAGCGGCGCCTCGGTCAAAGAAGAGGAAAAAGGAGGACGAGGAGAGACAAGCTCTGTACTCCACCAGCGACACCTTCACCCACCTCAAACAGGTGAGCCTCCCAGAGAGTCCCTGTAAATTTCAAGGAAGTGAGACGTCAGATGCTTTTTCAGCCCTATGTAACTCTCTTGGTTGCCATCATTTCCAAAAAGTAGAGGGGTAAGAGACATCTCAACAAGGAGCCTAACAGATTCCCTGTTTGCAAGCAAATTGCACCTCTTCCATTGGCACCCCAGAATTACTTTAAAATAGCTGGATTGTCGAGATTTACTTAAGTTCTAAGGGAGCAGCCTCAGCAGCCAGGAAAATTCTGTCCGCATTCCTTGTGACTCTGGACGCAGAGAAACGCAGGCGTTGGTCTCTCCCGTAGTAAAGTCCATCCTTACACCTTCGTGGCTGTCACAGAAGGTGGGAGACAGCTGCTGAGCGGGCCGCTGGGGGCGCCGAGCCTCAGGTCCGCCCCGAGTCTTGCTCAGCCGAGAGAAGGAAGGTGTTTTTCTTGCTAGATGCCTGGCAGCATCTCTTTAAGACAGATGAGGATAAGGCTCATTTTTAAGTATATCTCAAAAAGATCCTGTAGTCTCTCTCACTTATTCCAGCATTTTGACACTTGAAATTTTTAAGTCTTATTTTTCTCAAGCCTTATTTGACTGAGTTGCCTTGGGTCTTAGGAAAATGGAGAAACACTTGTTTTGTTTACCGTGTACATTACTCTTAAATGTGTTTTTCAATAGCAGCTCTCTCTGCTCCCTCTAATGGAACCGGTCATTGGAGTGAACTTTGCCCACTTTCTTCCTTACGGCAGTGGCCAGTTTAATAGTGGGAATCGACTTCTAGGAGCTTTTGGCAGTGCCGCCCTTGAAGGGGTTTCGGATTACTATTCTCAGTTGATCTACAAGGTATGTTTCTCTGCCAAGGTGTTTCCTTGCTTCCTCTTTTGGATACCATAGCCGAACTGGTAGAGCTGGTCTCGTTTTTCCATCTAGTTTACATCTAATCTTCCAGGTTCCATTTAAACTTGAGTTCAACTCAAAGGTTAAAACTTTACCAAGTAAAGTGTTTTCATATAGGTCAGAATACACACTGAAAAAACATCCATTATGTGTTTCTGTGGTAGAGGAAAATACTTAGTGTCTTAGAAATCTTTGTTAATTCTTAAGATGAATCCGAATTCATAGTAAATAGAATAAAAAAAGGTAGTTAGGAATTTACCATAAAAAATACGGTGAAAAACCCTGGAAAATATGTTAAGTCTAATAATTTAGGTACCAATTGCAACTATGCATTAATCCTTAGGCTATTAAAATAATACCAAACTAAACCATGTTTATCCTTTGGTATGTTTGTTTTTTTTTTAACAAAGTTTTGTGATAGGCTCATTAGATATTCTTGACTTCACATCCGACTTGTATAAAGTGATCTTTTTTTTTTTTTTTTGCAAAAATACTTGAGAGCATCATCAGTGTCCCTGGGGGCGCCTCTTCTTCAGCGTTAAAGCCCTTCTCTTGTGGTGCTCTGTGTGGTATCGTGGTCCGCTTTCCTCTCCAGTTAGAACCTCTCCCAGCTCTTGCAAACACCTTCTCTTCTGATGCGGGCTGTTCTCCACACAGCCTCATCATCTCCGTGAGCTCCTAGGTCTTTGCAGCGTGTTGACTGTGCCCTGCGCTTGGTTAGCGTGATGGTGTTGGTAGATGCCAACAGTTCCCGAGAGACAAGTCAAATGACAAAGGGTGACAAACAGGGAGAATTGTTCGGAGGGAACTACGTTTGCTAATGGCTCAATCCATTTAGTATTATTGCTACTCCTTTTGCTTCTTTTTGAGATTTCTGGACAATCCAGATGCTAATACCTAAGATACAAGTTGCAGTCATTGGAGCGGGATCTTAAATTCTCAAATTTTTGATAGAACTGGGGCATATCTTACCTGTTTATTGGTTGAATTTAAAGCTGTCCTTCACTGGCTTTAACAGTGAAACTTGAAGTGAGTCGTATAGAACTGAATGAGGCACATTGTCAATTTGCTTCTTCATTTCAAAACCGAGTATGCTAGCTGGGGAAAGCGAGCCTGTGGGTAGTATGTCCAGAGGACTGTGGGTATCTGCTCCACGGAAGAGCCTCCTGGCCTGCACATCTCTTTTTCTTCTTGGTGTGCACTTTAGGAATGAAGATGCATCTGATTACATTTCTATAGCCTTGCTTCCCTGTGCTAAAAATTCACAGAACTAAGTTTTAGCAAGGTCGTGGCATATTTGCTCTGTAGCATATAATTTTAAAATTTTTTGGTCTCCTGCAGCAGAATAATTTAAGTAATCCTCCAACACCCCCTGCCTCTCTTCCTCCTACACCACCTCCTATGGCTTGTCAGAAGATGGCAAATGGTTTTGCAACAACTGAAGAGCTTGCTGGAAAAGCTGGCGTGTTAGTGAGCCACGAAGGTAGGATGCCAAGCCCGCGCGTGCGGCTGCATGCGGTGATGGTGGTCAGATTGTGGGGTTCTTCCCTCCCATCCGTTCAGCTGAACGTACTTGGGGGTTTGTGTTTTTACTTTTCCAGTTACCAAAAGCCTAGGATCTAAAGGGTTTCAGCTGCCATTCAGACCACAAGATGACTTGCTGGCCAGAGCGGTTGCTCAAGGCCCCGAGACGGTGGACGTCCCCGCCTCACTCCCAACTCCGCCCCATAACAACCAGGAGGAATTAAGGTAGGCGTTCTTGCTCTCAGATACCTGTTAGTTATTTCATTTATTAGGAAATGTTATTTATGTTTGTATATAGCATAACGTCTATAGGAAAGGCATGTAAAGACATTTAAAAGGTAAAATTTGGTGAGTAATTTTCTTCAGAATTTAACCGTTATAAAACATTCTTATGATTAAATAGAATTTGTGCATTTTAGAAATCTGATACAGGAAATTCAGCAAATAATCAAATAGACAGTAAAGCAGTGGGACATGCACAATATTCCAGAGATCACTGTCCAAGCTGAAGTTCCTCTGCTTTATTAATGAGAAAGCTGTGGGCCTACTGGGAGGCCTTGTCCAGAGTTAGGACCCAGGCCTCTTCCTCCTGCACCTCACTGCTGGCTTTGTGCGAGTCGTGAGTCAGGCGCCGTGTGGTGGGCAGCTTCCCAGGTGTGCGTATATAGTGCCCACCCTGGTTGTTCAGGGACCCTCTCCTGGGTTCCGTGTTAAACGCTGCTTAAACCACATCCTTCAGCACAAAGGTGTCTGCTCGGGGACGGGTGAGACCCAGGCTCTCAGACTGCCCTGCCACGTTTAGCCCAGGACACATTCGCCTTCCAGCCCCAGTTGCCTTGGTAACCTTTAGCTTCTGGTCTCGTCTCTTCTGTATTTTTTCACCTTAATTTTATCCATTAAGAAAAATACAGGCCTCTGAAGCCTGAGGCCTTCAGGTTCTCACCCTTCCCCTCTCTAAGTCAGCTGCAGCCGTGGGAGAGCTGTCTGCCCCGAGACTGGCCACGTGGGGGACGCGCTTGCCCCTCTTCCTGCACACGTGTCGCTGGTCTCGCTGCGCTGGGACCCTGCAGGGCTGGGAGCCTTCTGTCTGTGCTGAGTTACAAATGCAGCGTCTTCCTCCTTTGCCAGCTCTTTAAACTTGGATGCGGAAGCTTTAGTCAGAAGACATGTACTTCAGTTACTTCATAGTTCAACACATTCATTTTTTTCCAAGGGATTTCCTGTTTGGTCCGAACTGAATCTGTGGCTTCTCATGTTACCGTCGCTGTGCAGTCACAGTGAGGTCACAGGCGTGGACAGGCGGGGCCGCAGCGGGAAGCCCTCGCGGTGGACGTGCCCATATGCCCACACGTGTTTCCCCTCCTCTCAGGGTGCAGGAGCACGGGGGAGAGCGGGACAGCCCCGACAGCTTTGTCCCCTCGTCCTCCCCTGAGAGCGTGGTTGGGATGGAAGTGAGCAGGTACCCAGACCTGTCGCTAGTCAAAGAGGAGCCCCCGGAGCCCGTGCCATCCCCCATCATCCCCATCCTTCCCAGCAACACCGGCAGAGGTAGGCGCACCCAGCGTGGGGGAGGGTTGGCTACTGCTTGAGTCTAGAAAAGGCTTAACACACAGCTTGTCCTTGCTGTTTTTTTAAGGCTTGGAATCCAGAAGGAATGATATCAAAACTGAGCCAGGCACTTTATTTTTCACGTCACCTTTTGGCTCATCCCCAAATGGTCCCAGGTCGGGTCTGATATCTGTGGCAATCACCCTGCACCCTGCAGCTGCTGAGGTAAAGGTGGGCTGCTGCGTGGCCTGTAGAACAGCACCAGGCTAGGGCTGGCTGAGCCGCCCCCACACGCCCGCTGCTCCGAGCGCGGCAGGCCGGTCTCAGCCGAAGCCAGACAGGAAGGGCGGATGAAGTCAGAGCTCTCATCGTTTTACTAAAGAATGTATAGACGGAGCACTCCTCAGAGAGTCTGTGCGCAGAGCACTCCTTAGAGTGTGTGTGTGTATGCGGAGCACTCCTTAGAGTTTATGTGGTTATGTGGAGCACTCCTTAGAGTGTGTGTACGCGGAGCATTCCTTAGAGAGTGTCTGTGTACGCGGAGCACTCCTTAGAGAGTGTCTGTGTGTACACGGAGCACTCCTTAGAGTGTGTGTGTGTACGCGGAGCACTCCTTAGAGTGTGTATACGCGGAGCACTCCTTAGTGTCTGTGTATGCGGAACACTCCTTAGAGAGTGTCTGTGTGTACGCGGAGCACTCCTTAGAGTGCGTGTGTGTGTATGCGGAGCACTCCTTAGAGAGCAGCCTTTTGATGACTGTTTTCACACAGTTAAGCAGTGAGGAACTTTCTCATCAGCTATGAACGTGTTCCAGTTCCCGTATCAGACATTAGTACATTTCTGAGGACTCTGTTAATTCTTGAAGGCGTTTTGTTGACAGCCAAGCTCATAGTCACTGACGGGGTGTTTCGGTTGTCAGCAGAACATAGTGGTATGTTCTCGTAGATTATGGCAGACTTCTGCCCAGAGCTGCAAGAGTCCACTTGAAGGAAGCTTCTGACCAGCTGCAAAAACCATGACAAGGCTTATTATTCGCTCATTGCTTGTGCTAAAACGTCTAAAACAGTTTAATGCTCTGATGGATACTTAACGTTAATTGGAGCCCCTGTGTGAGGACCTCTGTTTATGAGAGCTTTGTTTGGATATTGGCCCATCACAACCCTTCCTCCTCCTGAGACTCTCAGGTCTGAATAAGAATGGCTGGATTTGCTTGCAGTGTCTGTGTCTGTCCCAGCGTGAGTGATCCCACAGTGTCCTCTGTTCCTCTGGGCGGTAACGCAGTGTTTGCCTTTGTTCTAGAACATTAGCAGTGTTGTGGCTGCATTTTCCGACCTCCTCCACGTTCGGATCCCTACCAGCTACGAGGTTAGTAATGCTCCAGATGTTCCATCCGTGGGTTTGGTCAGTAGCCACAGAGTAAACCCAGGTTTGGAGTATCGACAGCGTGTATTTCTTCGTGGGCCTCCACCAGGATCTGCGCGCCCTCCCAGGCTAGCCAGCTCTTTCCACCTGAAGCAGCCTAGCACGCCGCTCCCTCCGGCAAGCAATGGTGAGCTGGTTTACGTGTCACTAACTCGAAACGCTCTTGACACCAAAGTCACGCTCCTCCTCTGCAATCTCACTTCGGTTGTAGCGAATAACAGGTCACATGCCGGCCGGTCCTCGGTGGATTAACCCCCGTGTGTTCTGCCTTCTGTGGTGACCTGACCTGCGGTGCCTGGGGCTGTGTTACAGCCTGCATCAGTGGGGCGCTCATTGCACCCCCAGACTTCTTCACCCCCCTGCCCACTTCCCCTGCACCCAGGGTGCAGACAGGCTGTCCCACCTGTGTCCTTTCCCGTCTCTCCCGCGCCGTCTACAGGCCCTTCTCTGCCGCAGGCCTGCCAGCACCATTCCCGCCGCCGAGAGGGGGTGGCCCTTGCCTCAGCCGAGCGAGCCCCCCGGCCTTGCCCCGTGTCCCTTGTCTCTTCACTCACCGGGCTCCTGCGTCTTGGTCGTGCTCGCCTGCCATTGGAGCCCAGCCGTGTTCGGGCCTCCTTGGGAGAGGCTGAGTCCTCAGCTCCAGCCCCTCGGTCACTCGGGTCCGCCCTGCTTCTCCCCATGACCCTCCACAGCCACACGAGTACTGCGCTCTGCGGTGCCTCGGCCCTTCTAAGCCGGGTCCTGACCAGTTTTTATCTTGGCCCCGGAATCTCTCTGTCTCTCTGTGACTTCCCTGTTGCACTCAAGTGAGACTCTGGTGTGTGAGCCTCTTCACTTTCCACGAGACGTTTCGTGTCATCTTCACCTTCAAGCAGAAGCACTCTTCCTCCTGACTCACTTCACATGTAGACCGGAGATGACGTCTGTGTCCAGGGTTCACACGTAGACTGGACGTGACTTGTGTCCAGGGTTCACACGTGGACCGGAGATGACGTGTGTGTCCAGGGTTCACACGTAGACTGGACATGACTTGTGTCCAGGGTTCACACGTAGACCAGGGATGACGTGTGTGTCCAGGGTTCACACGTAGACTGGACATGACTTGTGTCCAGGGTTCACACGCGGACCGGAGATGACGTGTGTGTCCAGGGTTCACACGTAGACTGGACATGACTTGTGTCCAGGGTTCACACGTAGACCGGAGATGACGTGTGTGTCCAGGGTTCACACGTAGACCAGGGATGACACGCGTGTCTCCAGGGTTCACACATAGACCAGAGTTGACACGTGCGTGTCCAGGGTTCACACGTAGACCGGAGATGGTACGTGTCTGTCCAGGGTTCACACGTAGACCGGAGATGACGTGTGTGTCCAGGGTTCACACATCGACCGGAGATGACGTGTGTGTCCAGGGTTCACACGTAGACCAGAGATGACACGCGCGTGTCCAGGGTTCACACGTAGACTGGAGATGACATGTTTGTCTGGGGTTCACACGTAGACCGGAGATGACACGCGTGTCTCCGGGGTTCACACGTAGATAGGAGATGGCACGTGGTCCCAGGCTCCTTCTGCGCTTCGTCCAGCCCTGTGTCCAGCCGTGAGAGGAGAGCTTCCTTTCCTCACCCCCCAGTGTCCTGCACAGAGCAGGGGCCCCGCAGCCATGCCGAGGAGGCAGCGCTCACTGAAGGCCTGGCGCCGCCCGGTGGCCAGGCGCTGTGCCGCGCGCCCCGTGCTGCTGGCGCTCGTCGCTGACACGCACTCTGTCCCCAGGTCTCTGTGGATACAAGGATGCTGGCCGCAGTGTCTCAGAGCGCGCGGCGCTCAGGCCCCAGTGGTGCTGTCACTGCAAGGTGGTCATCCTGGGCAGCGGCGTGAGGAAGTCCGCCAGAGATCTGGCCTTTGTGAACCAGGTACTCGGGTGTTCCCTCCCCGCTCCACTGTGTCCTGGGCGCTGCCCTCTCCCGCGTCCAGAGGAGCCCATTGACGGCCCTGTGGATGCCTCCTCCTGCAAGTAGCGTTGGCATATTTCTGATGTGCTTGTAGCTACAGCAGCCTGTTCTGTAGGATCCTAGGAGAAGCACGTATTTTTAAATAGAGTGAAATATGGAGAGTTTGTTAATGTTTTTCTCTGTGGCTAAATTATTCTATGCTAAATATTGGTTTGTAGTTACTTTTCGGCTTCATTTAAGAACAGCAGCAGAAACTGCTCTGTGTGATCTCCTCTCTGTTGAGTTTTGACTTGTTAAGCTGCCACACCCTTCTCTTTGCTTTCCAGGGCTCCCGAGACGGCCCTAGCAGAGTGGAGAGGGACATTGTCTTCTGTAGTAACAACTGCTTTATTCTCTATTCATCAACTGCACAGGCAAAAAACTCAGAAAGCAAGGTGAGATGCAGACTGTCTCGGTCAGTCCAGTCTAATTTTCTAACCAGCAGCCGTGCCTGGTGTAATTAAATTCAAGCTAAGTGCCAAATAAATTTAGACTGCAAAATATATGAGCCTAGAAGGGAGAAGTTGATTTCTTCACCAGATAGTTGCTTATGTCAGTGTACAGCGCCTGCCTGCTGCTGGATTTTCAGTGAGGCTTGTCTGTTTTTCAGAATGGTGCTGGATTGGGGGGAACCTGCAGGTTTGCTGTTGATTTGTTTATGATACTTTATATCTAAAGAGAAACTAACCAGGCTTCTGTCTCAGCTCAGCCCCTTCAGGGGCTCAGTGGGAGCCAGGCAGCCTCTGAGAAAAAGTTAAATACGACTTATTGATGGGGACATCTTCCCCATCTTTCACATTTATGCCCATTTATTAAGCCTAGGATTAACAAACAGGAATTTTAGAGAGTGGGACAAGCTCACAGAAGATTAAGTTCTCATTTGGTTTCACAAAGAACACTGTTTCATTGCGTAAATTATATTCGCTCCTGAGGCAACACTGAGTTTTCAGGCTTCATGATGATTTGAAACGGGAGGATCCATGAAAGTTTAAGCGCAGAATGTTCTCCAGAGTTAAGTCTTTGTAGAGAAACCCTTCCCCACGCCCGCCTCCCCACCCCGGTCGCTACTTGATAGGTGCGTGCGGTGCGGTGGGCGCTCAGTGTCGATGTCTGCTGGGCGTGCTTCCTCACCACTCACAGACCCACACACGCTGTTAGAGCTGCTGCCTGGCTGCTTGCTTTAGGCAGAATTGCTTCTGGAGCTTTGGGATGACTCTCTCAGTGTTTTTCTCGATTGCGCAGGAATCCGCTCCTCCGTTGCCGCAGTCACCTGTAACAGAGCTGCCTCCCAAAGCTCCGCATCAGTACAACAACAACATCTCCTCGCTAGATGTGCGCTGCCTCCCCCAGCTCCAGGAGAGAGCCTCACCCCCGGCGTCCCCTCCCATCTCTTTCCCTCCTGCTTTTGAAGCAGCCAAAGTGGAGGCAAAGCCTGATGAGCTTAAGGTCACAGTCAAGTTAAAGCCTCGGCTGAGAACTGTCCACGGTGGGCTTGAAGACTGCAGGCCGATCCCTAAGAAGTGGAGAGGGATGAAGTGGAGGAAGTGGAGCATCCACATCGTGGTCCCCAAGGGGGCCTTCCAGCCCCCCTGCGAGGAGGAGATCGACGAGTTTCTGAAAAAGCTGGGCACTTCCCTGAAGCCTGACCCTGTGCCCAAAGACTACCGCAAGTGCTGCTTCTGCCACGAAGAGGGCGACGGGCTGACGGACGGGCCGGCGAGGCTGCTCAACCTCGACCTGGACCTGTGGGTCCACCTGAACTGTGCGCTGTGGTCCACCGAGGTCTATGAGACCCAGGCTGGCGCCCTGATCAACGTGGAGCTGGCCCTGCGGAGGGGCCTGCAGATGAAGTGCGTCTTCTGCCACAAGACGGGGGCCACCGGCGGCTGTCACCGGTTCCGCTGCACCAACATTTATCACTTCACTTGCGCCATTAAAGCACAATGCATGTTTTTTAAAGATAAAACAATGCTGTGTCCCATGCACAAACCAAAGGGCCTCCACGAGCAGGAGCTGAGCTACTTCGCAGTCTTCAGGAGGGTGTACGTGCAGCGCGACGAGGTGCGGCAGATCGCCAGCATTGTGCAGCGTGGCGAGCGCGAGCACACCTTCCGCGTGGGCAGCCTCGTCTTCCACGCCATCGGGCAGCTGCTCCCGCAGCAGATGCCGGCCTTCCACTCGCCCACGGCGCTCTTCCCCGTAGGCTACGAGGCCAGCCGGCTGTACTGGAGCACGCGCTACGCCAACCGTCGCTGCCGCTACCTCTGCTCCATCGAGGAGCAGGATGGCCGCCCTGTGTTCCTCATCAGGGTCGTGGAGCAGGGCCACGAGGACCTCGTCCTGAGCGACACCTCGCCCAAAGGTCAGGCGCGTCCCTGCAGCCTGAGGCCAGGGAAGGGTTCACCGCAGTGCTCCCCGGGGTCTGCTCGCGGCTGTGTCTCCGGGCAGCAGGGCGGCTTTCCGCTGACAAATGCGGGTCTTGGCTTCCTCGTGTGCCCCCCTTGTCTTTGCCACACGCTCACGAGACTTCCTCACATCAGGGTGTACTTAGAAATGCCAACAGTGTATAAGATAGATAGGGTGACTTCTAGGTAGAGGTTGCTTGTCACCTTAGGGACACTCTTAACATCACCTAGAAGGTGGGAGAAAATAAAGCATATTGTACAGATTGTCTTATCTCAGGAGCATCAGATACTAAATTTAGAGCCAGAAATCAGTCGCTTAGTTTTGGCCTCTAGGTTAGTTAAGCCTAGATTGTTGTTTTTATTGATGTAGAAAGTGGTGCAGAATTGCTTTTTTTAAATAAGTTTAGTAGTTTTTTTTTTTTTTTTAAAGAGAAAATGCTCCAAAGATAATTCCAATGAAATATCAATTTCAGATTTTGATTTAACTCTGAGAGGAGAGGATCTATCTGCAGGTGTTACTTAAGTGGATTAATTGTTTGAAAATCTGATACGCTGCATGGCCAGCATGAATTTCAGTTATGTTAGACTTTACTTTCCAGCTTTATTGTTTATTTCTCTGACTGTAGCGTATTCTTTCTCCCAAAACTTTATAAAAACGTCTTTAATAAAAAACTGCCATCCAATAAGCAGGTGATAACCTGCCCATGGGCTTTACTTGGATCTGGTAAGTCTTTGTGAGCGGTGGGTCTTCATTTTGCTTTTGTTTTTATATGGCATCCTTTTTCCTCTTTACCTGAGAGCAAGTTTGTTGTTAGAAAATGTCTTTTTGTCCATATGTAGGTGTTTGGGATAAAATTTTGGAGCCCGTGGCCTGTGTAAGGAAAAAATCTGAAATGCTGCAGCTTTTCCCAGCCTATCTAAAAGGGGAGGACCTGTTCGGCCTGACCGTCTCTGCAGTGGCACGGATCGCCGAGTCAGTGAGTGCGGGGCTGCCCTCCTGTCCCGCCACACACGTCCCCTAACACCAGGTGGGGCGGTCACGGTCCCTACACTTCCAGGGAGTGGCTTGGCCAGTGATGAGCTCCTGCCTGAGAGAAAACAGGCCTTCGTGAGTTGCTCCTGTGTCTGTGTTGACGTGCTGAGGCAGGTCACAGGGCTCAGGGTCTGTGGGGCTGGGTGTCAGCCATGCGGTGGGGTGAGGCCTTGCTCCTGTGGGGCGGCAGGTTGGTACCCGGCGTTCACATCCACTCTCCCACCAAGGCCCAGTTTGGTCACTAGCATGTGGCTGGATTTCATGCGCCCTGAGTCCCTGATGCCTGCGTGTCACACACGCAACAGTGAGTTTACACACAGTGCTGGTGGAAAACTGTGTAGCTTGTAAGGCATTGTTTTCAAGAAAGTCATTGACGGGCTTTCTGTGGAGCAGAGAGGACACCCCGAAAGCCACCGCTTGCTTCGGCCGCACCCTCCCTAGGTGCTGGGCCTGTGTCGCAGGCGATCCTGCGAGCCGCCCTCAGGTCACCCCGACTCCCGGGACCTGGCCGCAGTGAGCTCGCCACAGTCGGGCTCCGAGGGCAGCGGCTTCTGTCTGCACAGAGCCTCGTGTTGCTGGCGTTTTGAAAACGTCGACACGTTGTCTTCACAGAGTTGAGTTTGGGGTGTGCTCTGGCGGGTCTGTCTTGCCTGCAGTCTTGATCACATGAGTTACCTGTCTGTCTGTCTCTGCTTCTCTCCAGCTCCCTGGGGTTGAGGCATGTGAAAACTACACCTTCCGGTACGGCCGGAACCCCCTCATGGAGCTGCCGCTGGCCGTCAACCCCACAGGTTGTGCCCGGTCCGAACCTAAAATGAGTGCCCATGCCAAGAGGTTTGTGTTAAGGTATTTTGTTTTGACTTCACATAGTGCAGCCCGGGGTTTCCAGGCCTCCTAGTGGTGTCTGTGCTTGGCGCGTCTGCTGCTTACAAACCCCGCTGTCCCTGGCTGTGTCTGCGGCTCGCCGCGGCCTGGCCGCGCAGCCCGCTCGGTGGCTCCCCGTGTGTGTGCCTGTCAGCACCAGCTGGACCCGCTGGGCCCACCCGGAGACGCCTTCAGTCCCCCTTGTGTTC
Source organism: Oryx dammah (assembly GCF_014754425.2). Lineage (NCBI taxonomy): Eukaryota > Metazoa > Chordata > Mammalia > Artiodactyla > Bovidae > Oryx > Oryx dammah. The sequence goes on along the minus strand of NW_024070202.1, from coordinate 114,441,638 downwards.
TCCCTGTCGGCGTCCGCCGTCCGCAGGCCTCACACCCTGAACAGCACCAGCACCTCCAAGTCCTTCCAGAGCACCGTCACCGGGGAGCTGAGCGCGCCCTACAGCAAGCAGTTCGTCCACTCCAAGTCGTCGCAGTACCGGAAGATGAAGACTGAGTGGAAGTCTAACGTGTACCTGGCCCGGTCCCGGATTCAGGTGAGTGGGGCTGGGTGTCCGGGACGGCGAGAGGTGGGCAGGGCACTCTCGGGGAGAGGTGGGTGTCCAGTGTGTGAGCCAGGAGGCTGCAGGCCGCGGAGAAAGACACCCTGTCGGGCGGTGTCGTTTGAGGCCCCGGCACTAGCCACTCCATCTGCGGTCTCAGGACGTAGACGCTGTTCTTCCCCAAATGAGAGCTGGCTTCTGAACACGTCTTCACATTGTGCTGAGACCCTACGGGATGCAGGGAGCGTTATATTCTCCATGCACGGGAGACGTGGCAAGCTCACTAGGGTTAAAGTTGCTTGTGAAAAATACAAATGAAAATGTTTTCAAAAGGTGCCCAATTTTGGAAGCCGCCTTTTCATGAAATCATCGTGTATTTGGGTAGGTTGTGGAACAGGTAAAACCGCCTTGAGGCTAATAGGCATTCAAGTTTACCCAGGTCACACTTTCTGAGTTGGGTCTCAGGACCTGGGTCACACTCGCTGAGGCAGGTCCTGAGGCAGGTCCTGGGACCCATGTCACACTTCTGAGGCGACCCATGTCACGCTGAGGCAGGTCCCCGGACCCAGGTCATGCTCGCCGGGGCGGGTCTTGGGACCTGGGTCACGCTCGCCAGGGCAGGTCACTCTCGCCAAGGTGGGTTCCGGGACCCGGGTCACGCTCGCCAAGGCGGGTCCGGGGACCCAGGTTCTCCCCCAGGCTCCTTGTGTTGCTGAGTGAGGTTACCACTCCTAGTTCTCTGCGTTGGCCTCAGTGTACAGACCCACAGCATCGTCGGGGTCTGTTGCCTTTTTCTCTCTGAGGTTTGCTCCAACCCACCCCAGCTCTGCTGCCCTGCTCTGACCTCCCGTCTCACCTGTGGGCACCGTGCAGCCCTGCCCACCCCTCCTGTGCAGTCCCAGTCACAAGCCACGCTGGTCCCTCAGGTAGAAGGCAGCTTTCACACTCTGTTTATCCATGTTCTTCATGTGGAAACTTCTAGGATCTTCTTCTGACTCACTACTACAGTGTTTTAGCAAAGCGGACCCGTTGCTTTCCCCAGTGGTGAGTCCTTTCAGCCTGAAGCATGTGGCCGTGAGTCTAAGAAATGTTTCTGTGCTGATTCTTCTGCAAAGTCCTGCCTCTGTTTCTCTCTACACAAACGCTGGGTCCCTGGGATCGGGATCTCGTAGTGTGGCCCCAGCCCCCCAGCAGGATTATCACCCGAGGCTCCGCCCGGGTTGCAGGTTTGTGGTCCCTGGTCTTCTGAGTCTGGCCCCCCAGGGGGCCCCGTGAATGGTCCTCATGCCGCCGGAGAAGACTCGGGTCTCAGCTCTGACCTCTGCGTGGCCTTGTCTTGGGGTTCCTCGTTCTGACCCTGAGATGCTTCTGCGCAGCGTCTGCACCTTCTCCTCTTCGTCTTTTCCTCTGGCACTTTGCGTGTTGCAGATGCGCGCACACTCTCTTTCTCGTCTCTGAAGGAGCGTGTCTCGGCTCCTGGGGCCGACAGTGCTCGACTTCTGCTTCAGGCCACGCCGACGTCCTCCTCTGCTCAGTGGCTTCTCTGTTTAAGATGTTTCCAAATGGCTCGTTCACGCTGCCTTCCTGCTCCTCAGTGTTGGTTTCTTTCCCGGTTGTGTGAAGGGTTTTTAACCGCCTGTGTTCAGTCTGTCATCTCTTTTGAGGGCTCTTGGTGATGGCTCGCCTTTTCCTTCCTCCCTCTGTCACCTCCCAGGTCCTCATGCTAACGACCTGCGCAAGACCCTGTTGTTGCCCATGCTGCTGTCTTAACAGCACATACGTGTCTGTGTGCGTGTGGGAAGGCAGGGTCATGTTATCTACACTTTCCTGGGTCTTCCTTTTCTCGCCAGTATTCAGACACATCTAGCTCTAATTCATTCTTCAGTGGCTCTGTTACTTTCTGTGAAATCGATGAGCTGTGATTGGTTAAACCATTGCACTACTGCTGAGCATTTCTTGTGTTTGGAGTTATTTCCTTAAACAGCATTGCCGTCAGGACTTGTACAGATATCCATGTAACTTCTGTGGAGTGTGTGCTCCCAAGTGAGATTTTTGCATAGAAATACATGTACTTTTCATTTTTGTAGACATCGCCTGCTTTCTAAACAGGCTGTAATTGTATGCTCTTCTCCTGCAGATTACGAAACTTTTTCTTGTTTTCCCATTTGAAGTGTTAGGACCCTTTTATATTTTTGCCAGCCTGTTAAGCACAGACTGATGTTGTCACCTCAATCGCAACCTTTTGGGTTTTCCATTTATGTTTGCTTGCTATGAACTGCATTGCATATCCATATCCTATGTCCATTTTTCAATTTATAAGAACTTGTACTATTTGGCAAAAGATGTTTTTTAGGGGAAAATACCTCAGTAAGTGTGGAATGTTTTTTACTCTAGGAGTATTAATTTTTATACAGTCAAACATATATAATTTTCTGTAGCTTCTATTCTTGGTTAAGACTAGATTGCATATGTAGTTTCTTAGATTCTTTTTCTTTCAGTGATTTTATTTTTTGTGTTTTAAGACATTTTTTTTTTCTTCTGGTGAATAACCAGTGGTGGGGGCACCATTTAATAATACATAACCCATCCATGTTAAACTGAATTTCAATGCCACCAAGCTCCTTCACGAAGTGTTCGCATGTGCCTGGCTGTTTGGATTCTCCGTTCATTTCCAGTGACCTTCTGGTCTCTTACACTGAGCTGTACTCACCTCCATGCAGATTCTTTCTGTACGTCCTGCTTTGTCACATTGGAGTCACACCTGGAATTGAACACATAAACTGCATGAGTATTTCTTTTCAGAAGTTAATTCTCACCCCAAAGTCTCCCAGCAACAGCCCCCGTACCGTCTATTCCCAGATGGTACTTGACAAGGAAAGTGTCCAGTGGGGGGGGGGGGGGGGGGCGGGGGCTCTTCTGGTGGGTTTAGTTGAGAATGCAGAAACTCACATTGTAATAGTCTCTTACAGTTAGCCCTGTTCCTGCTTCATAAGTTATGTCCTTTTAGAAATCACAGTGGGATAAAATTAATAGGAGCCATTAGCCTGTTTAGTTGGTGGGATCTGGGTGTGATAACCACATACGGGGATATGGGAGAAGATGTGGAAAAGTCACTCAGTCGTGTCCGACTCCGACCCCGTGGACTATACATATACAGTCCATGGGATTCTCCAGGCCAGAATACTGGAGTGGGTAGCCTTTCCTTTCTCCAGGGGATCTTCCCAAGCCAGGGATCAAACCCTGGTCTCCAGCACTGCAGGCAGATTCTTTACCAGCTGAGCCACAGGGAAGCCCACCAGAAAAGATGGCCAGATAGAAACACTTTGTAAAAATGCCCTCAGGGTTTAGTGTAAAAAAAAAAAAAGACAACCGAGGGAGTGATACCATGACTTTAGGTGGAAAAATTAAAGATTAAGTCCAGTGTTTCGGGTCCAGATGAGAGCGAAGTCAGTGCAAAGGTCACATGAGTTCAGGTGGGGTCTTCCTGGGGCCTCTGCTGTGACTGAGGGCAGGACCTTTGCCTGAAGGAGCACGCAGGCCTGTTGCCGGAAGCCAGTGGCTCTGAGGCTGCGCGCGCGTTTCCGCAGGGGCTGGGCCTGTACGCTGCCCGGGACATCGAGAAGCACACCATGGTCATTGAGTACATCGGGACCATCATCCGGAACGAGGTCGCCAACAGGAAGGAAAAGCTCTATGAGTCCCAGGTGAGCTCGAGTCCTCCTGAGCCTTTGGGCGCCTGAGGCCTGGGCTGGCTGTGACCCTAGAAACCACGCCTGGATAGTCTCGTATTTTCCCTGTTTTTTCCGTCGTCGTTACCGTCTGCGTTACCGTCTGTGAGGCCGTAACGGGATCAGTGAGCCTGGCATCACAGGCGACCTGCCAGGTGTTGCTTCGGTTCAGGGCGACAGGCGCTCCCGGCCTGGGCGCGGGCAGGTGCTGAGCGCTTTCTCTTTCAGAACCGAGGCGTATACATGTTCCGCATGGACAGTGACCACGTGATCGATGCCACGCTCACGGGAGGACCTGCCAGGTGAGGCGGGGCCCAGGGTGGGGGGCCCTTCAGTCACGGCAAGAGTTTTTACTTAACATTCTTCCCGTACGTTTGGGAACTCCCTGCTGGTCCGGGGTCAGGACATCCACTGCCAGGGCCGGGCTCCCTGGCCGGCCGGGTGCTGAGGTCCTGCAGCTGCGCTGCTGTCTGTGTCCGTGGGCGCGCGTGCTGTCAGCGGGCAGGTGGGAAGGTCCCGCCCGGCTGTTGGACGTGAGCCATCTCCGGACTGCGGCCCGCAGGTACATCAACCACTCGTGTGCGCCCAACTGCGTGGCGGAGGTGGTGACCTTCGAGCGCGGCCACAAGATTATCATCAGCTCCAGTCGGAGAATCCAGAAAGGAGAAGAGGTAAGCTCCGCCCCTCCCGCCCGAGGCCCCGCCCCCGCGGCTCTCGCCCCTCCCGCCCCTGGCGCGGAGCTGATGGCGCTCAGGTCGCGGCACTGGCGCCTCTGGTGGCGGGGTGGCCCCGGTGCGGCCCCGGTGCTCGTAAGCACTCCGGACCCGTCCCCGCTCCCAGGCTCTCTGCGAGCAGGTTTCTGGAGTTTGGCTCCTCCATTAGTCGTCCCTTCCTTCCGCCCCGCGTGTCACCCGTGAGGATGGCCATCAGCCTCCGTCCCCACATTGATATTCCCCGACTTGGTCACAGACGTGATGAGCACGTCTTGGGGCTGCCCGGCGGGGCGGGTTCTGTGGGGGCCTCCCCTCTTGACGGGGTTGAGGAACCCGAGGGTCTTCACTCGGTTGGAGCTTCCAGCCCTGCCCTGGCAGGACGCTTGTGTTTTGGGGTCATCTTACTGGAACGTGCATTTTTAAATCGAGTTGACCCAAGGCTTGTCTTGCACGTCTCACTAACTGAATGTGGAAGAACCCATTTGAGGCCCCGAGCCTGGTGCCCCCGCGCAGGCGGCGTGGCCTGGGGACTGTGGAGGCCCCCCCACCTGGCCTTGCCCCCCCACCCTGCTCGAGTTGTCAGGGGCCCCCTCTTGATGCCGCCCAAGCCTCTGCCTCATTGTTTGTGCAAGGGAGCCGCCCTGAGTCCTCAGGGGAGAGCTGTGGACGGTGGGAGTGCCGCGAGGAGGGGGGAGCCCCCCAGGACCGCGGGGCGCCTCTCGGGGCGGGAGGGCTGCGTCTGCGGCCTGTCCATCCTCGGCTCAGGGCCCGGGGGGAGGCCGGCCGGCAGGCACCCAGCCGCTCTGACGACGGGGCTTCTCACGCGGGGAGACGCAGGCCGGGGAAGTCCCGGGAAGCGGGGGGGCCCGGCCCGGGGCGCCGAGGACGGGGCGGCCTCTCACTGTGTGTCTTTGGCGGGCAGCTGTGCTATGACTATAAGTTTGACTTCGAGGACGACCAGCACAAGATTCCCTGTCACTGTGGAGCCGTGAACTGCCGCAAGTGGATGAACTGACGCGACCCCGCGCCGCGGAGGGCGGCTCGGCCCGAGAGAAGCGAGTCCACGCGCCGTTGGAATTTCGCAGACAGAAAAGAGGTTTTTGTTTTCTGTTTTATGACTTTTTTGAAAAGTAGCTCCTAGGAGTCCTGATTTCCTCGGTCCTTGAGTTATCTTAGGAGCACCAGGAGGAAGCCGACCGAGGCCACTTGACCCGAGCTGCCGAGGTCGACGATTTACAGAATGGTCCAGCACTTTTTTTTTTTCCTTTTCCTTCCTTTTTTCTTTCTGTGGGTGGGTTTTGTTTCCTCTTGTTTCTTGAGTCTCACTAAGGAGAAACTTTTACTGGGGCAAAGAGCCGACGGCTGCCCTGCCCCAGGGCGGGGCCTTCCTATGAATGTAAGACTGAGATCACCAGCGAGAGGGAGATGTCCGAAGTGCTGGCCACGGCCTTATCTGAGAAAGGGGCAGGCCCTCTGACTTAAGAGTTTTTTAAACTAAAGTAGACACCACTGAACAAGGAATGTACTGAAATGACTTCCTTAGGAATAGAGCTAAGGGACAATAACTTGCACTAAAATACATTTAAATACTTGATTCCATGAGTCAGTTTATTGTAGTTTTTGATTTCTGTAAAATAAGAGAAACTTTTTGTATTTATTATTGAATAAGTGAATGAAGCTATTTTTAAATAAAAGTTAGAAGAAAGCCAAGCTGCTGCTGTTACCTGCAAAACTAACAAACCCTGTTACTTTGTACAAACATGTAAATATTTTGAGAAAAAAAATACAGTATAAAAATAGTTATTGACCAAATGCTACCAGGCTCTGCAGCAGCTCGGGTGCTTATAAAATGTTCATAGGGATGTTACAATATAATTTTGTTATTAAATATGCCATTATAATTATGTAATAACCAAAATTTCCACCTAGAATGTTTGGGGCTTTTTGGAAACGACAGTCTATTAGTACTTCCTTGTTTTATACACCTTGCTTCTGATAGAACGGAGTGTATGCTATGATTACAACTTTTATAGCCATTTTGGTAACTTAAACTAATTTTTTCACATTATATTGTTGCATCCCTACTTCTTCAGTCAGGTTTTTTGTGCTTTTACAATTTGTGATAACTGTGAATAACTGCTTAAAAACAACCCCAAATGGAAGCTGAATTTTTCTTCAGCAAAAGTAGTTTTGATTAGAACTTTGTTTCAAGCCACACACAAAACAAAAATCGTGTAAACATACTAGGATCATGTAGCAGGAACTCAAATTTAACTCTCTAGCTTATTTAACACAAAAATTTGGAAAAAAAAAAAAAAAAGGAGAGATGTGACTGCTTGCAACTGCAGGACCCCGGCAATAGGGTTTCGGAAGATGTAATTTTAAGATGTGTTTGTATGAACTGTTTGTTTACATTTCCTTAATTAAAACACACACACACAGTTTTGTGTTTGCTTGTAGAAACTTAATCAGCATTTTGAACCAGGTTAGCTTTTTATTTTGTACTTAAAATTCTGGTACTGACACTTCACAGGCTGAGTATAAAATGAAGTTTTTGTGTGCACAATTCAAGTGGACTGTAAGCTGTTGGTATATCCAGTGATGCAGTTCTGAACTTGTAATGTATATGGCATGATGTATTTTTATCTTACAGAATAAATCAATTGTATATATTTTTCTCTTGATAAATAGCTGTATGAAATTTGTTTCTTGAATATTTTTCTTCTCTTGTACAATATTCTGACATCCTACCAGTATTTGTCCTCCCGGGTTTTTGTTTTGTTTTCTGTTCTGTATAATAGTATCTAATGTTGGCAAAAATTGAATTTTTTGAAGTATACAGAGTGTTATGGGTTTTGGAATTTGTGGACACAGATTTAGAAGATCACCATTTACAAATAAAATATTTTACATCTATATAAGCTGCCTGAGTCTCTGTTAGCATTCCGGTCTCAACTTAGAAACCGATGAGCGTTTGAACTAAACCAGCAGGCTGGTCGCCGTTTCTGGGTGACTGGCCTGTGGATGCAGTCAGCTTGCTTCTCTCTCTCTTTAGATGTAAGTTCATAACTGAGGCCAAACAGACTCTTTCTGTGGTTGGGTAAAGAAGGGCAACTGGTTTCTTTTTAGGATGTTTTCAAGGCCAAAGTGAAAAATCTTCCTGGTGTTTCATTCCCTTGTTTAAAGTCTTTTTATTGTTAAATTCAGTCCTCTGATTTTTTTGGAAGCAGCTCTTCCAGACTTTCTGTGTGTAGAGACTTTATTTCTCCTGTTGTGTGTATTTCAGATTTAACTCAAAGGAGTTGCTAAGAATTAAACTGCCTAGAATCCCACTCAATTCATACAACAGCTTGGGCTTTGTGAACAGCCAAAAACAGCTTCTGTACCGTGCAGTTTTACAGCAAGCCTGCAGGCACCCACCATCTGACCGTTCGGCGTTTGCTGCTCACCGGAAGCCGCCGGCGTCTGTGAAGCTGTCCGTCGGGACGGGCCTGGACATGCCGGTGTCTGGCCGGGCTGGGAGGCCCTTCTTGGGTGGCCATTCCTCCTTGGATCTCACCCGCCTCTCACCACCCAGCAGGCAAGGACAGAGACCTGGCGTCACCGCCACCCCGAGGCCTGCCCGGCCAGCGAGCAGGGCGGTTCCGGCCGCCAGTGCCTCTGACCTACATGAACCTGGCTGCTTTCTCTGGGCCCCTCTGGTGACCATGTCTTTCCAGATCTAGGAATCCTTATTGGGTCTCAGAATCCGTGTATTAATGCTGTGTTGGGTTATGTTGCGCTCTTTAAAAACTTCGTTTATTTTGGTGGCAGTTGACTGATGCATGTCGCTTCGTTTTGAAGCTCGTTCTGGAAGCGTCCTGAGAGGGTACACGGGTGCCCTGGGTGTTGGGCAAGGGGGCTGCCTTGGCCTGTTGAGGTCACAGCTTTCCACGAGTTAGTCTTTCCTTGGAATGTGTTGTAGGCTTATTCTCGGGGGTCACACTTAGCCATGGACAGATGGACAGAGCCAGACTCAGAGACCCGTCTGCACGTTTCTGGACCCTCTTTCTCAGTGGCTCCTCCCTGCCCCACATTCCGTTCTGCAAATTCCAGTCTGTAGGTCCCCCGGCTCGCTCTCCCACCGTGAGTGGGAAACGACTCGCAGCTTCCAGGCGATCCCTGTTCCCGATCAGGGATCTACCCAGAGGCTTCCTCCTGTTTCCTGTCCCCCCGTGGCGGTAACACACAGGCCTCAGTGGGCAGCTTGTCCAGAGTTGACCTTGTCACCTGGGTACGTCATGGCCATTGCCTGCTCTGAGCGGACGTGGGGTCCGCTGGGCAGAACCCCACAGCTGCACCGCGGTACCTTCTGTTTCCTCAGCACCCGTCACGTCAGTCTTTCTGTTTTAACCATTTTAATGGTATCTGACTGGTTTTAACTTGTATTCTGTATTTCCCTGATAACCGTCTCTGACATTTAACCTTTTTCATACGCGGAGCCATTTTATGCATCGTTCCTTAAGAGTCTGTGAGCATTCTGTCCATTTTGAAAATCGGTTTAAATTTTTATCTTGGGCAGCACAGCACTGGGTCTGTGTGGCCGTGTGTCGGCCGCTCTCTGGTTGCCACTATTCACTCCTAGTGGGCGGGCTTCCCACTGCGGTCACCTCTCAGGAAGGTGCGGAGCGCAGTCTCATAACAGCTGCACATGCTCAGCTGCTCCCAGGGCATGTGGGATCCTCCCAGCCCCGGGCTTGAACCTGTGTCCCCTGCATTGGCAGGCAGAGTCGTCTCAGGCACTGACCCACCAGGGACGTCCCTTAAATTAATTGAGTTTTAAGCACTTCATACAATCTGGGTACAAGTCTGTGGTGTATAGACTTCTTCCTCAATTCTGTCTTCATCAGAAGATTTTAATTTTGATAAAATCATTCATTGATCTTTGATGACTGCTTTGAAATGAGTAAAGAAATCTTTGCCTCTCCTATATGAAGGTATTTTTCATTTTTCTCTAAAAGCTTTATAGTTTTCTTTAGACCTATGACTGTGTTGAAGTAAATTTTGTGTATAAGATAGAAGTCAAGGTTTATTTTTATCTGTAGGAACAGAAAATTACCTCCAGCACCAAAAAGATCCTTCACTATGTCCGGAGTTTGCTCAAGCTCATGTCCATTTATTTAGGTTTTCTTTAATTTGTCTTAGCAATGTTTTGTATTTCTCACTGTACAAATCTTAAAATTATTTTCATCTTTTTGATGCTATTGTAAATTAGTTACAATCCCTTTTTTTTTTTTGGAACCGTCTGTTGCTATAATGTGCTCAGTTGCTTCAGTTGTGTCTGACTCTTTGCGACCCCGTGGACTGTAGCCCGCCAGCTCCTCTGTCCGTGGGATTCTCCAGGCAGGAGTGCTGGGGTGGGTTGCCATTTCCTCCTCCAGGGGATCTTCCCAACCCAGGGATCGAACCCAGGTCTGCCTTCTTCTCCTGCACTGCCGGCGGATTCTTTACCATCTGAGCCACCTGGGAAGCTATATAGAGGTACAATTCACTTTTTCAATGTATTTGTGTTTTGTATTTTTGGCCGCGCAGCTTGTGGACATAGTTCTCCGACTAGGAGTTGAACTTGGGCCCTTGGCAGCAAGAGTCCCAGCCACCGGACCACCAGAGAGTTCCCACAGTGCATTTCTGTGTTGACGTCGTGTGGTCCAGATAAAGGCTTCGGGTGCCTCTGTTGCAGCCGATACCGCCCCCCTGAGACATCATTCTCACCCCACGCCCATAGCTGAGGAGACACTGCACGCTTGGTTTTACTCTGTGGGCTCTGGCTGCTGTACGATGACATGTGTCCACCTACGTGACAGGCTCATACACAGTAGTAGCTGCCCCGCCTGAAGAATCCTCTGGGCCCTGCCCGCATCTTTCTCCCCACATCTTATCCCTGGCGTCAAGTGATACATTACTGTCTCCGTGGTTCTCCCTTTCCAGAATGTCATGGAGTTGGAATCATATAGTATGTAGACTGCAGATGGCTTCTTTCTCTGAGTAACATACATTAAAGGTTCTCCAGGTTTTTTGTGGCTTGGTAGCTCATTTCTTCTTAGCACTAAATATTCCATTGTCTAGATGTAGTGGTTTACCTGTTCACCTATAGAAGGACATCATAGTTGCTTCCAGATTTTGGCAGTTACAAATGAAGCTGCTGTAAACATCTTGTGTGCAGGCTTTTGATCGTATGATGTGTTTAGTTTTGCAAGAAACCTCCAAACTGTTTTCCAAAGTGGCCATACCCTTCTGCATTCCCAGCAGCAGTAAATGAGAGAGTTCCTATGGCTTATCTGTTTTTAACATCTGCAGAATCTCTGGTCACATTGCCACTCAGTATTGGTGTTGGTAATTTCTTAATAGACAATTTCTCAGTTATCTTAATCTAGCTTTGGTTTCATAAACTTTTTGTTGTTTTCTCTTTCATGTCTGTCTAGTATGTCGTCTTTGCTTTTCTAAGTTTTTCTACTTTAAGGTGGAAGTTTGTCATTAATTTTAAACCTTTATCCTTTTCTAATACAGCTCAGTTCTATAAACTTGCCACGTAGGGAGTCAGCTACATCCTATAGTCTTTTTGATACGTTGCGTTTTCATTTTCAGGCAGCTGAAAATAGCCTTTTGGTTTCTTTGGGGACCCACAGAGTATTGGGAAATATGTTCTTGGTTGATCTTCGAGGTATCCACCCATCTATCTGGCTCGTGGATCTTAGCTCCCTGACCAGGGACTGACCTCTCAGCAGTGAAAACATGGAGTCCTAACCGCTGGACAGCCAGGGAATCCCCCAGGTATCTTTATCACTGATTTCTATTAGTTGTTACTGATTGCTACTGTGATTTGCATGAATTGAATTTATATAAATTTACTGATTTCTTTAATGTCCTGGAATGTGATCTTTGTCAGTAAATATTTCATGTGCACTTGAAAAGGGTGAGTATTCTTTGTCAAGCTGGTTAACAGTGTTTAAGTTTCCTTTATCCTCCTGTTCCATCCACTGTTTGGTGACACAGTTGAAGCCGTGTTGTCAGGCTTATAGGTGCTTGAGATTATAGAGGGGCATTATCTCCAGGGGCATTCTTTGCTCTGAAATCTCCTTTGTTGAATATTAATTTAGCTACTCTGGATATCTTCCAGTGGGTGTTCAGCATTTATATATCTCCCCATCCTTTCATTTTTAACACTTGTGTCGTTTTCTTTAAGTGAGTTTCTTACAGGCAGCGTATAGTTGGGTCTTCCATTTTTATCCTTCTAACTGGGGCACTTGGGCCCATTTACATAGCTAGTGCCAGCCTGCTGGTGGGCAGAGCAAGGTCCTCCAGTCTGCTTCCAGGGCGCAGGGGTCCCAAGCTGCTACCAGGCTGCTAGTGGCTGGCCCGCAGGCTGCAGGGCTGTGGTTTTCTCTGGGCCGATGGATGAGGCTCGTTGTGAAGCTCGGGCGGGTCTGCTGCCCGGGTGCTGTGTGTGGGGCCAAGCCCTGGGAGTCTGAAGGCACCCTGTCTTAGGTGAGTGGGTACCCGGTTAGACGTCTGGTCTGAGATGTGCCTGCAAGTTGCTGGGCCAGCGGGAGAATTCCAAGCTGGTGTTCACCAGCACACCCAGGATAGAACAAGCTCCTGGAAATGGATGCACCAGGGTCTGTCTGAGGGACAGGATGCCTCCTGCCTCTTTGGGAACTCTGCAAGACCAGTAGGTAGGTCTGTCTGCCCCAGGCTCCTTTGCAGTTAACTGCTTCTGCCCTAGGTCTCAGAGGGTGTGCAATGGTGTGAGCGTCTTTTCGGGTGAATTCTCTACTTCCCCCAGCTCTGTGACTCCTGGAAGTAAACTGGACTTGTCTTCCTGGTGCAAGACCCTAGGGCTGGAGCACAGCGTGGGGTTTGGACCCCCATTGTAATTGCTCTCCTGTCAGTGGGTCACACACCTGGGGGATGGGACTGAACTAGGCAGCGACTCCACCCTCCTACCTGTCTTGTGTGGATGGAGAGGATCTTTTCTGACAGGTTCTGGTCTTTTTCATCAATGGTTTTTCTGCAAATAGTTGTAATTTTGGTGTGCCTGTGAGAGGAGGCAAGCTTAGGGTCTCTCTGCTTTGCCATCCTGACCACTCTCCTCTTAGATGCTCCAAGATGTCATGGGAGCTGGACTTGGTTTCCAAGACTTCAGTGAGGCCACAAAGGCACAATCTGGGCTCAGGAGGACCCGTTTATATCTAATTAAATTACATATATAATTATTGCTTCTGATTTTGAAGTTAACTGTCTAGTATGTGTGTGTACACGTATTATCCTGTAACGTGTTTCAAATATGGTACTTAAACTTCGTGCTTCGACATAAGAAAAATTCCCCATGAGATTATTACCTCTCAGATGCACTTTTAGTGAAAAAACTCACTTTATATTTGGATATGTATAGTATATACAGATGATTCCTAAATTCATACCTCTGAGATATATCTTCTGAAATCCTGACCTCCTATTTTAACAACTCTACCTGGGTGTTTCACAGGCAACTTTGAGGCTGAACGTATGTGAATTTGAATACTTAAAAACTCACATAGTTCAAGCTAAGAAACAAACACCCCTGACGTCACTTAGGGCTGTGACCTACATCACTTACTGGTCCACCAGCCAAACCTCAGTGAGCTTCTTACCGTGTATCACACACAGAGCAGAGGCTCCAATACAAGACGAGAGAAAGAGCAGACACAGAGTCCTGGGGTAAAGACGCGAAAGGATCCTTTAATGTAAATGTGGATAGTACCATATTCATCAAAATAATTTATAATATTAACTGCCTCCTAAATATAATCTTATAAATGAATGCCTTCTGAAGTTAAAAGTAATGTGGATTCAGTATATTTAAAATTATTCAGAACATGGTAGTAGAAATTTAAAAATTAACCATCACCTATGAAATCTAAGAAGGGAAATCACGACAAGTTCCTGATCAAATAAATCTGAACAGACACATTGATCTCCTGGGCTTTATCCTTCTACACAGACTTGACTCTCGAGTTAACGCTGCATTCTGGTTTCCTACCATAAGGAGGAAATTCCTGAACAGCAGTCCACAAATGACTTCAGCCTCTTGGGGAAGCATACTTCTTCAGCTCCGTGGTGAGGATGAGCGTGACAGTCACCACTCCGGCCACAGCATCCACCTTAAGATTCCAGATGCCACTGCTGTGAGGGGGAGCCATCACAGATCGCCATGGCAACAGAGCCCTTGCGACTCAGCGGATCGACTCCTCGGAGGCACTGGCCCACTGATACCTGGTACAGCCGGTTATTCCTCTGGAAATAAAGTGGAGAAAAAACACCACAATTACTTGCGTTAAAAAAACTTACTGCCAGAATATGGTAAGGAGGAGGCAAAAATCTCGACGGGATGTGGAACAGAAGATGACTGACTTACGGGCTGCTGCACACTCAGAACCACCGTCTGCAAGCTAGACTAGGACCCCTCAGGCCTGTCCCTCTCCTCACACCTCCCATCACCATCACGCAAGCTCCTCACCCCAAAGGTCCACTGCTGGGATCCTCCAGACCCATGGCACTTCATGAGTCGTGGGGGGTCAGATGAGCGAGTTTCTGACATATCCAGGCAAAGGAGATTATTTAAGACCAATTCATGTTCTTCATTATAAATCCAAACCTGAGGAAGAAAAAAAAAAATGTTAAAACCTCAAATTTTGCTTTAGGTTCTGAAATTCAGATCGCATGACCCTTCACACATTTCGTGCGGCAGTGGACTGACTTGACTGACTGAAGATCCCGCCATTTCCCACCGCTTTAACTCTGGGCCTGTGTGAGGACAGCAGGAGCCCAGCGAGGCTACTGGTTTGCCCTGTGCACACAGAAGACTCAGGGCTTCTATTATGAGCTCCACATCCCTCATCACGGCGGCCTAGAATATTATACTCTAATCCCGGGCCCAGTTTCACTGATGTCTTTATGGTCTCCCAGTCTTTTCAGGAAAAACAGGCCTGATGTGGCTGAAATGGACAAGTGCAATGAATAATTCTTCTCCAACATGCAGCATCGGTAAGTCTAAAAGGAAAGCATTTTCTCCTACCCTCTGAATATTGCTGCTTTTTCATATGGGTCCAAGACGTGTGCTGAGTCTGTTCACGTGGGGAGAGGGCTCCCCATCACTGCGACAGAACATCGCCTATGTTGCCTGACAAAGGAGCCATGGGCCCACGTGTGGCTGATGAGAACTGGAAGTGGACTGTTAAAATGTATTTCACTTTAATTAGTTTAAATTTCAACAGTCCCACGTGGCTAGGGTGCTTCAAGTACATTCCGTGCAGTCACGACACAGAATGGATAGGAGAATCACTCCACCTCCTCAAACGTCCTAACATTTTCCTGGAATGAACTTCGGTCATCTCATCCTCACTACAATTTACCACTTCCCTATCCACAATACGGACAGCACTTGCACCCAGATCTGGCACAAAATCCTTTTTCAACCGTGTTTTCCAGTGTGTTAGTGTGCATGGACTCTAGAAATATGCTGTTATGAAACTGCATGCTTTGAAATCTATCCCAAAAAGTCCCAGGTGTTCTTTCCATTTCTGAATGACCCTGTCCACCACTCAGAATCACTGAAAGGACACATACAGTGTGAGAATAAATTATGTGAATGACACGAATTGAAATTTTGTTGTGGTTCCCTCTGAACTACTAAAAATGAGGAAAACTCAGTTCCACAGAAAACTTGAAAGAAGGTGTATTTCCTTTGCCATTTAAATAAATCCATATAGCTTTCAATTCATACACTTCAAGTTCATTCTGTATAACTGAGAAGAATGCTCTAATACTACAGGAGACAAGTTAATGATCTCTAAAATCACTCCCAACCTAAACAACTAACTTCAGCAAGCAGTGTCTGAGAGAGTTTGACAGCCCCATGTAAATCAAGGAAGTTACAGCATACGCAAAAAGACTCAAAATGGCTAAAACACTTAAATGTAAGACATGACACCATACAACTCCTAGAAGAGAACATAGGCAACACATTCTGACCTTTTAATTGCACCAATGTTTCCTTAGGTCAGCCTTCCAAAGTAAAAGAAAGAAAAGCAAGCAGAAACGGGACCCACCCAAACTTACAAGGTTTCTACACAACAAAGGAAAGAAACCGTAGTGAGATGAATCGACAGCCTACGTGTGGACTGGGAGGAAATATTCACCAACGACGCAACCGATGACTTAATTTCCAAAATAGTTAATACAGCTTAACAGCAGCAACAAGCCATCCAATCAAAAAGTGGGCAGGAGACTCTAAGGAAGACATACAGATGACCGACAGGCACAGGGAGACCCTCGACACTGCTAAAATGCAAGTCAAAACTGCACTGAGCTACTACCTCACAATGGTCAAAAAGGCCATCATTAAGAAGCCTACAAATCACGTGTGGAGAGGGTCTGGAGAAAAGGGAACTCTTCGGTACTGTTGCTGGGAAAGTCAACTGGTGCAGCGACTGGAAAACAGTATGGAGGGTCCTCAAGAACCTAAGCGGAGTCGCCACGTGACTCAGCAGCCCCACTCCTGGGCACGCATCTGGACAGACGAACTCAGAGCCGTGCACCCCTGCGCTCACAGCAGCACTGCTCACAATAGCCAAGACGTGAGCAAGCCAGATGCCCGTCAACAAAGGACGGGCAAGGACGGCGTGGCGCCTGGCAACAGGGCACCACTACCCAGCCCTAAGAATGGAACAGCGCCATCTGCAGCGACACGGACAGGCCTAGAGATCATCCTACCAAGCGAAGTCAGTCAGAGAAAACTACCGCACAATGCCACTTACGTAGAATCTGTAATGTGACAGTCATGGACTGGTCTGTGATGCAGAAGCAGGTCACAGAACACACTTGTTGCCAGGCGGGGAGAGGGACGGACTGAGAATGAGGGGTTAACAGATGCAAACTATTAAGGAACAGCATGGTCCTACCGTGTAGCCCAGGAACCATATTCAACATCCTGTGATAAACCCTAATGGAGAAGAATATGAAAACCTGTATGTATAATATATATGTATTCTACTTTCCTGTACCGTAGAAATTAACATCATAAATCAACTATGCCTCATTAAAAATAAACCCAAACTATAGAAGGAAAGTCAGACTAAAATCCTGATGTCTGTTGCCCCGCCCCACCCTCAAGTGTGACTGCAGGCACTTCCCTGAAGGACCCCCCGCAGGCACCGCTCACCTGGTTTGGGTCACTGTAGTCACACACCTTCAGCACTACGAGGCCTCCCTTCTCACTCGGGCGGCCCTGGGCCACCAGACACTTGTTGGTCTGAAGGTGATAGAGCTATAAAAGAAGAGATTGCTCCAAACATGGTACGTATGGATGGACAGAGAAGAAACATGAAAATACTATTTCAAAGGTATGGATTTGCAATGTCCTAAAAAGAGAAGCATTTTTTATTACTGAATTCTGGTTTCAGCACATAGGATCATCACAGCAGACTTCAAGGTTACGGGCAATTTTAACAACATATGCAGGTGGTGTCAAGTAGAAATTGCACCTAAAGATACAAGATTGCTCGCCTGCTCCAGGGGAGAAAGGAAATCAGATTCACCATCTCTGCACTAAAGAACCTGAAGACGGCACTGAGAACCAGACACAGGAAGTGGAAGCAGCCAGCACCTAGTTAGATACGCACGCACGCCTGCGTGGAGATAAACACAAACGGTACACGCCACAGCAACTGCCAAGACGGTTTACATCCGAGTGGCTTGTCTAGGCAGAGTGGTCAGTGCTTGCTTAGTTGCTCAGCCATGTTCAACTCTTTGCAACCCTATGGACGGTAGCCCACCAGGCTCCTCTGTCCATGGGATTCTCCAGACAAGAATACTGGAGTGGGTTGCCATACCCTTCTCCAGGGGATCTTCCTGACCCAGGGATCGAACCAGGGTCCTCCCTCATTGCAGGCGGATTCTTTACCAGCTGACCTAGCAGGGAAGCCCAAAGTGATCAGTTTGAACGTTAAATGTGATTACATACGCAAGGCAGTAACAACAGGGATTTCAACTATATGGTATGCACCCATTTTTACTTAAAGGGAAAGTACATAGTAATAAACATTGCGATGACTTTTATAAGGTAGAGAGAACAAAACAGGAGAAAGCTCCAGGTTTCATTCCAGCCACTGAAGAGCTGCCGACACTGAAAGAGCCCAGGGCACGGGGCATGCAGTCTGCAGTCACACCACGCCGGGACCCGAGCCGCCAGTTTTCACTTCCCATCTGCAGCAGCCCCATTTCTCCTTTCAGCTTCCTTTCTGGACTCTGCCAAATGAATTTTACACTCACGTACAATGTCTTTATTTGTGTCTTCACATTTATAGCCTCTTGGAAGCTAGCACATAGCTTAGAGAATATGCTGTGTTTTCTCTAACACTGACCGGTAAGGGATCTTAATATAAACATCAAAGATACTAAATATACCTGAAAAGCAAGCTAAGGCTATCCTTAAATATTCTATGAAGTATACAATGTTTATTTTATTAGACACCATTTACTGAAACACTATGATACAATCACTTTCTTACCCTTCCGCGCTGAAGGACTTTGGGGCGTTTTGGCCCCCTGTTGATAAAGATGGGTTGCTGGGGTTTGACATTGGGCCCAGATATCTGCATCTCCGGGTAAATGTTATCCAAATACCATTTAAATGATTTACAATCCAGCTTCTTCCTTAATTCAACACGCTCACTGATGTTTCCATAATTTCTGGTTCTCAGATCAGGTCTTAAGGAAAAATACTGCTCCTGAATTTAAAAAAAAAAAAAAAAAAGGTAAGTGAATGGGTTTTTTGGTCGCCTCAGTAAAGTCATTAGAGAGGAAACACTGAAAGCTGTGTACGGCAGGAGAGGAAGCAGGGGCTGAGCCCGGGCAGCAGCGGAGGAGGAGCCTGGCTCTGCAGGAGTCCTAAGAGCTCAGAGAGCGGAGCCGCTCATTACCTCTCACAGACGAGACACTTGGAAAAGTTAAAAAGGAGTCACAATAAAAAAACTGAGTGAAAGCCTGGGTGAAGAGAAAAGAGACCCAGAGAGAAGCAGCCGGCACCCCGTCCCCAGGGTTGAGCGGCTGTCTGCAGCCTTTCCGAGGCCGGGCCTCACCTTGTATTCATCCAGCCACACGTGCGCCAGCCGCAGGGAGTTGTGCGTCATGGTGTCCTGGCCCTCGGGGGACCCGTAGGGCCGCCTTTTCCGGAAAATGTGTCCAACTCTAGAGCAAGGGATGATGAACAGCTTACCCCCACACATCCAGATCTGGTCGGAAGCAGAACACGTGTTAATAGTGCCCACGGTACTGCGGGGTCAACACGCGGCTTTCCTGAGATTAACTTCTATTAAACAGGTGTCTGAGACCCTGCAAGGGGTCTTAGCAGAATAAAGTCAGAGTACGTATTTTAAAATTATCTGTCTTTAAACCCTAAAAACACTGCAGCATTCTTTTACTCTCCTGTGTCTAAAACTGTCTTCCCAGACATGAGGTCTTGACAGATCAAGGAAGCGGACCTTCAGGACTTAGGGACAAAGAATGCTAATCAATCCTCTAATCTCAGTTTCACACATACTTTCTCATAAATACACACATTTTTAGAAAAACATGATTTTATAAAAAATACAGAGTGAAGAGTCAGAAGATCTTAGTTCTGGTCTAAATTTTGCCCTTGACTGAGTCACTTTAGTTATTTTAATTTTTATGAGATTCAGTTACCTTATCTACAAAGTAAGACTAATAATATCTATTACAACTCACAACTTGCAAATTGTAAAGATTACGTAAGAAAAACTGGGATCAATACACTTGCAAAGATACAAAACGACATATACAAGGTATTACGGTATCTGAATGGGGATCCTGAGACACACCAGGAAATGTGAACGAGAGCAAGAAATCCGCATTCTGTCCCTTGCCCTCTTTCTGCCTTTTCCAAAGCTCGCGTCCTAACCACGAGCTGAGCTCCCTGAGCCACAGACCCCACCCACGGCCGTCATCTTTCCAGCCTCAGCAATGAGCGAAGAGATTCTGAAGGGTGGATTTCCTCTCTAGGTTGGCGGAATCTGTGTACAAAGGATTCAGCAGTCTATGCGGGGGCGAGTATAATTGATCATGTCAACTGGGCTGCTCCCGAAAGTAAGCAGGAGCTATTAATAAAATTCTCCAGGAGACGGGTGTAAACAAGGGTGATCTCGGGCAGTCAGGAAAATATGATGACCAGAACTGTATATATATCCTAGGTCATCAAATAAGATTAATGGACAAAGGGAAAACAAAACTCTAGAGTCAATGCACACAAAGACCTCTTAATTTATACCACCTATCACTTTAAAATTCTTGTAAACATAAGGCTTCTCAGAGGCTTTTGCTATTTTGAATGGTATTATCTACATCATAAATTATGGTGAAATAGTTAAGATAGAGAATTTACAGAAAACATGGGCTCACAGATGAAAATTACATTTCACTGCAGTTAATTAACATACAAACAAAAATTTACCCGAAATGATATTTCTAAATTTTCTCCTCCCCAGATATCCATGCCACCATCATACTGTCCAAGTTCACTGAAATAGTTTCTGTTCATGGCAAACAACCCTCCAGCCATTGTAGGTGACCTAGAAAAGGAAGACAGTTACTGCACCAATTCTACAGTCAGTCATCTATTTGTTTTTTTTAAAAATTCAGTGCAGTTTTAGAACATTACTAATAAAAACTCATGTCACCAACTCAATGAACATGAGTTTGAGCAAGCTCCCGGAGATGGTGAAGGACAGGGAAGCCTGGGGGGGTGCAGTCCACGGGGTCAGAGTCGGACACGACTGAGTGACTGAACGACGACGAGAAACTAGATTATTCTGAAATGTTTAATTCATGAGGGAAGAGCTGGGCTGCCTAATTCTCTAGATCGTGAGAGCTGGCAAGTGAAGGCTACTTTTCTAAGCATCACAAGTCCTTTGTTTTTTTACTTATGACTATGGTTGACAGAAATCCACCTGAACTGTTTAACTTCTGTTGACAGCCCAGAGCCCCTGGGATAAAAACTGGGCTCCAGGGCCTGACAAGAAGAGACCAGACAACACCACACTCTGACCTGGACGCGCGTGGTGGACCAGTGGTGCTCGAGCAGACGCTTCACTAAGTGTGGGGCATTTTCAGTGGTCACAGCTCAGGGGGACAGGTGCTGCTAAATATCCTGAGATGCACAAGCGAGCCCCCCATCCCTGCCCCCGCCAAGAAGAACCATCTGGCCCCGAAGGTCAATCCTGCCACAGCAGAGAAACCCTGTGTTTGTGAGAATCTGATGCAGACTGGCTCCCACAGAGACTCCAGCCTGGATTTCAGTCGTCTCACTTCCTGGAACTCTGCACCAGGAGTCATGGAGTCTAGTCCTGAGCTACTTCTCAGAGAGACGCAATATTCTCTGCAGGAGAAAACTGCCCCTGTATGAATGTATTTCTATCATTTTTCATATACAGTGTCTGCCATTAGAAATAAACAAGCAAACTAACAAATAACCAGGCAATCAAGAAGATAAATCACACGAAAGTAAAAAAGAGAAACCATCTAAAACAGAAACACATGGGCAGGGGTTTCAGGTAACAGAGTCCTATCAGGCAGAGACCAACAACTGCTCAACACGTTCAAGCATAAAAGATAAGACTGAGAATTTGGCAGATAATTAGATGCTATCAATAAACCAAACTTATGCATATCTGAAAAACACTTCAGACAGTTTCAGAAAAAAAATGTAAGCAGCCGATGAAAAGAGATTGCCTTAAAAAGAAACAAAAATAAGACAGTTGTTGACATCTCACCAGAAACAGAAGCCAGAAAGTTCTTCAACAACACCTTCAAAGCCCCAAGCATGCATCTGCCAATCTAGAGCTGGATATCAAGTAAAATTACTTTGCAAAATAATGATGAAACAAAGACATTTTCAGAAAAGGAGTAATCTCACCTGAAGTTTCAGCAAAAACAAACACTAAAATGTGTCCTTCAGTCAGAATGGAAATAAATCCTAGGGGGAAGCTTGCAGATGCAGAAAGGATAAAAGGGAAGTACATGCTGCTGCCGAGTCGCTCAGTCGTGTCCGACCCTGCGCGACCCCAGAGACGGCAGCCCACCAGGCTCCCCCGTCCCTGGGACTCTCCAGGCAAGAACCCTGGAGTGGGTTGCCACTTCCTTCTCCAATGCATGAAAGTGAAAAGTGAGAGTGAAGTCGCTCAGTCATGTCCGACTCTTAGTGACCCCATGGACTGCAGCCCACCAGGCTCCTCCATCCATGGGACTTTCCAGGCAAGAGTACTGGAGTGGGGTGCCATTGCCTTCTCCGGGGAATTATAATAGCTGCTGCTGCTGCTAAGTCGCTTCAGTCATGTCCAATTCTGTGCGACCCCATAGACAGCAGCCCACCAGGCTCCCCTGTCCCTGGGATTCTCCAGGCAAGAACCCTGGAGTGGGTTGCCATTTCCTTCTCCAATGCATGAAAGTGAAGTGAAGCTGAAGTCACTCAATCGTGTCTGACTCTTCACGACCCCATGGACTGCAGCCTACCAGGCTCCTCCGTCCATGGGACTTTCCAGGCAAGAATACTGGAATGGGGACTATATAGCTAAACCTAAATAAATAACACCTGCATAAAAAGTGGCTTGTGGGGTTAAACATACACACCCATATTCAACACAACCTGAGGCGGGTAACTGGGTCAGGAGGAACATTCTGAGATCCTTGCTCTGTCTGGAGAAAGTACCAATTTATATTACACTTTGATAAGTCATGGATGAGGTTATATTCTCTAAGGTACCCACTCACTAAGAACAGTACATAAGAATGTATATAATGTCTAATAACGGGTGGCCATTGGGAACAGAATAATAAATCGGAACTCAGACCAAAAGGGCAGAGAGAAAAGAATACAGAACAGATAGAAAGCAAAGAGTACCACTGTAATCATAAACACAAAAATATAGGTGATATTACTGAATGGAATCAAGCCCAATGAAAACAAAGTTTCCCACACTGGTTTAGAAACAAAAGTAACTATATCTGCTTCCTGGAACACATAAATATAAGATCACAGGAAGGCTAACCACAGAAAGGAAGAGAAGTTATCTAATTAAATACTAACGGAAACAAGCTGGGACAGGCATATTAAAGCACATTAATGTCAGACTATACGGTGAGAGTTCCACTATTCTACAAGTATACAGTGCAAGACGATTCATAATGAAACACCGTTTTCATTCACCAGAAGATACATTAATTCTAAACTGTCGTGCATCTATTAACATGGCCTCAAAATATATGAAGAAAATAGATAAACAACTACCAGGAGAAACACACAACTGTAGTGGGAATTAACACACCATTTAAACAACTGATAGAACATATAAGTTTTTAGAAAGAGTATTTACAATAAACTTGACCCAACAGATGCTGAATCCCATCTTGACAGCTGCAGAAAATACAGATTCTGACCACAGTGTAAGCTAGGATTAAAAACGACTACAAAATCTCTATATGCCTGTAAAATAATAAATGTACTGCCAAATAAACTATAGGTCAGAAAAAATACAACAAGGAAGACATTTTTAAATAAATGACAATTTAAAATGATATGTCACAATTTGTGGGATGCAGCTAAGGCTATGATTAGAAGGAAACTAACAATCTTTATATAAGGCTAAAAATTTTAAAAATCTAAAGATACAACTCAAGAAGTTAGCAACCTTGCTAACCATTCAGAGAAGGGTGCCACGTGATGCTGTCAAAAGTCAGAACAAAAAACTTTTTTTTTTTTAAGTATCAAAAAGAACCAATACAGAAACAAAATAACCACAGTGCAACAGGAGAGAGGGGGCCTGGAGCGGTGTGAAGCTCACCAAGTCTTCCTTCTCCCAGCAGAGCAGGCCTGAACTTGGTGTGATGTTGGAAAGAGGACTACACGTACCGTTTCCAGTTCAGGAAGTAACCAGAAGACCAGAAAATAAAACCGGTTAAAAGGAACTGCCTCTGGGGGGCAGGACTGAGAAAGGGGGCAGGGGTAGAGCTGGTTACTTCTCATCCTAAATTGTTCTACAACTGTGATATGTTATTGTGAATGCATGTTTTCGATTTAAAATGATATAAAAATTAAACACACACCCGTGAAGACGATGAAGACAGTGACCGCTGCACTGAAACGACAGAATACGGAGAGGAGTCTGGGGAGCCGCTGCCTTGCCCTGGCGAAGGAGCGCTCACAGAGGGTCGGCACTTGCCTGCCTCCAGTCCCAGAACGGAAGGGCGCAGGCGGGGACACACACGGTGCCCATGGGCAGCCCTGCTCTCCCGAGGGGCGCTCGTTACCAGACTCCCATCTGCAGGGCCAGGAGCGGAGGCGGGCAGAGCACCACACTGAACGCCCTGGCAGGAAGAAGAGCTGCCAGCCTGTGGAGACACAAGAGCACTGAGAGCTGGGGGCGTCTCCACGGGCTTCCCAGAAAACTGCCGCAAAGTCTAAGAGCAGAGGACACCCCACCCTGCCAGGAACTCAGGTCAGCAACCTGAGCTGGCCGGGCCTCCATCAGCCTCCCCTCCAAGCCAGCTTCACATCAAAGGAAGCTGGCAAGTACCCGAAGGCCAGCTGAGGAGCCAGTGGCATTCCAGTGGGAGGTGTGGGCAAAGTGTTCTCGACTACAAGCAAAGACAGGCATGCCTATGACTGGGCAGCTTCACTCCTGCAAACCAGAAGCCATGAAGCAGAATGCTGACAACAGCTTTGACAAAATTCAATACCCATTTATGATAAAATTCTCCAGAAAGGAGGCACAGAAGGAACCTACCGCAACATAATAAAGGCACAGCAAACATTATTCTCAGTGGCGAAAAACAAAGTATTTAAGATCAGGTACAGGACAAGGCCGCCCACTCGCCACTATTATTCAACATAGCTTTGGAAGTCCTACCCACGGCAATCAGAGAAGAAAAAGAAATAAAAGGAATCCTGATTGGAAAAGAAGAAGTAAAATTCTCAGTCTGCACATCACATGATACTACACATAGAAAACTCTAAAGATTCCACCAGAAAATTATTAGAGCTGATCAATGGATATAGTGAAGTCACAGGGTACAAAATCAAAGCACAGAAACCCCTGCATTCTTACATACTAACACTGAGAAATTAGAGAAGTTAAGGAAACAATCCTGTTCACCACTGCAACAAAAAGAATAAAATAGCTAGGAATAAACCTACTTAAAGAGACAAGTATATATAGTTTTCTGTATACAGTTTATACAATATACAAGTTTAAACTATTTACAAGTATATAGTTACAGAAAACGATAAAACATTGATGAAAGAAACCAAAGACAACAACCAGTTGAAGAAATATACCATGTTCTTGGACTGGAAGAATCAGTGTTGTGAAAATGACTATACTACCCAAAGCAATCTACAGATTCAATGCAATTTCTATCAAACTAACAATGGTATTTGTCACAGAACTATTAATAATAGAACAAAAAATTTCACAATTTGTATGGAAACACAAAAGACCGCAAACAGCCAAAGCAATCTTGAGGGAAAAAACAGATCTGGAGGAATCAACCTTTCTGACTTCAGACTACACTACAAAGCTACAGTCACCAAGACAGTATGGTATCAGCACAAAACCAGAAATACAGCTCAATGGGACAGGACAGAAAGCTCAGAGATAAACCCATGCACCTATGGGCACCTTATCTTTGATAGAGGAGGCAAGAACAATGAAGAAAGCCTCTTCAAAAAGTGGGGCTGGGAAAACTGGACAGCTACATGTAAAAGAATGAAACTAGAACACTTCTAACACCATACACGAAAGTAAACTAAAAATGGACTAAAGGCTTAAATGTAAAGTGAAAGTGAAGTTGCTCGGTCATGTCCAACTCTTTGGGACCCCATGGACTTTAGCCAACCAGGCTCCTCCATCCTTGGGATTTTCCAGGCAAGAATACTGGAGTGGGTTGCCACTTAAGCCAGAAACTATAAAGCTCTTAGAGGAAAACATATGCAGTACAGCTTTGACATAAATGACGGCCAGATCCTCTTTGACCCACCTCCTAGAGTAATGGAAATAAAAACAAAAACAAACAAATGGGGTCTAATTAAACTGAAAAGCTTTTACACAGCAAAGGAAACAAGTAAAAGACAAGTCTCAGTGAAAGGGGAAAAAAGACAACCCTCAGAATGGGAGAAAATAATTGCAAATGAAACAACTGACAAAAGATTAATCTCCAAAATACACAAGCAGCTCATAACAGCTCGGTATCAGAAAAACAGCCTAATCAAATAATGGGCAGAAGACCTAAACAGACATTTCTCCAAAGACATACAGATGGCCAATAAATGAAAAGATGCTCAACATCACTAACTATTAGAGAAATGCACATCAAAACTGCAATGAAGTATCACTTCACACCAGTCAGAACGGCCATCATCCAAAAAGCTACAAACGATAAATACTGCAGAGTGTTGAGAAAAGGGAGCCATCCTACACTACTGGTAGGAACGTAAACTGATACAGCCATTACGGAGAACGGTATGGAGAGTCCTTAAAAAACCAGGAATAAACCCACCATATGACCCAGCAATCCCGCTACTGGGCATACACCCTGAGAAAGCTGCAACTCCCCAGTGCTCACTGCAGCACGTCTACAATAGCCAGGACAGTGGGAGCAACCAAGATGCCCATCCAGACGGGTGAATGGGTGAAGGAGATGGGGTACATGTGCCCAGCGGGCCACGGAAAGAACGGAGTTGAGTCAGCTCCAGCGGTGGATGAGCCTAGAGCCTGTTATACAGAGTGCAGTCAGTCAGAAAAGCAAAGAGATATTAAAATACACGCACAAAAGTACATTTATCTCCATATAGTGTGTGTGTATATATATAGTGGAGGACAGAGGAGCCTACCGTGATGCAGTCCATGGGGTCACAAAGAGTTGGACATGACTTGGTGCCTGAACAACAACATGGAATCCAGAACAATGGTACTGATGGACCCAAGTGCAGGAAAGGAACTGGGGACGCGGTGTAGAGAACGGACTTGCGGATACAGTGGGGAAGGAGAGCGTGGAATGAATGAAGACAGCAGCATCGACAGGCGCTCCATCATGTGTAAAACAGACAGCTGGCGAGAAGCTGCTGTAGAACGCGGCGAGCGCAGCCTGGCACTCTGATGACGTAGAGGGGTGGGATGGGAGGGGGGAGGGAGGATACGTGGATAATTATGGCTGAGCTGCGTTGTTGTATGGCAGAAACCAACACAACAGTGGAAAGCAACTTTCCTCCAATTAAAAAATACATTAAAAAGAATGCTGACAACAGTAGTGTGTATAAGGTGGGGGAAAAAAAAACAATTGAAAACAACCCAACTGCCCCACCAACAGTAACTGGATAAATGTTATGATATGTTAATATAGTAATTATAAAAAGCAATGAAAATGATTCAACTACAGCCATGTAATGCACCACAGAGGCTTTTAAAGCAATGTGACTAAAAGCAAGATGAATCACAGCTTCATTTTCATGAAGTCTGAGAGCAGGGAAAACGGCACTAAATTACCATTTAGTCACACATCGGTGGTGAAACTACAGGAGAGCAAGGAAACGAGGAGGGTCAGGGCAGTGATGCCTCTGCGGACCAGGCCAGGGGCTGTGGCCAGGAGGAGGTACAGAGGGCATGTGGGCGCTATTTCTCGATACAGGCGGGAGTTTCACAGGTGTTCATATAATCATTTATTAAATTGTAGGCATATATATTTACACACACAGATGTGTACTTTTTTACATATGCTATTTTTTACAATAAAAAACTTCTTTAAAGAAAGAAGACCCAAGACCTTTAAAAAGTATACATACAGATAAACATGAGATTGACATGAGAAATTTAGAACAAAAAACAAATAAGAAATAACATATAGGAGCAGATTTATAACATTCGAGAATATGGATGAAAACTGAAAATAATTCACATACTATGACTCTGTGTGGGGCGTCCCTTGTGGCTCAGGCGGTAAAGAATCTGCCTGCAGTGCAGGAGACCTGGCTTCGATTCCTGGGTGGGGAAGATCCCCTGGAGAGGGAAGTGGCACCCACTCCAGTATCCTTGCCTGGAGAAACCCATGGAGAGAGGAGCCTGGCGGGTACAGTTCACGGGGTTGCAGGAGCCGGACATGCCTGAGGGACTAAACCACCACCACGGCTTTGTGTACTGCTGGTGGGAATCCATCCTAAAATCCTAACTGCAGTTATGTACTAAATGCTCTTCACAGCACCATCACACCAGCAAAGAACTGGAGATGTGTTATGACCAACGCAGTAACCATGGGGTCTGGTAAAAACAACACAGGGGGTCCCTCCAGGCGGTCTGACACAATTATCCCAGGATATTGTTGACTTCTCCTGCCTTTCTCACTGAGATATAAATCCTGAGAGCATGGACAATTCCTTATCCATAAATCTTTCCTTAGGTCTTGGCAGAGTACATAAAATTCAGCAAGCACTAAAAAAATTTGTCACGGACAAACAAGCCAACACTTGTGCTTTCTGCAAAGCTTTGAGCATGTTTTCTCTTCGGGGAACTTTTCCAACAGACAGGAGAAAGCTTACTTTATGGGTGCAGTCGCTCCCTCCGGTCCCCCGAGCTCAGAAAGCGGGACGAGGTCCCACTTGAAGTGCAGCCCCCAGTTGAAGCCGCCCCGCACCACCGGGGACGAGCTGTAGGCCAGCGTGTCGGCGCTGATGATGTCGATCACCGGGCACACGACGGTCCGCCGGTCCTCCCGGATGGCGGCCAGCAAGGGCTGCAGCCACAGCACGTTCACCTCACAGTGGCTGTCCAGGAACACCAGGACTTCTCCTGCGGAGGCAAGCCACAGAGGCCCTGGGGTCAGCGCCACTCGAGATTCAAGAGTGGCCCCCAGCTCCAGAGAGAACACCTGTGCAGCCGGGAAAGCTGACCGCCACCCTTCCAGCCCCAGCTACCGACTCGGTCCTGGGAGTCCGTTAGGCAGCAAATCCTGCTTCAAGGGTGCTGCCACGACTGAAGAACATAGACCATAAAAGCAAGTCTTGAGAAAAGTTACAGACAATTCATATTCTCCTCAGTAAAAAAAAAAAAAAAAAAGACTCTGAGTCTCAAAGAACAATCCAGTTCTCTGACAGCCAGGTATGGAGCAGTGCAATAGGCGTGGTCAGCTGTGTCTATTTTTATTACAATTATTGTAATGGATATATCTGAATTTACTATGTAACAGGTCCCTGCCTCAGCAAACCGAGGCTAGAGAACGTAGCTCACTCATAAACGTGACCTGTTACTGACTGTTTCGACAACACAGGATTCTCAGGAGAAGGGCATGCGGCCACCGCATGGCTCCCTGCTCCCGTGGATCCGCCACTCGACAGCCACGTGACCATCTCGCCCTCCGTTTCCCACATTTCCTTTCTAATTCCCTGTCTCATGGGCTACAGGATACACTTTTCTTCTCGTCAGTAAAACAAAAATCGTGAGGATTTTCTCATGCATTTTTAACTCTGCTTGATAAACATGAGCAGGAGTGAGGGTTTCTTTGATAACTTAATGGTTATTCCTGAACCCCTGAGAAACTTAGAATCTCATCATCAGACAGACAGCATTATTATTATTCCAAAGCTTATCTATGAAATAAATGTACTGATATAGATTTTACATGGATTTCATAAAGCAACCAACACATCCTATTTCAATTAACAGCAGCAGAACCTCCGGCAAGAAAGTCCTCCAGTATGACGGTGACTTGGCCGAGTCCTTCCGTGCCTGTGAACAACCTTCATGAGGTCACCAGGCGTCATTTAATACAGAAAGGCAAACTGTTCAACCTCTTATCAAGGTTCCTTTAAGGGGAAAATTTACTAATAGGTTTTAATTTGAAAAATATTACTTTTTCTATAAAAGTCAGTTTAACTAAATGAAGGAAGGTAATACATGGTCACACTGAACCTGAGACCGATTTCCCCAAAACTTTTTTTTGACAGATCCCAAACTATATTTGAACAAGAACCAAGACAACAAAAAGAAAAAAACTAGATGACAACGGCTGCCTGAAAAATAAAAGCTTGCAGTAACAATGTACTGGGAAAGTGCAGTGTTCTGTGACACAATCTTGCCATACCCCACAAACACCCTCGTTTCCTATCTGGTGCCTTCTGTAAGTCAAAACAGCCAAGTCAGACAGTCTTTCTTTGACTAGAACTCTACAGAAGAAAAACCATAAGCCCTGAATTCAACCTGCATATGACTGTGGACTGGATGGAGGGGAGCTCCGTCTCATTTTTTGTTAACTGCTTCTGTTCACTGCAGGTGTAAGACAAAGGAGGGAAGAAGGAAGACTGTACAAATGAAGTCACAAATAAACCCCGCAAACGGGACAGGGGGTGTTCAGGAGAGGTGGAGGCAGACAGCAGCACCAGCCACCGAGAACCCCAGGGACCCATCATCCTGAGGAGGGCAGTGTATGGGAAGGCAGATTTTCTCACCATGAGGGGATGCCCCACCAAAGTTTCCGAATTCCACAGTCATCTTCATGATTCTTTTTTTGGAGGGGGGGGGCCATATTTCCAGGTACTACATGAAATATTAGATACCTAATATTTTTAAACAAATTCATTTAACTTAAATAAATGTATTTTAAAAAGGAAAAGCTTTTATCCAGATCATAAATGAAAATTACCAGCACCAACCTTCCATAGAGATAAACAAATCTGAACCGATACGACGGAGCTGAAGAGAAGCAGAGAAGCAGACCAGTGAGGACCCCAGAGCTCGCCTTCCTGGGGCCTGGGCTTTGGGACAACGGGGCCTGGTTACAACGGGGCTCCATTAGGGAAAGGCCGTTCCCAAACTGCACAAGCCTCATCTCTCCTGCCGCTACTGCCCACTAAAACTCCACTTGTCACAGACCGGTGCGGAATCATGAGGGCGGAGAACAGAGCTCTCATCACTCAAGAAGAGCCGGTGGGAAGTTCTACCTGTTGCATGGGCTGCTCCAATCATTCTTCCTCGAATCAAGCCCTCGCGCTTTGGATTTCTTATCACTTTGATTTTTCCAGGGAGGTATTTCTGGATGTATTCATCTAGTTCTCCTTTCAGATCATCTGAAAATTGAAGATTGTTCAGACCACATGAGACGCAGGCACAGGCACGTTAGAGACTCTAGAGCTGTGTCTGCTGCTCGCAACAAATGCTCAAGTAAACATTACAGAACCTTCTGCTTTATTGTAAAAGGAGAGCACAGCTTATCCTGAACGGAAGAAAAAGGAAGAGAATGAGGCGGAAGAGTCGGAATACTAGCCTAAAGGAGTAGTTACTTTACTTACAGACTTTTTGTATTTCCATAGCAACTAGCTCAACACTTTGCATAAAGAATGTTTAAAATGAGTATTTTGAGTGTAGGAATGTTCAGCTGACTACATACAAATCAGACTTAAAGAAGAAACTGATATGTAAATGCCTTTTTTCAAAGTAATTTAAGTCGTACTCCATTTCAGAATAGTTGAGAAATAACTTCTTTGCCCTACCAAGAATTATACAGTATCAGCAGTAAATACATTCTTATTACTAATTTATAATTTAGCATATTCCATGGGCACTATTTTTTATAAATTCTAGCTCATTTACCTTTAAATTTCATAACTTCAGAGAGCATATAAGATCTAATAAGTAATTCTTTCCATAGTTAGCATATAAACCATTGTAACTGATCATGAGTTTTCTCTTTTAGAAAAAAATAGCCACAGAATGAAAAACAAATCACAGGCTGACGTAAAAAAATAAATTCAACAAATTCCAGAATTATATTACTTAGCCAATCTTCTACTTGGTCCAGACTCAAATTCTTAGGTTTTTTTTTTTAATCATTTATTTTTTAATTAATTTTCCCGTTTCTCCTATGAGGTTTCAACATTTACCAAGGTTTGAGAATTTTACTCTCGTTGATCTCAACATACATTTACTCATTTGGTATACTTAAGTATACTGGCAAAGCAGTTCTGTTGTTGACATATAAGGAATGCTTAATAAAGACTCAAGTTGTGAAAACACATATAACTGGCATATAATTTATCAGTGTGTCTCTGCAGCTTACTGTTAATGAAAAGAGCAGAAAGCTTGAATGGCGGTGGTTTCGTCCCTCAGTCGTGCGCAGTTCTCTTGCACTCCCATAGACGGCAGCCCACCAGGCTCCTCCGTCCCTGGGATTCTCCAGGCAACAATACTGGAGTGGGTGGCCATTCCCTGCTCCAGAGGATCTTCCTGACCCGGGGATAGAACCTGAGTCTCCTGCACTGGCAGGTGGATTCCTTGGGTCTAATTTCAACTCTACCAGGTAACATCTTGAGCAAATTACTATTTCCTCCTCTGTAAAATGGGAATATCACCTCTCACAAGGTTGAGGACTGCCCTCCATCCTGCTGTGTACACGAAATCACTCTTAGGGAGAGTCTATGCTGAATTAAAGAAAGGTAAGAAGCATATTAAAAAGAAGAGACATTACTTTGCCAACAAAGGTCCGTCTAGTCAAGGCTATGGTTTTTCCAGTGGTCATGTATGGATGTGAGAGTTGGACTGTGAAGAAGGCTGAGCGCCAAAGAATTGATGCTTTTGAACTGTGGTGTTGGAGAAGACTCTTGAGAGTCCCTTGGACTGCAAGGAGATCCAACCAGTCCATTCTGAAGGAGATCAGCCCTGGGATTTCTTTGGAAGGACTGATGCTAAAGCTGAAGCTCCAGTACTTTGGCCACCTCATGCGAAGAGGTGACTCATTGGAAAAGACCCTGATCCTGGGAGGGATTGGGGGCAGGAGGAGAAGGGGACGACCGAGGATGAAATGGCTGGATGGCATCACCGACTCGATGGACGTGAGTCTGCGTGAACTCCGGGAATTGGTGATGGACAGGGAGGCCTGGCGCGCTGCAGTCCATGGGGTCGCAAAGAGTCGGACACGACTGAACTGAAATGAAAGAAGTATGTACTGAAGCATAAAGTATCAGCATTCAGAGACCACCTAAGAACCATCACAATGCCATCCACTTTATCTGGAGGCAGCTGATGTTGACAGACTGACAAGATAAACCTAAGCCAAAGTATTTTGCCAAGTTAAAGCTAATCCTAAAAGGTCACATACTGTGTGATTCTGTTTATATAACAGCCCCATGACAATACCATAGAGATGGAAACAAAATCACAGAGATGAGGGTCGCCAGGAATTAAGGATGTGTGGGGAGAAAGGTGCATATGAACACAGTGTGGTAGCAGGCAGGGATCTTTGGGGTGATGGAGTAGTTGTCTGCACCTTGATTACAGTGGTGGCTACAGAAATATGCTCACGGGTTCAATACTGTGTTTCTATGACAACGCAACCAATGGCAGAAACTGGGTGGAGGGGCAGGGCCCTGTGTAACTCACTGCAAATCTGTGATTATTCCAAAATAAAAATACTACTTTAAAAAGGTAAGCCAAGGGGAAAATTCAAGAGCCTAATTTGGGTAGCATAGTTTGAAAACATTACACAAATAATGCAGTTTCTTGGAGATCACGCTCTAACCGGGCATGCGATTGTGGCCGGCTCTGTTGCAAGTGCATGCGTGAGGGCCCTCCGATCTTTCTGGGACTGAACGGCCGATGCGTATCACTACAGTGAACCAAAGCAGAGATCCCACTCTGCCAGCTACAGGATTCCTCACCGAAGTCACTGTCATCGTCCACGAGGATAATTTCATGAAGAAGCCGGGCTGGCGTGCGGTCCAGGACACTGTGTACCGTTCGGAGCAAGGCAGACAAAGCTTCATTGTAGAAACAAATAACAACGCTAGCAACTGGCAGATCCACCGGGTAAGACTTGTCTTTACATCTGTAAAGACGAATATCAGAAAATGCTGACATTTCAAAAAGCTCGAATGTTTTAGGTTATCATTCACTGAACATTAACTGCTCCCTTGTTGAGCCTCTTCTTTACATCATTAACAATTTTTATTAAAAAGCGGCTAAGGAATTAATGTGGCTTCTTATTCAAGAGTTTTATAATTGTTAATTATTTCTGCCTCCATTTCCTGCTACTCTGCTTATTTTTAAGTCAATTCAAGTTTTTAAAACTTGAATTTTTTCTTCTTTGGTACAGAGGTTACACAAAAATGTGTTTTTACTGAAATCACTGCAGTTTTTAATGCAGCACTCAACAGCTGATGTTCAGTTTCTTCTCAATGAGGTTTCAAAAGGAAATATGAATATCTGTATTTGAAAATTTTAATTTTTGCTCAATCATATAAAAAGATTTGAGTAAACTATGACATATATCAGGTTAATGGACGAGCTTCCATGTAAGCAACTCTTTGATTTAAAAAAGGTTAGGTGGCTTTAAATGACCACAATAAAAAAAAAAAAAAAGAAACCACTGACAAAAAATAAAATCTGGAATTCCATCTTCTTCTGCACAGCATACAATGCCTTACAACTGGGGCCTACCTACTTTCAGCCTCTTGCCATTCTTTCACTACAGGCAAACAGAACTGTTTCAATCCCTTTGACAAACGGTGTATCTGCTGCCTCAGCCTGTTCCCAGTCAGGGGACAACCCTGGGGTACAGCACGGCTCAGCTGTCCCTCTGACGCCGCCCCTGGTGGTTCTGGTGTGGCGGCCCGTCTCACCCGTTCCTATCACAGCCTTCATTCTTGTGCTACTGTAATTACTCACTTCCTTATCAACCTCCCCCGACAGATACTAAGCCCTGTGAACCGAGGGGCTATGTCTTATTTTATTTCCAGGGCCTAACAGAGTGTCCAGCAAACAGAAGGTGCTGAAACAGATCTGTAGAGTGAATGACTGATTGACCATATGAAAAAAAAAAACCCTTTGAAAAAACAAAAAGAATGAAAACAGAAAAGTGAGATCACGAGTAGAATTCTTCACTGATGTGAATTCCTTTTTGTTATGAATCCACTAAACAAACATTTAAAATAAACATATCCTCAGAAGGTTACTTAATTATATGCAATTAGTACCTCCCTCCTTTCCCCCATTATTTTATATTTCAAAAGAAACACAGCAAGCTCTAGAACCCTGTCAGTACAATCTCAGACCATGTGGCTTCAAGCATAGTAAGAGTGGAAATAAATCTGTCTTAAATTTTCTAGTATCCTGAATGACGAAGCCTAATTGCAGATTATTACCACCACCCCCGTGACTTATTCTACCGCACTAGAAGCACTGTGTTATTAAAATGGCGAGCAGAAACCAAGAAGGAGCGTACGCTGCATTCCTCGTATCTGGCACGTCTCTGTGGTAGCCCAAGCGGTTACTGATGAGCATGTTGAAGGCATGTTTCTGATAGCCCAAGTCTCTCAACTCCTGATCACGTTCATTAAAAATCATACCTGCAAAAGAATGAAGTCACAGCCAGTGAATTAAATCTGGGAATGGATGCTACAGTCCCTGTCATGACCTCAAGAACATCTTGGGGGTTTCCACTGTGGTGCAGTGGGTAAGAATCCGCCTGCCAATGCAGGCAGCACGGGTTAAACCCCTGGTCCAGGAAGATCCCACGTGCCACGGAGCAACTAAGCTGTGCACCAAAGCACTGAGCGTGCACTCCAGAGCTCGTGAGCCCCAGCTACTGAGCACAGGTGCTGCAACCTGAAGCCCAGGTGCCCAGGCCTGTGCTCCGCAGCAAGAGGACCATCGCAGGGAGACGCCCACTCGCCACAACTGGAGGAAGCCCAAGCAAAGCAACAGTGCAGCCCAAAAAAGTGAATGAACAACAAAAGTTAAAGAAAAAGAAAGTCTTGGCTTTCACTTCTTATAAACAGGTAATAGCCATGCTTCTCAAACCTAGTTTGTCTCCATTTTCAAAAAACTATATCAAGGTTTAAGTCAAATTTTCCTCAGTTTAGCTCAGAAAGCAAGCGTACCTTAACCATAAATTATGGCTCAATAGCCATAATTTAAGAATATTTTCAAGAAAAAAAAAATAAAAACTTACCTATGACCAAGAGAAAAAGACACTTAATGATGATTTATACCATAAAAACAACAGATTACAGAACCCCATATGGATCTCAACAACCCCCAATTAACTGGGCAAGGGGGTTTTTTGGTTCTGTTTTCTAGAAAAACTTTTTTACCCCAAGTTTTTATATGGACTCTTCCCCTAGAAAATTAAGACTACTGATAACCCTTTCTGTAAAAAGTCTCCAGTTCCAGACTTTAATCAATTTCAGAGTCAAGAAGGTCCACCACAGAGCTAATCTAAATCACTATAATTTAACAACTTTGCTCTCACACTGTCAGAAATCTCACCTTTACCTAGAACAGTAAGCTTCCTTTTGCTTTCTCTTCCCCACATCAAACATTTAGCCTCTCCTCACAGAATGACTTCCCTGTAATAGCATTTCCTGAAGTCGAGTCATGGAAAACTAATTCCACTGGACATTCAGTTCAGTTCAGTCGCTCAGTCGTGTCCAACTCTTTGCGACCCCATGAATCGCAGCACACCAGGCCTCCCTGTCCATCACCAACTCCCAGAGTTCACTCAGATTCACATCCATCAAGTCCGTGATGCCATCCAGCCATCTCATCCTCTGTCATCCCCTTCTCCTCCTGCCCCCAAACCCTCCCAGCATCAGAGTCTTTTTCAATGAGTCAACTCTTCGCATGAGGTGGCCAAAGTATTGGAGTTTCAGCTTCAGCATCATTCCTTCCAAAGAAATCCCAGGGCTGACCTCCTTCAGAATGGACTGGTTGGATCTCCTTGCAGTCCAAGGGACTCTCAAGAGTCTTCTCCAACACCACAGTTCAAATGCATCAATTCTTCGGCACTAAGCTTTCTTCACAGTCCAACTCTCACATCCATACATGACCACAGGAAAAACCATAGCCTTGACTAGATGGACCTTTGTTGGCAAAGTAATGTCTCTGCTTTTGAATATGCTATCTAGGTTGGTCATAACTTTCCTTCCAAGGAGTAAGTGTCTTTTAATTTCATGGCTGCAATCACCATCTGCAGTGATTTTGGAGCCCCAAAAAATAAAGTCTGACACTGTTTCCACTGTTTCCCCATCTATTTCCCATGAAGTGATGGGACCAGATGCCATGATCTTCGTTTTCTGAATGTTGAGCTTTAAGCCAACTTTTTCACTCTCCTCTTTCACTTTCAAGAGGCTCTTTAGTTCCTCTTCACTTTCTGCCATGAGGGTGGTGTCATCTGCATATCTGAGGTGATTGATATTTCTCCTGGCAATCTTGATTCCAGCTTGTGCTTCCTCCAGCTCAGCGTTTCTCATGATGTACTCTGCATAGAAATTAAATAAGCGGGGTGACACTATACAGCCTTGACGTACTCCTTTTCCTATTTGGAACCAGTCTGTTGTTCCATGTCCAGTTCTAACTGTTGCTTCCTGACCTGCATACAGATTTCTCAAGAAGCAGGTCAGGTGGTCTTGGTATTCCCAACTCTTTCAGAATTGTCCACAGTTTATAGTGATCCACACAATCAAAGGCTTTGGCATAGTCAGTAAAGCAGAAATAGATGTTTTTCTGGAACTCTCTTGCTTTTTCCATGATCCAGCGGATGTTGTCAATTTGACCTCTGGTTCCTCTGCCTTTTCTAAAACCAGCTTGAACATCTGCAAGTTCACGTTCGTGTATTGCTGAAGCCTGGCTTGGAGAATTTTGAGCATTACTTTATTAGTAGCAGTTAAAAAGAAGAAAAAGATTTCACGGCCAAATACTCAGGAAAACATCGGATTTTAAAAGTTAAGTAAGGGAGTTCCCTGGTGGTCCAGGGGTTAGGACTGAGCACTTTCACTGCCACATTTTTTTTTTTTTTTTGGTATGGGCAAATAATAACAGGAAAAAATTAAAGCTGAGTAGACTTTTGTTCTTAAGAATGCTGTTTTACAGATACACAGGCGTGAGGGGATGAAATACAGAATGCAGTGTTTTCCCAATTTATTATTTGATTTATCCCGAAGATTTTTTTCTAAGGGTTTTATGGTCTTTGATCCACTCTGAGTTAATTTAATACCATATGAGGTAAGGGTTCAACTTCATTCCTTGGCATGGGGATATCTAATTGGCCCAGCACCATTTGCTGAAAAGACCATCCTTTCCACATTAGCTGCTCTAAGCACCCCTTTCTGAAAACCAACTGACCACACATGTTACTTGTTCTTAGGCGTTACCATAGATGCTACTTGACCACAGATGTCGGAGGGTATATTTTTGGATTCTCAGTCTATCCTGAGATGTACGTATCTTTCCTTATGCCAGTATCAGACTGTTAGGAAGTTTTGAAATAAACAAGTGTGTGTTCTCCAACTTTGTTCTTTTTCAAGACTTCAGAGCACCCTGCAATTCCTTATCAACT
The DNA here is from genome assembly GCF_014754425.2 of Oryx dammah. Taxonomy (NCBI): domain Eukaryota; kingdom Metazoa; phylum Chordata; class Mammalia; order Artiodactyla; family Bovidae; genus Oryx; species Oryx dammah. Next base: position 114,403,537 of record NW_024070202.1, on the reverse strand, counting down.
TTAGACTCAGCTATTCCATCTTTTCAACAAAGGCCATTGGGATTTTGATAAGATTTACATTCAATGTGAGTTGCTTTGGGTGGCACTGACATTTTAACAGTATTAAGCATTCCATCCATGAGCCTAGGACGTCTTTCTATTTATTTAGGTCTATTTTTATTTCTTTCAGTTGTGCTCTGCAGCACAACTGATGTACAAATCTTATACCTCCTTGGCTAGATTTATTCTTAAGTGCTTCTTTCTGATTCCACTGTAAATGAGATTATTCTCTTAATTTTACTTTTGGACTGTTTATCACTAATGTCCAGAAATACAACTAGCTTTTGTGTGTGGATCTTATACCCTGTGACTTTGCTGAATTCATTTATTAGCTCTAATTGTTTTGTGATCTTTAGGATCTTTTATAAAGAATTTACTGTTTCAGATGGGTAATTTGAGTTTGTCACTTCAAACATCTACAATTCTACGATATTCAAAGGCAAAGTCCATTAAAAATGGCAAACCCAATGTTACAACTTTATAAAAATTTTATAAAAATTACTATAAACAAAAAATTAGAAAAATTTCCATTAATGCCTTTAAAAAGGTCCCAATGGCTGTTTGAAAATTAATAGAAGGTATATTTTATGAAAAATAAAGTAAAAGCTTCCTTTTCCTCATATAATTTTCAATACTTTTGACCTCCTGTGTTAGGAAATAATTCAGTTCTAGGAACTGATGGAATCTGGTTTTCCATTTCCTTTATATTCTGTGGCTCTTTCGATCTCTCACTATATGCTTTTACTCTTACTTATTATTTGATTCTTCAATGAAGATCAAAGTTCTTAAGTTTTAAAGACAACCAAAATGGCTCATATATCCCTTAGAATAAAATTTGCTGAAACCAGTACTCTAGAACTGCAGTGTTCAGTCTTGCTTCCAAACTGAACAGAATGTAATTTTTGAAGAATAAAAAAACTCCTATATTTAATAAATATATTCCAGCACCTTAATAATTCTTCTAAGTAGAAATCTTTTTAGATACAAGTAGTCCCAAGGCCACGGCACCCCACTCGAGTACTCTTGCCTGGAAAATCCCATGGATGGAGGAGCTTGGTGGGCTGCAGTCCATGGGGTCACACAGAGTCAGACACGACTGAACTGACTTAGCAGCAGCAGTAGCAGTCTCAATTCTAAACCCAGTGGCTTATGTCCTACCTTAACTCTGCCTTTCAAAATATGTTAAAATAGTCACTTTTCAACCATTGCTTTTCCTTATTAAATAATGCTAGCAATTAAAATCTTCCCCCATAGGTTCCATTTTCTTTCCAACCACTTAATTTTTCTTCCTTTCTGCCCTCTCCCTCCTCCCTCCAATTCTGGACCTCACAGTTTCTGCAAAGTCTTCATAAAATATTGAAGACTTTGGAACAAAATAGAATATAACTCCCTACTGTGTCTGAACAAAATAGAATATAACTGAACAAAATAGAATATAACTCCCTACTGTGTCTGCAAAAATCACAGGACCCCAGGTAGTTCATGAACAAAATACATCAGTACAGAAAAATGTCACATGTCTAGTCCTCTGAACAACACGTGATTTAAAGAATATGTGCACTTCCCACGATGAAATACTTCGACACATTGCTAGCAAATATCAGGTACACTCACTTACCCAATTCAGAAGAGAACTTCATGTTGCCTCTTTCTGGATCTTCAACATGATCATCTATCATATCATCAATTTTGTTTGCTTTGAACTGTGATTCTAGACTTGGACCTCGAGTGAAACGGGGATAAAATTTTTTGGGGAATGGTCCGTGGGGCCCAGACCCCTTGATGGGCACATTCTTAAGTGGCTGAGTCACTTCACTGAAGTTGAAATAAATAAAAAGCAAAAGCGTCCAGGCTGCAGATGTAAAAAGGCATCCGTAACAGAAATATCGAACTGTGACACTTCCCATTATAGACCTAGCATTGCTGAAGGGCCATTTTCAATTTCCTGAAAGAGAAGGGTAAATACGTTAGACACTTTAAGACACTGAAAAATCAAACACCAATTTTATAGTCACTGTTTCCCAAACTCCCAAGTAACACTTCTGAACAATTTACTTAGGACCCCATGTGCGTCATTAACAAAGAGTCAAATGTAAGAAGATACAGGGATAGCACTGAATAAAAAAATAAAGGAATTCAACAATTAAAACCACAGACCAGTTGTGTTAGTACTGAGAAAACCAACAGCAGCAATAGAGTTGACTTATTCATCTGCCCAGGTTAATGGATACCTACTTCTTCACCTTTGATCTGGACCACTTTCACTTTGCTCATATTTTTGAGGTTCCAACTTTTCATAAGTAAAACGTAAGTACTGCACAAATCATGACAGCACATCTAAGGTCCCCTCTAACTGTAAAATTATAAGACTACATCTTTTAATCCAAGGATATTAAAATCTGTTATTATAAATAAGCAACTTTTTAAAAGTTTAACCTTCCAATCAAAGATTAAACCTGCCCTAATGCCCACTCTAGATTCAACAGTTTCATTTCAAATTTATAACTGAAAGAGTTCAAATAATCCCATTTTCCCTCTCCTCACGATGTCCTATAAACAACAGGGCACTGAACAGCAATGTTTTCCTGAGCTTCTTGTAATATCAGGTCTTCAAGGAGTCTTCACACAGCCCCCTCAGGAACTGTTTGTAAAGAGCCCACTGCAAATATAAAATCGTTTCACTGAGCGTGAGAGCAGAGAAACAGTATTTAAGTCATGTACAAACAGAAGAAATCTACAAAGCAATACTACTTATACGTTACTAACTTCTATAGCATAAAATAATTTTTTTCAAAAATTATCATGCCCCCCAAACCAGGACAAAGCAAATCAGCATCAGTAAGCTCCAACTCAAAAATTAAGCTGTTTTGTACAATGTTATGCCAAAAGCCCAAAAGACAGCAAATGGTTCAATTTCTTAACTATCTGCCAACCAAAAACTATTAGTTCTTTCACCACATGTCAATTCAAAAGCTTGAAAGACAAAAGAAAACACCCGTACCCAAACAATCAAAAACATCCCACAACAGTAGCACCAGTGGAAAATGACGGCCGCACAAAAGGAGAGTCAGACACCACGGTGCTGCCAGCACTCTTTCAGTTAGAGAGGGACACAGAAAAAGGCCCCCTTTATTTGCAAGTAGAAGAAAACTTTCTCTAAGCAAAGTGAATGGAGCCATTAAGACAAAGGAAAATATTAAAGTTACAAATTTGTAAATTTGCAACAAAATGTTGCAGACAATACTGAGTAGAAACATTTAGGTGAAACATTCAGTTCAGTTAGTCAGTCACTCAGTCCAGTCACTCACCCCTGTCTGACTCTTGACTCTGACCCCATGGACTGCAACACACCAGGCCTCCCTGTCCATCACCAATACCCAGAGCTTGCTCAAACTCATGTGCATCGAGTCAGTGATCCCATCCAAACATCTCATCCTCTGTCATCTCCTCCTCCTGCCCTCTACCTTTCCCAGCATCAGGGTCTTTTCCAATGAGTCAGTTCTTCACATCAGGTGGCCAAAGTATTGGAGTTTCAGCTTCAGTATCAGTCCTTCCAATGAATAGTCAGGACAGGTACTCACAAGAGTCTTCTCCAACACCACAGTTCAAAAGCATCAATTCTTCGGGCTCAGCTTTCTTTGCAGTCCAACTCTCACATCCATATATGACTACTGGAAAAACCATAGCCTTGACTAGACAGCCCTTTGTTGGCAAAGTACTGTCTCTGCTTTTTAATATTCTGTCTAGGTTGGTCATAGTGAGAGAGTCAATTTCTAGGCAGGTTGATAAGAAGTCCAGGATCCCTGAGGAGGAGAAGAGAGTCTGGTGCTCTGGAAGTGGAGATAGGTGTCTAGAATTCTCAAGGAAGAGGAAAAGACATTTCTTTCTCTCTCTCCCTCTCCCTCCCTCTCTCTCTCTCTTTCTCTCTCTCTCTCTCTACATTCCTTAGTCCCAGTCACAGAAAACTAAAAAGAAACTTTTTTTCTTTAAGCCTGGAACTGATGATTACACAACAAACAACTATACTAAGGATTATATAAAAACAATGTATCCTGCTTGAGGACAGTTTCTTCTTCCTGAAAACCTTCTGGCTAATCCTGTTATCTTAAAATGTAAACTGTGGGTCTAGTAAGATCTTTACATTCTTTGACTTATTGTAATAAGACATTCTTTTGACTTATTGTAATAACTAATTAAAACAGTATATAACTCCCTTGCTAAGACTAGTGAGGTGGGCATTCTCCATTCCCTTCTGAGGTCTCTGTCAGAACCTTTCTCTGTCCCTTTTCGTATTTTAATAAAACTCTGCTACACAAAAGCACTTGAGTGATCAAGCCTGGTCCTGAAACTAAATCTTTGGAGATCAAGAATCTGACACTGTTCACCATAAACTATCAATAGCTTTTCTTCCAAGGAGCAAACATCTTTTAATTTCATGGCTGCAGTCACCAGCTGCAGTGATTTTGGAGCCCCCAAAAATAAAGTCTGTCACTGTTTACCCATCTATTTGCCATGAAGTGATGGGATCGGATGCCGTGATCTTCGTTTGCTGAAGTGGAGTTTTAAGCCAACTTTTTCACTCTCCTCTCACTTGCATGGAGGATCTCTAGTTCTTTGTTTTCTGCTCTGCACATCTGAGCTTATTGGTACTTCTCCCAGCAATCTTCATTCCAGCTTGTGCATCATCCAGCCCAGCATTTCACGTGATGTACTTGCGTATGTTAGATACGCAGGGTGACAGTACACAATCTTGACGTACTCCTTTCCCAACTTGGAACCAGTCCATTGTTCCATGTTCAATTCTAACTGTTGATTCTTGACCTGCACACAGATTTCTCAGGAGGCAGGTAAATGGTCTGGTGGCATTCTCATCTCTTGAAGAATTTTCCACAGTTTGTTGTGATCCAGAAAGTCAAAGGCTTTGGCGTAGTTAATAAAGCAAAAGTAGATATTTTTCTGGAACTCTCTTGCTTGTTCTATGATCCAACAGGTGTTGGCAATTTGATCTCTGGTTCCTCTGCCTTTTCTAAATCCAGTTTGAACATCTGGAAGTTCTCAGTTCACATACTCTTGAAGCCTCACTTGGAGAATTTTGAGCATTACTTTGCTAGCCTGTGAGATGAGTGTAATTCTGTGGTATAGTCTGAGCATTCTTTGGCATCACCTTTCTTTGGGACTAGAATAAAAACTGACTTTTTAAATATAAGTTTATTTATTTTAATTGGAGGCTAATTACTTTACAATATTGTACTGGTTTTGCCATACATCAACATGAATCTGCCACGGGTGTACACGTGTTCCCCATCCTGAACCCTCCTCCCATCCCTCTGGGTCATCCCAGTGCACCAGCCCCAAGCATCCTGTATCATGCATTGAACCTGGACTGGCGATTCGTTTCACATATGATATGATACATGTGAAAACTGACTTTTCCAGTCCTATGAACACAGCTGAGTTTTCCAAATGTGCTGACATACTGAGTGCAGCACTTTCATAGCTTCATCTTTTAGGATCTGAAATAGCTCAGCTGGAATTTCATCACCTCCACTAGCTTTGTTCCTAATGATGCTTCCTAAGGCCCACTTAACTTTGCATTCCAGGATGTCTGGCTCTGGTGAGTGATCAGATCATCGTGGTTATCTGGGTTATGAAGATCTTTTTTGTACAGTTCTTCTGTGTATTCCTGCCACCTCTTAATATCTTCTGCTTCTGTTAGGTCCATACCATGTCTGTCCTTTATTGTGCCCATCCTTGTATGAAATACTCCCTTGGTATCTCTAATTTTCTTGAAGAGAGCTCCAGTCTTTCCCATTCTATTGTTTTTCACTATTTCTTTGCACTGATCACTAAGGAAGGCTTTCTTATCTCTCCTTGCTGTTCTCTGGAACTCTGCATTCAGATGGGTATATCTTTCCTTTTCTCCTTTGCCTTCAGCTTCTCTTCTTTTCTCAGCTATTTGTAAGGCCTCCTCAGACAACCATTTTGACTTTTTGCATTTCTTTTTCTTGGGGATGGTCTTACCACTGCCTCCTGGACAATGTCACGAACCTCTGTCCACAGTTCTTCAGTGCAACATTAGATTTTAACTAAAACAGGCGTTATAACTTCCTAAAATATTTGCTTGGAGATAGAGAAAAAACAAGCAAATAATAAGAAAAACAAAAGCACTAATTCTTCAAAAGGCCATGAAATTCTTTAGTTTAAGACTTAACCTCATGGGACTTCCCTGGTGGTCCAATGCCTAAGAATCAGGGTGTCATTGCAGGGGACATGGGTTCGATCCCTGGTCCAGAAACTAAGATCCCTCCTTAGTTGCCATGGAGCAACTAAGCCCATGTATGACAACTACCCACACGCCTTAGAGCCTGTACTCTGCAACAAGAGAAGTCACTGTACAGCCACACAGAGCCTGTGTCCCCCAACAAAGACCTAGCACAGCCAAAAAATAAATAGTAATAAAAAGACTACCTGTACAGGCTGCTCTGATTTCATAAAGAACTGTGAGTAAGAAGCCAATCTCTTCTTCAACTGTGTTCAGTTCAATTCAGTCACTCAGTTGTGTCCGACTCTTTGCGACCTCATGAATTGCAGCACGCCAGGCCTCCCTGTCCATCACCAAATGAGTCAACTCTCCCATCCATACTTCAACTGCGTAAGGAGATTTATATTGAGATCGTTATCCTCAAACCACTCCAGGCCTTCCCACTTCAACCTCGGCCTCCCTGACAGGGAGCACAGAAGGGAGCATGCACAAGGGAGCCGGAGAGGAAGCCAGCCAACACTTCCAACCACAGAGAAGCCAGAGCGTGCTAATCCAGGGCTCTGCCATTAAGCAGCTCGGGACAACAGGGGAAGGTTAGGGCTCAACAAATGTTAACTTTTTCTTCATTAGGTCTAATTTTAAAAGATAACATGAAAGGTATTTGTGACCCCTGTTCCTTACAATGATCTAAAAGTCCCTATGTAATACTCCAACTGTTATCTCCCACTATTTTCGTTCTCATTCCTTCATCCTAGACACAGTCTCCTTAGTTTAGTTCAGTTGCTCAATCGTGCCCGACTCTTTGCCACCCCATGAATTGCAGCACGCCAGGCCTCCCTGTCCATCACCAACTCCCAGAGTTCACTCAGATTCACGTCCATCAAGTCAGTGATGCCATCCAGCCATCTCATCCTCTGTCATCCCCTTCTCCTCCTGCCCCCAATCCCTCCAGGCATCAAAGTCTTTTCCAATGAGTCAACTCTTCTCATAAGATGGCCAAAGTACTGGAGTTTCAGCTTTAGCATCATTCCTTCCAAAGAAATCCCAGGGCTGATCTCCTTCAGAATGGACTGGTTGGATCTCCTTGCAGTCC